>NC_081838.1:13571109-13880577 GCF_030867095.1 Alligator mississippiensis
TAGGGAGAGGGATAGTGTTTCACATCCAACTCGGAGAGGACAGCTCCATGTGGTGATGGAAATCCACCTTGGTGTAAGCCCTTGTTTGAAGTGAGGAAGACTACATAGATAATCTGATGAATGAGTACTATGTGTCTGACATTGCAAGGGCTCATTTCTATGCTGTACGCTCCCTGAACTCTTAGTATTTGGTGCCTGTAAGTGAGAACAGAACTCAGTTTGCCCATGGTGGTCCTGGGCTTGGGAAAATGAACATGTAGGCACACCCAATTTAGGATCATGTTGGAGAATGCATCTTCATGTGCTCAGAGGTGCAGAAGTAAGTGATCTCCCCCCATGGTCTACGTGGAAGTAAAGAAGGGAGACCAGTGAAGCTCCTCCTTGGCTCTTTTCACAGAGACAATGTATGTTTTTTTGCAGCTTTGCCTACACCAGAAAGATGTGCTCTCATAGGTCTTGCCACAACCACCCCAGCTCCTGCCATGGCTCACAATGCGAGTCTCACTGCTGCGAGACCAGACCTTCCTGCTACATCACTGTGGTAGAGAGGCTGTCTGTGCTGGCCTGCTGCCCTGTGTAGCAGCACTACTCCGTGCAGCGCTACTGTAAACCCACCTGCTGCAGTCCACGCTACCAGTATTTGCATTAACCAAGTGCCCTCCACAGCACCCCAAGTAAGACACCTACCACCACCATGGAAGCCAAGACATGCCTGTTTGAATCCTCTTTTGGCAAAGGTGTTGTAAATGCCAAAGTTCACTTTGTCTCGTTTCATAATGGCACTTTTTTGGCACACATCTGTTACAAGCTTTGACAAGTTTCCCACAGTACAAGTGTAACGTATGATCTTGGAGAATGGGGAGATTGTAAATCCTGATCGTGGTTTCATAGTTTCATAGTTGGTAGGGTTGGAAGGCACCTGAGCAGATCATCAAGTCTGAACCCCCTGCCATAGCAGGAAAGAGTACTGGGGTCAGATGACCCCAGCAAGGTGTTCATCCAGCCTCCTTTTAAAGACCCCCAGGGTAGGAGCCAGCACCACTTCTCTTGGAAGTTGGTTCCAGCTCCTAGCCGCCCTGATTGTGAAGTAGTGCCTCCTGATGTCTAGCCTGAATCTACCCTCTGCCAGCTTGTGACCATTATTTCTAGTCACTCCTGGTAGTGTTCGGGGGAACAGGGACTCCCCCAATGCCTGCTGGTCCCCTCTGACTAGTTTGTAAACGGCCACTAGATCCCCCCTCAGCCTTCTCTTGTGGAGGCTGAACAGGTTCGGGTCCCGTCACCTCTCCTCGTAGGGCCCGCCCTGATGCCCCCAATCATGTGGGTGGCCCTGCTCTGGACCCTGTTCATGCTGGCCACATCCCTCCTGAAGTGCAGAGCCCAGAACTGGACGCAGTACTCCAACTGTGTCCTGACCAGTGTCGCACAGAGGGGGAGGATCACCTCCTTGGACCTGCTTGTGATGCATCTGTGGCTGCATGACAGGGTGCGGGTGGCCTTCCTGACCGCTTCCCCACACTGTCGGCCCATGTTCATTTTGGCATCAATAATGACTCCAAGGTCCTTTTCTGCCTCTGTGCTGATGAGAAGGGAGTTCCCTAGCGTAGGTATGCTGCTGGTTCTTCCTCCCCAGGTGCAATACCTTGCACTTGTCAGTGTTGAACCCCATCCTGTTCTCATCCCTCCACCCCTGTAACCTGTCTAGGTCCAATTGCAGCCTATTCCTCCCTTCTAGCGTGCCCACTTCCCCCCACATCTTAGTGTCATCTGCGAATTTGAACAGGGTGCTTTCTACCCCCTCGCCCAAGTTATAGAATCATAGAAGCAGGGTCGGAAGGGACTTTGTAGATCTTCAAGTCCGACCCCCTGTCTGGGCAGGAGGGAAACTGGGCTCAAGTGACCCCAGCCAGGTAGGCATCGAGCCGCTTCTTAAAGACCCCCAGGGTAGGAGCCAGCACCACTTCCCTTGGAAGTCGGTTCCAGATCCTAGCCACTCTAACTGTGAAGTAGTTCTAACAGATGTCTAATCTGAACCTACTCTCCAACAACTTGTGGCCATTATTCCTTGTTATCCTGGGGGGCGCTAGGGGAAACATGGTCTCCCCCAAGCCCTTCTGGTCCTCCCTAGTGAGTTTATAGACAGCCACAAGGTCCCCCCTCATCCTTCTCTTGTGAAGGCTGAACAGGTTCAGGTCCTGTAGTCTCTCATTGTAGGGGCTGCCCTGCTGTCCCCGGATCATGCGGGTGGCCTCCTCTGGACCCTCTCAATGTTGTGCACATCCCTCTTGAAGTGGGGTGCCTAGAACTGGACACAGTACTCCAGCTGTGGCCTGACCAGTGTCATGTAGAGGGGGAGGATCACCTTGTTGGCCCTACTCGAGATGGACCTGTGGATGCACGATAGGGTCCAGTTAGCCGTGCCAACCATGACCTCACATTGTCGGCCCATGTTCATCTTGGAGTCAATGATGACTCCAAGATCCCTTTCTGCCTCCGTGCTCTCAAGAAGGGAGTTTCCCATCTTATAAATATGCTGCTGGTTACTGCTGCCCAAGTGCAGCACCCTGCACTTGTCAGTATTGAAACGCATCCTGTTTTTGTTAGCCCACCCCTGCAACCTATCCAGGTCTTTCTGCAATCTTTCTCTCCCTACTAGCGTGCCCACCTCACCCCAAATTTTGGTATCATCAGCAAATTTGAACAGGTTGCTTTTCACCCCGTTGTCCAAATCGCTGATAAAGAAATTGAACAATGCGGGCCTAAGGACCGAGCCCTTGGGGACTCCGCTGCCCATTTCCCCCCAGGTCGAATATGACCCATCCACCACCACCCTCTGAGTGTGACCCTTCAGCCAATTAGCAATCCATCTGACCGTGTAGGCATCGATGCCACAGTTGCCTAGTTTTTTAATGAGGATGGGATGGGAGACAGTGTCAAAGGCCTTGCTGAAGTCCAGAAAGACTACATCCATGGCGACATCTGCATCCAATGCTTTTGTGACCTGATCATAAAAGGCAATCAGGTTGGTCTGACATGACCTGCCCCTAATGAAACCATGCTGGTTGCCCTTGAGAATCATCTCTGCTGCTGGCCCATCACAGGTGTGCTCCTTGATGATCTTCTCAAAGAGTTTCCCCAGGATTGAGGTAAGACTGACGGGCCTATAGTTGCCCGGGTCCTCCCTCCTCCCTTTTTTAAAGATGGGGACCACATTGACTATCTTCCAATCATCTGGCACCTGGCCCAAGCACCACAAGCGCTCGTAAAGCTGTGCCAAGGGCCCAGCAATAACCCCCGGTAGCTCCCTCAACACCCTGGTGTAGAGAGCATCTGGACCTACTGACATGAACATGTCCAGCCCCTCCAGAAGTCACTGATGAAGATGTTGAACAGTGTGGGTTCGAAGACCGAGCCCTGGGGCACCCCACTGTCCATATCCCTCCAGGTCGAATAAGATCCGTCCACCATTGCACTCTGGGTGTGGACCTCCAGACTGTTAGTGACCCATTTGACTGTGTATGTGTCGACACCACAGTCTCCTAGTTTTTAATGAGCATGGGGTGAGAGACAGTGTCGAAGGCCTTCCTGAAGTCCAGAAAGGCCTATAGTTTCCTGGGTCCTCCTTCCTCCCTTTTTTAGAAAATGGGAACCACATTGGCCCAATTATAATTGTATTATTTCTAATCTGACTTTCCTGCTTCATGGTCCAGTGGGATATGGCAGACAGTACAATATATAATTCTGCAAAACTCCTGTTGTTTTTTGGACTTTTTTGTCATTTTCTCATCATGAAATATCCTTATCTGTGACTTCTGTTTCAGACTACTTCTCTTCATATACTAGCTCTCCCCCTTATGATAGAGAATGGGGATGAATAGGGCCTAGAGGAATCATCTAGAATATCCCAGGGCAGGATAAAGGATACCCAAAACATCCTGGACAAATATTTCTTTGACATGCTTTGAAAAACACCAGCCATGCAGGTTACATAACCTCCCTAGGTAATTTAATTCAGGGCTTAATTATTCTTGCCTTCAGACAGAGTCTCTCTAATACACACCCTAAATCTCCATGAGTACAACTCAAGGCCAATTTAAGACCTGCCCTGTGGTTGTAATGTTCAGTAGTTTCGTGAATGCTTTGGGTGACGCATTAAGAAGTGGCCTTACTAACCTGGCAGTTTTCACCAAGCCCGGAGGGTTTGCAAGCCCTTTCTCAAGAACTATTAGGATTTTAATCCCCTGCTAATTGTTTTTCCTTTGAAGAAAAATAGTCTGAAGGTACAAATTAAGAGGGAGAAAGCTGAGAATGGTATATCAGTAGGAAAACTCCACTGCACAAATCCTGGAAAGAGGGCCTGCTTAGGCAGCAGCTGTGCAGGGATGTTTCTAGGATGCATAGTACTACACAAGCTGAATGTGAGACAGGAGTGTCTTGTTGTGAAAGAATAGCCACTGCCTTGTTGGGAAGCTTAATAGGAGTGCCTTTGGTAAGAGGCAAGAAGTAATCCATCCATTTCTTCAGGCGCAGGATCATGCACAAAGTTGGATGCCACACCTCTTATTAAATGTGTAGCAATAGGAGAGTCCAGAAAAGAGCAAGGGAAAGGATCAGGTATCAACAAATAGGAACTTTGTGGCAAGCCTGAGAGCTGAGTGTGGGTTGCTCTGCCTCCATACCACAGGTCCTGGCCTAATATATACCCCCAAACCCGCCTCCTTCTGGTCACATGTCTTTCCTGGTTGCTGCTGCTCCAATTAAAGTGTCAGGCATGATGTCACCCACATGAAAGGAAAGGTATTTAGGGCAGATTTCTTATTTTGCAGTGGGGAGGTGTCTGTGTGCCTCTGAAGGGCAGCTCGGTTCCTGTCATTGGGTCCATTATTATCCCACAAGGGGAAATTAGATTTGCCCCGGCACAGTAGTCAAGGAACTCAGAGTTGGTTGTAAGCCACACTTTGGCCACCCATGAGGTGAATTATATATTTGCCCTGAAAGCAGAGAAAGAAATAAGACATTGGTACGTGGAGGAGAATGTAAAAAAATACATCAAAGGACAATGCTGTTCTTGTGAATCATTGTTTTTATTGTTTGCTATATCTTTCTGGACACCAAAGCAGGAAAATGAGGCAAGAAATATTCCCAATGAAAATCATAGACTCTCAATATAGGTAGGTGTATGATCCTGATTAAAATGTTTTAAGCTTGTACAGGTCTTCCAAGGATGTTACATATATCTATAGACTAAAGAAAATGGAAGAAGATATAAGAAAATCAGCATTTCGTGAAAGAAGAGGAGCTGTAGGCACCGAAGTCCTGTCCATACTAAGAAGAATGGATCAGGCAGGTCTTGGGTTCTGTGCTGGTGCTGTGACTCCTACTTGGGGTACTGCAGAGGGCACTTGGGGTACTGGAGAGGGCACTTGGGGTACTGTGGAGGGAACTTGCAGCACTGGGAATACTGGTAGCGTGGGTAGCAGCAGGTGGGTGGACAGTAGTGCTGCACGGGGCAGTACTGCTGCACAGGGCACCAGGATTGGATGGATGGTCTCTCTACCACAGTGATGTTGCAGGAGGGTCTGGACTCATGGCAGCGAGACCTACATCGTGACCCATGGGAAGAGCTGTGGTGGTCATGGCAGGATCCGCGAGAGCACATCTTTCTGGTGTAGGCAAAGCTGGAAGAAACAGACAGTGTGTGAGAGGGGAAACATGAGGAGCTGCCTCCATTGTCCTTTCCAATTTTGCTGAGGAACTAAAGGTAAGTTCTTTTCTTTCTTCATGACTAAGCTAAAGTAGACCTGAATGGGACAGAGAAGTTGCATCCTTTTCTGGGAGTTTACATAGGCATCCCAGGCATAAGCATGGCTTCACAAAGATGTGGCTCTCCCCGGTGGGATGTAAGAGGTGTCTGGCAGATCCAGCTCCCCTGAAAAACATCACACCTCTTCCTAGGTGACCTTCCTGGGTCATTCTGCTGCTCTGTTTTCCGTCTAAACCCATAAGAACTCCTTCCAGCAATTTTACTCCTTCAGCTTTTTCAGTTCAGAGCCAAGAAATAAACCTGGGACTCTGGCCTTAAAAAAAATGAAAAAGAATCATATAAAGGTTGCCATCAAACTTACCCTCCTGAACAACAAGGACAAGGTCTCAGAAGTGACGATGAATGAATGAGGCATGCTGGGAGAAGAGAGCTTTTATATGCTTCCAAGTGGAGGTCTGGAAACGAGGCAGCCCTTGGCCATGCCCAGCTCATTTTTCCATTGCCCAAACTTGTGTCGGTGTGCGTCCCTCTTCTGGCAACGACACCTTGACTCATGCTTTGTGCTGCAAGGACTTAATCGTATGACTGATTAAGAGCAAAGGGATCTTTCTGTTGGCCCGTGAGATGACAGGAGTGCACAGCGGTGTGTCCAGCAGTGCTAATTGCACAGCTGCGACAGGCCTTGTCTGTGAATGACCCAGGTTGAGTCAGTCAAGGGAACATTTGCAAGTGAAACGTGCTGACTCAGTGCAGTGTGCTTAGGCCTTGGACCAGGAAAGAGCCAAGGATCATTTTGTTATGTCACGGGATTGTGTAATTTTGGTGCATCTCATTTTGGTGGCCCTCAAGATGGAGAAGTGCAGGTGCTGGGCCCAGGGGCTTTGTCGGGTTGTGTCAAGAACTAAGAATGGAGCTAAGAAGATCCCAGTTTCCAGTTTTATACTCAGGTCTCTAGACAATCTGCTGCTGAAAAGGGTTGAATATTTACTGTTGAAGCAGTTGATTAATCTCCATGTTTGCAATGTGTACCACAGGGGTTGTCAACCGGGGCCTAGGAGTACTACTTGAAGTACATTGAAAGGTCCCAGGGAGTATGCGGGGATGGGCAGGGATGGAGCACCACCACCTGTCATGGCTAGCTCACGGGACCAAGGTTGGGGTGGGGTGAGAGCAGGGCCGCTCAGACGCTACACTGCACTGCTGCCGTTACACTGCTCATCATGTCTCAGCTCCAGGTGTGGCCACTTGCCCTGGCTCCCCGCCTTGCTGCACATCTGGCCACTCGCCACCCCTCCCTGCCCCAGAGGTACACGTATTAAAAAAGTTTGAAAACCCCTGGTGTACCAGATGTGCACATCCTCAAGCAGGAATGGTTTAGTCTGAAACAGGAGTTAACATTGGATCATTGCAACATTTGCACTTGAAATCCCTTAAACACAGGGCATTGCAAAGAGAAAGCTGAGGGGAATCCCGTTTGAAATACAAAATGAAGGAGTAGTCGGGGTCCTAGAGCTGGAAGCTGAAGATCTTGTTTGTAATCCGACTGGGAAAGACCCTCCCTGGTTTCTCTTGATCAAGGCGCTAAGACTCCCCTCTCCCCAAATGTTGTGGAAATGAGTTGCAGCTTTAATGAGCCTTTTTCATGAAACATCAACAAGAACCACCTCAACCTGCAACGTGTCAACAGAGCTAGTCACGCGCCCAAGAGCTTGGACTTCTCAGTGGACTTCACGCCTCTTCCATTGACTCAAAACTCGTTGGCCAATCAGTTGCTTCACTGCCTTGGAATGAGTGCTGCTATGTGAGAAATAAGCACGCAGATATCTTCTGATTTCCTTCCTTGTTGGGATTAATTATCTGTTACTCAGGAATAAATAGAAATGATACTCGACTAAAAACTGCGTGAAAGTAGAAAGTGGAAGGATGAATACCGTAAAAGCACCTGAGCTTGGGCATGCAAAGAATTAAGTTCACATTGCCAATAGGTGTCTCATTTCCACAGAATGGGCTATAAATGCTCTCCCATGTCAATGATCCTTATTAACCTGCTGGTCCTCCTCCGCTTCAGTCCTTTCTGCTGAACAGGGTAAGTCTGGTTATGAATATTTTATATAGAGTTCACTAGCAGAAGATTTCATATTTTCTTAGCACACAGTCCAAAGTGATCTCATAGTCTGTGAAGACAGGCTTCTCCTAGCCCCATGTTTTTGTACCTGTGTGGTTGTGTATGGAAGCTAATTAAGAAAAAGATCCTTTTAATGTAGAGGCAGCAGAAGGACATCTGATTCAATATGAAGGATGAATAATTTATAATTAGTTGAGAATGGTGGCCTGGCATTTTGGTGGGAAAAAGGGGCTGAAAAGCACTTGATGGATGGTTTTGAAGGAGAGGGACAGTGTTTCACATCTAACTCAGACAGGACAGCTCCATGCAGGTCTGGAAATCCATTCTGGAGTTAGCCCTTGGCTTGAGGTGCGGGATGCTAGATAGATAATCTGATCAGTGAGGACTACGTGTTTGCCTTTACAAGGGCTCCTTTCTAAGATGTCTGTTTTAAGTCTTAGTATTTGGGACTAAGGGAGCAGAGCTCAGTTTGCCCATGGTGGTCTGGGGTTTTGGCAGATGAACATGTAGGCATGCCCTATTTCATGTCATTTTGGGGATTGTATCTTAACCTGCTTAGAGATGAAGAAGGAAGTGATCTCCCATTAAGGTCTGCACAGAAATAAAGAAGGGAGATAGAACAAACTCCTCCTTGGCTCTTTTCCCAGAGACAATGTCTGGTTTCTTGCAGCTTTGCCTCCACCAGAAAGATGTGTTCTCGCGGGTCCTGCCATGACCTCCACAGCTCCTGCCACAGGTCACGACGTGGGTCTCACTGCCATGAGTCCAGACCTTCCTGCAACATCACGGTTGTAGAGAGGCCGTCTGTGCAGTCCTGGTGCCCCGTGCAGCAGTACTGCCCCGTGCAGCCCTACTGTCCACCCACCTGCTGCTACCCACGCTACCAGGATTCCCAGTGCTGCAAGTTCCCTCCGCAGTACCCCAAGTGCCCTCCACAGTACCCCAAGTGCCCTCCTCAATACCCCAAATGCCCTCCACAGTACCCTAAGTAAGAGACACAGCATGAGTATGGAAGCCAAGACCTGTCTGATCCATTCTTCTTCTTATGGAGGTGACTTCAGTGCATTAGGCTCCTCTTCTTTCATGAAATGAAGATTTTCTGATCTCTTCTTCCATTTACTTTAGTTCATTGATATCCATAGCATCCTTACACGACTCACCCATGTACAAGCCTAAAAAATGTCATCAGGATCATATACTTGCCAATACTGAGAGGCTATCATTTTGATGGGAATTTTTCTTGCCTCAATGCCCTGCTTTTGTGTCCAGAAAGATAGGGCCAACAATAAAAATGGTAATTCAGAAGAACAGCTTTGTCCTTTAATGTATTTTTTGACATTCTCCTCAGTGTATAATTTGTTGTTATTCTTTAAGAGCAGAGAGATAATTCACCCAGTGGGTAGTCAAAGTGGGTTTACAACCAACTCTGAGTTACTTGAGAACTGTGTCGGGGCATTCGAGTTTCCCCTTGTTGGATGATAATGGCCCTGATGACAGGAGCCAAGCTGCCCTTCAGAGGGGTGCAGACACCGCCCCATTGCAGAATTAGACTTCTGACCAAAATCTCTTTCCTTTCATGTGGGCGACATCACTCCAGTCACTTTAACTGGAGAAGCAGCAACCGGGGAAGACATGTGAGCAGAAGAAGCGGGTGTTGGGGTATATATAAAGCCAGGTGCTGTGGTAGGGATGCAGTCTCATCCCGAGGGCTAAGAGAAGAGGAGCTCCTGAGCAGGCTGCTGGGAGTGTGACTCTGGCTCTCACTAAACCAGCCCATTCCTCTGGGCTTTTGCTGTGTTACCTTTGTGATCCTCCTTCAAGGTCGATGGATGCTGTTCTCTCCCTGTTCTGGGGCAGATTCTTCTTGCTTTGATCTTTTATCTGTCTGCGTTCTTCATCCAGTCACCAACTGATGTTTTCCTTTTCCACAAACACACTCTCACCCTTTGTCCTATACATGCAGCACACAAAGGAGTGAAAGTTCAAGCACTTATGTCAATCTACAAAGCAATACAAAATGGAGTTTCTTAAGGTAGTGCATACTCAAGAAAATACACAGAAAAAAAGTATCAAGGTAATACCCAAGATTAAGTCAATAGGCAAAAGTCTATTCCATGTTATTTAGCTAACCGAAAGTGGGCATTTATGCCCCTTGCGTAACAGATGAGTTCTGTGACCTGAGCTCACGAGGGCATGAGATCTCACTCAGGGATACCAAGGGCAGCCTCCCTTTTCTCAGTACTTTTTTCCATCGAGCTGTGGTGGCGAGCAGCAGGGGATGAAGGGACCAAGGAGACAACAGGAGCAGGGGGCCGCCCCTGGGTCTTTGCCCGTTATATAGGCTGGAACTCCTTAACAGAGAATTGGATAGACTGCGCTGTATAAAACCATCCAGGGGAGGATCAAAGACAAGGAAACGCTCCTGCCGGGCTGTTTGCCTGGCCTGCTTTTTAAACCATATGCAATGGAGATGACACAACCTTGTGCGCTGATATATCTCAGTGCATAACTATTCATACCTTTTGGAGCTCCTCTCACATCTACACCCTAAATATCATTGCAATTCAGCCCTTTTCTTATTCCCGTTTCCTGTGTGCACGTGGGACTCCATTTTGAAACTCCCCCTCCTCAGTGACTTCCTGGCCATCCTGGCAGTTTTATGTCTCCTCTCCATCTTCCCGTCTCCCAGCCAAACCACACTGAGCTTTCAGTCTTCCCACAGAGGTTGTGTTTGTTGATCCCTGGTCATTGTGCTTGCTCTCTTCTGCACTTTCTCCCATTGCTCCACCTGGTATAAGAGGTGTGACATCCAAGATTGTGCATTATCCTGCACGTGAGGAAATGGATGGTTTACTTCTCATGTCTTACCAAAGACACTCCTTTTAAACTTCCCAACAAGGCAGTGGATTTCTTTCACAATAATAAGGGATTCCTGGCTCATATTCAGCTTGTGTAGTACTATGTATTCTAGAAAGGTCCTTGCAAAGCTGCTGCCTAGGCAGTCCCTTTGTTTCCTGAATTTGTGCAGTGGAGTTTTCCTACTGATATACCATGCCCAGCACTTCTCCCTGGCAAACTGCATTTTCAGCCCATTTTTCTTTGGGGAAAATATTATGGGGGATTTGGAATCCTAACAATCCTTGAGAAAGGGCTCGCAAACCCTCCTGGCTTGGTGACAACTGCCATGTTAGGAAGGCCACTTCCTACTCCATCACCCAAAGCATTCATAAAACTACTGAATGTTATCAGCACAGGGCAGGTCTTAAATTCGCATTACACAATATTCTGTGTGATTTAGGTCTGCATTCGAGAGAAGCTTTCTGAAGGCAGGAAAAATTAAGCTTTGAATTAAATTAGCTAGGGTGGTTATGTAACCAGAATGGGCGGTGGTTTTCCAAGTCAAAGATATACTTGTCAGGAATGTTTTGGGCATCCTTGATCCTGCCTTGGGGTCATGGGATATTCTAGATGACTCCTCTAGGCCCCATTCATCCCCATTCCCTATCGTAAGGGGGAGTTCTGGAATACGAAGGGAAATAGTCTGAAACAGCAGTCAGAAAGAAGGATATTTCGTGATAAGAAAATGACGAAAAATATGTCCAAAAAACAACAGTAGTTGTGCGGAATTATATATTTTATTATGTGCCATATCCAATTGGAGCATGAAGCAGGAAAGTCAGTTTCAAAATAATCTGATCAGGCTTTACAACGTCCCCTTTCTCCAAGATCATACATTACACGTGTATAATGGGAAACTACTCAAAGCTTGTCGTAGACGTATGCCAAGAAGGTGCCATTATGAAATGACAAAATGGCCTTTGGTATTTAAAACATTTTCACAACAGGAGGATTGGAACAGGCAGGTCTTGGCTTCCATGCTGGTGGTAGGCGCCTTACTTGGGGTACTGTGGAGGGCACTTGGGGTACTGAGGAGGGAACTTGCAGCACTGTGAATACTGGTAGCATGGGTAGCAGCAGGTGGGTGGACAGTAGCGCTGCATGAGGCAGTACTGCTGCACGGGGCACCAGGACTGCATGAACGGCCTCTCTACCACCGTGATGTTGCAGGAGGGTCTGGACTCATGGCAGTGAGACCCATATCGTGACCTGTGGCAGGAGCTGTGGTGGTTGTGGCAGGACCTGCGAGAGCACATCTTTCTGGAGTAGGCAGAGCTGCAAGAAACAGATGGTGTGAGAGAGGATCCATGAGGAGTTCCCTTCATCTCTCTTTCCTATTTTGCTGAGGAACTAAAGGTAAGTTCTTTTACTTCTTCATCTCTTATCTAACTTAAATTAATGGGACAGAGAACTTGCATCCTTTTCTGGGAGTTTACATAGCAATCTCAGGCATTAGCATGGCTTCACAAATAATTGGATCTTCCCGGCGGGATGCAAGAGGTGTTAGACAGATGTAGTCCCCTGAAAGACATCACACGTCTTTGCAGGAGGCCTTATCACATAACTCTGCTGTTCTGTTTCCTATCTTAATCCATAAACTCTCCTCCCAGCAATTCCTGTCCTTCAGCTTTTCCAGTTCAGAGCCAAGGAATAAACCTGGGAATCTAGCATTTAAATAAATAAAAAAGAATCATACAAAGGTTGCCGTCAAACTTACCCTCCTGAACAATGAGGACAAGGTCTCCAGAAGTGACGATGAATGAATGAGGTGTGCTGGGAGGGAGAGTTTTTATATGCTTCCAAGTGGAGGTCTGGAAATGAGGTAGCGCTTGGCCATGCCCAGCTCATTTTTCCATTGCCCAAACTCGTGTCGGTGTGCGTCCCTCTTCTGGCAACGACACCTTGACTCATGCTTTGCGCTGCAAGAACTTAATCGTATAGCTGATTAAGAGCAAAGGGATCTTTTGTTAGCCCGTGAGATGACAGGAGCGCACGGCAGTGTGTTTAGCAGTGCTAATTGCACAGCTGTGGCAGGCCTTGCCTGTGGATGACCCAGGTTGAGTCAGTGGGGAGAACATTTGCAAGTGAAACGTGCTGAGGTGGTGCAGCGTGCCTAGTCTTTGGACCAGGAAAGAGCCAAGGATCATTTTGTTGTCATGGGATTGTGTAATTTTGGTGCATCTCATTTTGGTGGCCCTCAAGACGAAGAAATGTAGGTGCTGGGCCCAGGGGCTTTGTCAGGTTGTGGCAAGAACTAAGAATGGAGCTAACAAGATCCCGATTTCCAGTTTTGTACTCAGGTCTCTACAAAATCTGCTGCTGAAAAGGGTTTAATATTTACTGTTGAAGCAGTTGATTAATCTCCATGTTGGCAATGCTGTACCACAGGGGTTGTCAACCGGGGCCTAGGAGTACTACTTGAGGTACATTGCAAGGTCCCAGGGAGTATGCGGGGATGGGCAGGGATGGAGCACCACCACCTGACATGGCTAGCTCACAGGACCAAGGTCGAGAAAGCTGAGGGGAATCCCATTTGAAATACGAAATGAAGGAGTAGTCGGGGTACTAGAACTGGAAGCTGAAGTTCTTGTTTGTAATCTAACTGGGAAAGACCCTCCTTGGTTTCTCTTGATCAAGGCGCTAAGACTCCCCTCTCCCCAAATGTTGTGGAAATGAGTTGCAGCTTTAATGAGCTTTTCTCATGAAACATCAACAAGAACCACTTCAACCTGCAACGTGTCAACAGGGCTAGTCACGCGTCCAAGAGCTTGGACTTCTCAGTGGACTTCACGCCTCTTCCATTGACTCAACACTCATTGTCTATTGGCCAATCAGTTGCTTCACTTCCTTGGAATGAGTGCTGCTATGTCAGAAATAAGCATGCAGATATCTTCTGATTTCCTTCCCTGTTGGGATTAATCATGTGTTAATCAGGAATGAATGGAAATGATACTCTACGAAAAACTGCCTGAAAGTGTAAAGTGGGGAGATGAAGACAGTAAATACACCTGAGCTTGGGCATGCAAAGAATTAAGTTCACATTACCAATAGGTTTCTCATTTCCACAGAACGGGCTATAAATGCTCTCCCATGTCAGTGATCCTCATCCACTCACTGCTGCTCCTCTGCTTCAGGCCTTTCTGCTGAACAGGCTAAGTCTGATATCGAGGATTTTACATCAAGGTCATGAGCAGAAGATTTTATATTAAATAATCCTAAATGATCTCATGGTCTTTGCACACAGGCTTCCCCCAACCTATGTAACTGCACATTTGTGCGTTTAAGCAATTTCAGAAAAGATCCTTTTAATGGATTGGCAGCTGCAGGTCATCCAATGCAATACTAAGGATGAAGACTTTGTATGCATCTGAGAATGGTGGGCAGGCAGTTGGGTGGGATAAAGAGGCAGAAAACTACTTGATGGATGGTTTTGAGGGAGAGGGACAATGTTTTACATCCAACTCGGAGAAGCTGACATTGGGGGAGGCCCCTGCTTGAGGGGAAGAGTGTTAGATAGATAATCTGATGAGTGAGGACTAGGTGTTTGGCATTACAAGGGCTCATTCCTAAACTGTATGTTCTCTAAACTCTTAGTGTTTGGTGCCCGTAAGTGAAAGAGCAGAGCTCAGTTTGCCCATGGTGGTCCTGGGTTTTGGAAGATGAACAGGAAGGCATGCCCCATTTAGGATCATTATGAGGATCATGTCCTCACGCACTCAGAGATCCAAAGGAAAGTGATCTACCCCCAAGGTCTATAAGGAAATAAGGGAGAAAGTAGAAGCTCCTCCTTGGCTCTTTTCACAGAGACAATGTCTGGTTTCTTGCAGCTTTGGCTACACCAGAAAGATGTGCTCTCGCGGGTCCTGCCACGATCACCACAACACCTGCCACAGGTCACGATGTGGGTCTCACTGCCATGAGTCCAGACCCTCTTGCAACATCACAGTGGTAGAGTGGCCGTCCGTGAAGTCCTGGTGCCCCATGCAGCAGTACTGCCCCGTGCAGCGCTACTGTCCACCCACCTGCTGCTACCCACGCTACCAGTATTCACAGTACCCCAAATGCCCTCCCCAGTACCCCAAGTAAGATACCTACACCAGCACTGAAGCCAAGACCTGCCTGATGCAATCCTCCTGTTGTTTTCAATGCCAAAGGTCATTTTGTCTTGTTTCATAATGGCACCTTCTTAGCATACATGTGTGACCAACTTTGACTCCTTTCTGACTATATAAGTGTAATGTCTGATCTTGGAGAATGGGGTGATTGTAAATCCGGATCTGATTATTTGTAATCTTACTTTACTGCTTTATGCTCCATTCAGATCTGGCACATAATAAAATATATAATTCCACAAAAATGCTGTTGTTTTTTGGACATATTTGTTGCAACTTTTTGTCATTTTCTCATAATGAAATATCCTTATTCCTGACTTCCGTTTCAGACTATTTCCCTTTGTATTCTACAACTCCCCCAAGTGATAGGGAATGGGGATGTATGGGGCCTAGAGGAGTCATCTAGAATATCCCATGACCCCAAGGCCGTATCAAGGACACCCAAAATATTCTGGAGAAGTATTTCTTTGACTTGCTTTGAAAGCTCCCCACCATGCACATTACATAACTTCCCTAGGTGATTCAGTTCAGATCCTTGCCTTCAGACAGTCTCTCTAATGCATACCCTGCATCTCCATGAGTACAACTCAAGGACAATTTTAGACCTGCCCTATGGTTGTAATGTTCAGTAGTTTAATGAATGGTTTGGGTGACACATTAAGAAGTGGCCTTACAAACCTGGCCGTTTTCACCAAGCCCAGAGGGTTTGCAAGCCCTTTATTAAGAACTATTAGGATTTATATCCCCTGCTAATTAGTTTTCCCCACAAAGAAACATGCTCTGAAGGTACAAATTAACAGGGAGAAGCGCTAGGACTGATATATCAGTAGAAAAACTCCACTGCACAAATCCAGGAGAGACAGGGCCTGCTTAGGCAGCAGCTGTGCAGGGAAGTTTCTAGGATACATAGTACTACACAACTTGAATGTGAGCCAGGAATGTCTTATTATTGTGAAAGAAAGCCACTGCCTTTTTGGGATGTTTAAAAGGAGTGCCCCTGGTAAGAGGCAAGAAGTAATCCATCCATTTCCTCAGGTGCAGCATAATGCACAAAGTTGGATGCCACACCTCTTCTAAAATGTGTAGGAATGGGAGAGAGCCCAGAAGAGAGCAAGGGAAAGGATCAGGTATCAACAAATACAACCTTTATGGCAAGACTGAGAGCTGAGCGTGGGTTCATCGGGAGAAGGGAAGACTGAGAGGAGACAGAAAACTGCTGGACTGGCAAAAAAGTCACTGCAGAGGGGAAGTTTCTTAATGGAGTCCCATGTGCACAAGGGAAAGGAGAAGACGACATGGGGTGTATTTCGCTAACACAGATTTAGGGTGTGGACTTGGGAGGAGCTCCTGAAGGTGGGAATAGTTATGCATGTTAATAAATCAGTATGGAAGGTTGTGTCATCTTCATCGTGTATGGTTTGAAAAGCAGACCAGGCAAACAGCCTGGCAGGAGCGTTTGGGTGACTTTGATCCTACCCTGGATCGTTTTCTACGAAGCTGGCTATGTGAGGCTCTGTTAAGGAGAGATGTGACATATGTAATGGGCAAGGATCCGGGAGTGGCCGTGAGGTCCCTAGGTGTCACCCTGCTTGTGTTGTGCTTCTGTTGTCCCCTGCTGCTCCTTGCCATGCCTCGATGTAAATAAGTCCTTAGGAAAAGGGGGCTGCCCTTAAGATACCTGAGTGAGCTCTCATCCGCCCCTGAGCTTAGGTCTCGTTACTCATCGGCTTCAGTGGTCTGCTCTTCTTGCCTTAGAGCCATGTCCAAGCCTGGCAGCTGTTTGCAAGCAACCAATTCTCATGAATCGCCCGCCCCTTTCTGGGCTGTGGCTCTCTGGCCCTTTGCAATCTCCAGTCCCTCTCTGGGCTTGGCCTACTCTGGCCCCTCGGTGTCTGACTGTGGCCCTCCTGGCTTTCATGCCCACTCCTTCCACTCTGCCCTATTCTTAGGCTGGTTGAGACCCATGGGTTATCTAGCCCCACCAGTCTCCAGCCCTCCTGGTCTTTGGCCCTTCCTGAGTCTCAATCCCACTCCTACGCCAGGGAAACCTGCAGGCACTCTGGCCCTCCCAGCTCTTTGGCCCCTTTGGCCCTCTCCACTCTCTGCGTGTCTCCTGGCCCTCTGGTCTCCCCCTGGGCCAGCTTCGACCTGCCATAATCCCTGCTCAAGTGGCCCAAGGCTGCTATGCACAAGCACACGTGGTGTGAGCAAGAGTCACTCTCAAAGCAGTTCGCTTAGGAGCTCCTCCTTTTTCAGCCCTCTGGATGAGACTGCCTCCCTACTGCAGGTCCTGGCCTTATTTATATCCCAAGCCCCGCCTCCTTCTGTAGCAAAACCCCCAGTTTTTCTTTTTTTATTTATTTTAAAATGCAGTCCCTCCGCTTCCCAACCATTTCTGACTTTTTCTCTCCCTTTCTATCCCCTATAGATAAGTATAAGTGAAATCAGACTTAGGATAAGCTCTAACATTTTTATTTTGGTAGCAAGTTTTTGGTTTTGGATATCCACTGTTTTATATTGTATTACTATTAGGTTTGTATTGATTCTTACTGTTGTATATTGTATTATTATAATTTTCGTATTGATTTTTATTGTTTCATGTGGATATTGTATGGTTTAGGCCTGTGTTTGTAAGTGAACCAAAGTCATGTCAAGTTTTCATTTTGTATGTCAAGTCTCCATCTTGTGCCCTTTGCCCGGACATCTCCTGTGTCGCGACTGTATGATTCATGTATCCCTCCCATGTAAATTGGTTCCCAGATGAATGAGAGTGATTGGGAATGATTGAAATACAATGGTAACAGGCCTGTACTCAATGGCCTGTAACGACCAGGCTATCACCTCACATTGATTCATCCAGGAACCACGGACCTCACCCAGGAACAGGGAAAAGACCAGCCTTTGAAAGACAAAGACCCTGCAGAACCAGCAACTCTACCATTGTACCCCACCATTACAGAGACATGAAACTGCATGTCCCTGTATGGAGCACACATGCTCAGTATGCCAGGGGCTGACCCTTGCCTGGGCATGCCTCCTGTCACTAGGGTCACACAAGGTCTGCCCCTATAAAAAGGGGCAGTGAAGACAGACCCAGTGGGATGCCCTCTTCATCTGGACCAGGACCATGCCACACCACCTATCCGCCCAGAGGCCCTGCCAGCGACCCCCCTCTGGACAACACCTACTGGAAAAGGACCCCTTTCCAGCCTGGATAGGTAGCTATCACCCCCCACCCCCTCTTCAAACAAGGACTTCAACTCTGTTTCTCTTGCCTACATGGACTTCAGCCCTTCCACTGAGTCTCTTTATCCTGCTGCCATTGTGAGTACTTGTGTGCGTGTGTGTGTGTGTGTGTGTGTGTGTGTGAACCAATAACTTCATGGGGCTGTGTAGTGTGTTGTCTGTGTAATAAAACTGTTATTTGGACCCCTAAGTTGGGTTTTGCTTTCCTATGGTTTGGCCCTGCTCCAATCTCTGCTCCTCGCCCCTCTAACTTCTGTCTCATTTCTCCCTCTCCTGCTTCTGGCTCGCTGCCACCGCCAAAACCTGTCCTGAGCTCCTCTCTGCCTCCAACCCCCCTGTTTTTTTGCCACTGTCTTAACCCCACTGCCTTTTCCTTTTTCCTGAGCAACCAGGTTTCTGCCTCAGTTTCTTTTCTGGCTGTCTCTCTTTGCCATCACTTATCTGCCCCCCCCACCCCACAATATCTCAGCTGTCTGCCTCAGTTTCCAGCCCCAGTCTACCTTAAGTAAACCCAAGCCTCAGTTCCTCAGCCAGCTTCTCTGTAGTCCACCGGTTCTGGCAACTTTCACTCCCTATGCTTCAACTCTCTCTCTCTCACCTGAACCTTCCCCCAAGTATCCCAGGTACCCCAAGCACAAACATACACACTGTACCATCCAAGTTAGGAACTTACCTGTGTGTATGTGTAGGTGGGCTGTATGTTTGTGAACTGGTGAGTGTGTGTGTGTGTGTGTGTATATATATATATATATAAGTCATCGTGTGCATGATATATGAATTAGTGATCTGTATCTAGCTTTTGGGGTGTATAGTGTATTTGCTTGATGGGCTTGAATTGGTGATAGGTATGCATGTGCCTAGGCTAGTTTGGATGTATATGTGCCTGAGCTGGTAGTGTGTGTGTGTATGTGTGTGTATGCACCTAATTGATTTGTATGTTTGATATGTTCAATTGTGTCACACTCTCCTGTCTAACAGCACAATATTGAGATCCTGAGAGTTGGCCTGACCCCACAGGGCAACATTTTAAGCACTTAATCAATAAAGCGGCATCTTCCCTTGCCCCCTCTTACAAATGTCTGGCTGCTTATTTTGACCTGGTTGGTTAACGCATCACCTTAAGTGAATTCCTCTTCTCCCCTTAGAGCCACACCCAAGCCTGGAAGCTGTTCCCAATCAACCAATTATCACTAATTACCAGCCCCTCCAGCAGCTGTGGCTTGAAGACCAAGCTCCTGAGAAGGATACCTATTACGTGCATGAAGGTTTGTTAGGCCTTCCACCTCACCAGGGGATTATATGATCCAGGACAACAAAGGGTTAATCCCCCTGGACATTGGCCTGCAGCCTAGCCCCATCCACAGGTATACCACTATCAATGAAAACTTAACGCTAAGGCAAAGGTTAACAAGAATATATTATCAAGGTACGTATAAAAAATAAACCAACAATAAGAAATCCAGAATACAGCAATGAACCAGTCAGCACAGAGATAAGAGAACACTATATACAATATTAGATACAAGAAAGAACCAATGCAGGCCTGTCACCGGAGGTGACAAGCAAGATTACTCTGGAGCTGACAGGCAAGATGGCACATCAACCTGTCACAGGGTGCCTTTTCCCCAGAGGATTTCTACCTTCTCCTCACTCTCAGTGAGTACTCAGTACCTCCGAAGGGTGGGTGATACTTTACCAGCCAAATGGACGCAAGGGAGTACAGGTGAGCAGAGGATGGCTCTGTCTACGAGTGTATACCTCCGTGAACAGGAGTTCACTTACACACTCCACTTACATGCTCCAATCATGTAACTCTCATACTAATCACAGATATTAGCCGGTTTCACACCACACGCTCACCAAGTGACACAGTTTCTCACAAGCTTTCAGTCCCAATCGGACACAATTCACACAGAAACCTCAATCAGACTCATGACACACCCAGACTCAATCGCTTCCTCAGTAGCTTGCCAAATGACAGACAAGACAGGTTTTATAGTGTGCACTCCATGCCACCTGTCAATCACACGCTGGAACCAATTATCAGTCAGGCCCTTCCATCATTCATCTGTCCATCACATTACTGACCAATCTGGAGGGTTGTTACCCCAGGTAAGTATTTCATGCAA
Source organism: Alligator mississippiensis (assembly GCF_030867095.1). Taxonomy (NCBI): domain Eukaryota; kingdom Metazoa; phylum Chordata; order Crocodylia; family Alligatoridae; genus Alligator; species Alligator mississippiensis. Next base: position 13,591,384 of record NC_081838.1, read on the forward strand.
CACTTTACCCTCTAAATTCAGCTTATATAGTAGAGGCTGACTGCACATGCTGGTCAGTCCTATGTAAGTCAACGGACCCCTAAGTCCAAGAGTTCACTGTCCTCCATCTGGAGTACTGCACTTGGGTTTAACAGGCTCCATGGCCCTTACCAATCTGCACCTCTTTCTGGCCTGGGGGTACTCCAGCCCTTCGGTGCTGGCTGTGGCCCTCCTCCCCTTCAGTCTCTCTCCTTCCACTCTGGTCCCACTTTGGCCACCCACTGGGTGAATTATATTTCTGCCCTTAAAGGATAGCAAGAAATTGCACACTGAGGAGAATGTCTAAAACTACTTCAAAGGACAAGGCTGCTCTTGTGAATTACTATTTCTATTGTTGGCCCTATCTTTCTGGACACAAAAGCAGGGCATTGAGGCAAGAAAAATTCCCAACAAAATGATAGCCTCTCAGTATTGGCAAGTATATGATCCTGATGAAAATTTTCAGGCTTGTCAATGGGTGAGTCTTGTAAGAATGCTACGGATATCAGTGAACTAACGTAAATGGAAGAAGAGATCAGAAAATCTTCATTTCATGAAAGAAGAGGAGCTTAATGCACTGAAGTCACATCCATAAGAAGAAGAATGGATCAGGCAGGTCTTGGCTTCCACGCTCGTGCTGTGTCTCTTACTTAGGGTACTGTGGAGGGCATTTGGGGTACTGGGGAGGGAACTTGTAGCACTGTGAATACTGGTAGCGTGGGTAGCAGCAGGTGGGTGGACAACAGCGCTGCGTGGGGCAGTACTGCTGCATGGGGCACCAGGACTGCATGGATGGCCTGTCTACCACCGTGATGTTGCAGGAAGGTCTGTACTCATGGCAGTGAGACCCACGTCGTGACCTATGGCAGGAGTTGTGGTGGTTGTGGCAGGACCCACGAGAACACATCTTTCTGGTGTAGGTAAAGCTGCAAGAAACCAGACATTGTCTCTGTGAAAAGAGCCAAGGAGGAGCTTGTTCTATCCCCCTTCTTTATTTCTGTGCAGACCTTTAGGGGAGATCACTTTCTTCTTCACCTCTAAGCAGGTTAGGATATGATCCCCAAAATGTCTGGCATTATAAGGGCTAATTTCTAAGCTGTATGCTCTCCTAACTCTTAGTCTTTGATGCCTGTAATTGAGAGAGCAGTGCTAACTTTGCCCATGGTGGTCCTGAGCTCAAGAAGATGAACATGTCCCCCCAAGGTCTATAAGGAAATAAAGAAGGGAGACAGTAGTCGCTCCTCCTTGGCTACTGTCCACCCACCTGCTGCTACCCACTCTTCCAATATTCACACTGCTGCAAGTTCCCTCCGCAGTACCCCAAGTAAGACACCTACCACCAGCATGGCAGCCAAGACCTGCCTGTTCCAATCCTTCTGTTGTTTTCAATGCCAAAGGTCACTTTGTCTTGTTTCATACTGGCAGCTTTTTGACCAACTTTGATCACTAATTTCTGACCATATAAGTTTAATGTATGACCTTGGAGAAAGGAGAGGTTGTAAACTCTGGTTGGATTATTTCTAATCCTACTTTCTGGCTTCATACTCCATTCGGATATGGCAGGTAATAAAATATATAATTCCGCAGAACTATCTTTGTTTTTTGGACTTGTTTTTGTCATTTTCTCACCGTGAAATATCCTTCTTTCTGACTGCTGTTTCAGACTATTTTCCTTCGTATTCTAAAACTCCCCCTTGCGATAGGGAATGGGGGTGAATGGGACCTAGAGGAGTCATCCAGAATATCCCGTGACTCCCAGGCAGGATCACGTAGACCCAAAACATCCTGCACAAATATTTCTTTGACTTGCATTGAAAGCCACCAGCCATGAAGGTTACATAACCACCGTAGGTAATTTAATTCAGGGCTTAATTATTCTTGCCTTAAAACAGCTTGTCTCTAATGAACACCGTAAATCTCCGTGAGTACAACTCAAGGCCAATTTAACACCTGCTGTGCGGTTACAACATTCAGTGGTTTCATGAGTGCTTTGGCTGAGGCATTAGGAAGTGGCTTACTAAGCTGGCTGTTGCCACCAAACTAGGGGGTTTTGAAAGCCATTCTTCAAGGACTTTTAGGATTGAAATTTCCCTGTATTATTCCCCTCTCTGCCCAGAAAAAAAAAAAAAGGCTGAAAGTGCAGTTTACCTGGGAGAAGTGCTGGGAATGGTATGGCAGTGTGAAATCTCCACTGCACAAATCCAGGAAAGAGAGGGACTGTCTAGAAATAGGTAGCAGCTTTTCAGGGATGTTTTTAAGATGCATAGTTCTACATAAGCTGAATATGAGTCACGAATGTCTTATTATAGTGAAAGAAAATCAGTGCCTTGTTGGGATGTTAAAAGGAGTGTTTTTGATAAGATGCAAGAAACCATCCATCCATTTCCTCAGGTGCAGGATCATGCACAAAGTTGGACATCAGACATCTTATAAAATGTGTAGATGGGAGAGAGTCCAGAAGAGTTCAAGGGGAAGGATCAGGTGTCAACAAATATGACCTCTGTGGAAAGACTGAGAGTTTAGCGTGGGTTGGTGGGGATAACACGAAGAGGAGACATAAAACTGCTACAATGGCAGAAATGTCACTGCAAAGTGGCAGCTTCTAAATATAGTCCCACGTGCACAAGGGAAAGGAGAAGGACAAATGGTGTGGAGTTGCAGTCAGACAGATTTAGGGTGTAGATTTGGGAGTTGCTCCTAAAGGTGTGAACAGATATGCACTGAAATAAACCAGTTCGGAAGGCTGTGCCGTCTCCATCATGTATGGTTTGAAAAGCAGGCCAGGCAAACAACCTGGCAGGAGCAATTGGGTGTCTTTGGTCGTACCCTGGATGGTTTCCTGTGGCCCAGGGCATCTGATTTCCTGTTGTATTTTTGGTGTATGTATTGGGCAAGGATCCTGGGGTGGGCATGAGGCCCCTGGTTGTCACTGCTCTGGTTGTGTCCTTGTTTTCTTCAGCATTGTCCCTTGCTTCTCATCGCTGTGCCGTGATGGAAATAAATACTTAGCAAACGGAGGTTTCCCTTAGTATCCCTGAGCAAAATCTCATCTACCGCTGATCTCATCTCTTGTTTGTTATTAGCTTCAGTGGTCTCCTCTTCTCCTGGAGCCACATCAAAGCCTGGCAGCTGTTCCCAATCAATCAATTTTCCCTAATCATCAGCCCCTCCCTGGACTGTGGCTCCCTTGCCCTTACCAATCTGCACATCTTTCTGGTCTGGGGTACTTTGATCCCACGGTGCCTGGCTGTGGCCCTCCTGGCTTTCAGTCCCTCTCCTTCCACTCTGCCCCTAATCCTAGGCCAGTTGAGACCCATGGATTATCTAGCCCCACCAGTCTCCGGCCCTCCAGGCCTTTGGCCCTTCCTGACTCTCGATCCCACTCCCATGCCAGTGAAACCTACAGGCACTTTGGCCGTACTAGCTCTTCAGCCCCTCTGGCCCTCTGCCCTGTCTCCAGGTCTCCTGGCCCTCTGTTCTCCCCCTGGGCCAGCTGGGACCTCCCCATAGTCCCTCCACAAATGCCCCAAGGCTGCTATGCACAGAAACATTTGGTGTGAGCCAGAGTCACTCTCTGAATAGCCTGCCCAGGAGTTCCTTCTCTGCCCACCCCCCAGATCAGACTGGCTTCCAACCACAGGTCAAGGCCTTATATATACCCCAAAACCTGCCTCCTTCTGGTCACATCTTCCCTGGTTGCTGCCTCCCCAATTAAAGTTACTGGAGTGATGTCAGCCACATAAAAGGAAAGAGATTTTGGGCAGAATTCTCCTTCTGCAATGGGGCGGTGCCTGTGCCCCTCTGAAGGGCAGCTCAGCTCCTGTCGTCAGGGCCATTATCATCCAACAAGGGGAAATCAGAATTGCCTTGACAGAGTTGTCAAGTAACTCAGAGTTGGTTGTAAACCCACTTTGGCTACCCACCAAAATAATTCACCCACCGGGTGAATTATATATCTACCCTTAAAGAATAGCAAGAAATTATACGCTGAGGAGAATGTCAAAAACTATATCAAAGGACAAGGCTGTTCTTGTGAATTACCATTTTTATTGTTGGCCCTGTCTTTCTGGACACAAAAGCAGGGCACTGAGGCAAGAAAAATTCCCAACAAAATGATAGCCTCTCAGTATTGGCAAGTATATGATCCTGAAGAAAATTTTTATGCTTGTACATGGGTGACTTATCCATGGATCAATTAAACAAAGTAAATGGAAGAAGAGATCAGAAAATCTTCATGTCATGAAAGAAGAGAAGCTTAATGCACTGAAGCCACCTCCATAAGAAGAATAATGGATCAGGTAGGTCTGGGCTTCCACACTCATGCTGTGTCTCTTACTTAGGGTACTGTGGAGGGCATTTGGGGTATTGTGGAGGGTACTTGGGGTACGGGGGAGGGCACTTGCGGTACTGCAGAGGGCATTGGCAGCACTGTGAATATTGGTAGCGTAGGTAGCAGCAGGTAGGTGGACAGTAGAGCTGAACAGGGCAGTACTGCTGCATGGGGCACCAGGTCAGCAGGGACGGCCTCTCTACCACCATGATGTTGCAGTAAAGAATGGACTCGTGACAGTGAGACCCACATCGTGACCCATGGCAGGAGCTGTGGTGGTCATGGCAGGACCTGCAAGAACACATTTTTCTGGTGCAGGCAGAGCTGCAAGAAACCAGACATTTTCTCTGTGAAAAGGGCCAAGGAGGAGCTTGTTCTATCCCCCTTCTTTATTTCCCTGCAGACCTTAAGGGGACATCACTTTCTTCTTCATCTCTAAGCAGGTAAAGATACAATCCCCAAAATGATGTGAAATAGGGCATGCCTTCATGTTTATCTTCCCAAACCCAGGACCACCATGGGCAAATTGAGGTCTCCTCTCTTACTTGCAGGCACCAAAGACTAAGACTTTGGAGAATATACATCTTACAAATGAGCCCTAGTAATAACAGACATGTAGTCCTCACTCATTAGATTATCTATCTAGCATCCCTCACCTCAAGTCAAGGTCTTACGCCAATGTAGATTTCCATAGCCACATAGAGCTGTTCTCTCTGACTTGGATCTAAAGCACTATCCCCCAGAACTATCAATCAAGTTGTTTTCAGCCCCTTTTTGCCCCCCAACTGCCATGCCACCATTCTCAGTTACTTAAAATGCTTCAGCTTTGCCATCACATCTGATGTCCTGCTGCTGCCAATGCCATAAAAAGAACTTTTCTGAGTAAGCTTAATCACACAACCACACAGTTACATGGGTTTGGGGGAATCCTGCGATCAGTGATCACAAGATCATTTAAGATTCTGTGCTAAGAAAATACGAAATCTTCTGCTCGTTAATATAACATATTCATAATTAGACTTACCCTGTTCAGCAAGAAGGACTGAAATGGAGGAGTAGCAGCAAGTGGATGAGGATTTATTGAGATGGGAGAGCATTTATAGCTTGTTCTGCGGAAATTAGACACTTATTGGCAATGTGAACTTAATTCTTCGCATGCCCAAACTCAGGTGTATTGACTGTTTTAATCTTCCCATTTTGCACTTTGACTCAGTTTTTGTCTAGTATCATTCCAATTTATAGCTGATTAACTGACAATGAATCCCAGGAGTGATGGAAATTAGAACATTTCTGCATGCTTATTTCTCATGTAGCAGCACTTATTCCAAGAAAGTGAAGCAACCGATTTGCCAATAGCCAATAAGTGTTGAGTCAATGGAAGAGGTGCGCCCAACTGAGAAGTCCAAACTCTTGGCCACATGCTTAGCTCTGTGGACACATTACAGATTGAAATTCTTCTTGTTGATGTTTCAGGAGAAAAGTTCATTACAAGCTGGAACTCATTTCCATGTCATTTGGGGAAAGGGGAGTCTTAGTGTCTGGATCAAGGAAAAGCAGTGAGGGTCTTTCACAGCCTGATTAGAGACAAGAATTTCTTATTTCCAGTTCTAGTGTCCTGACTACTCCTTCATTCTGTAATTCAAACAGGAGTCTCTTCAGTTTTACCTTCGCAATGCTCCATGTTTAAAGGATTTCATGTGCAAATGCTGGGAATATTCCTTTTTAGCTCCTGTATAAATCAACCACTCCACAGAATAAACCATTCCCATTTTATGATGTGCGCATCTGGTATGGCTTTGCAAACATGGAGAATAATCAACTGCTTCTACATTAAACAGTTAACTCTTATTAGCAGCACAGTTGTCTAGAGACCCAAGTATAAAACTGGGACTCAGGACCTTCTTAGCTCCATTCTTAGGTCTTGACGTAACCCGACTGGGAGCCCCTGGGCACAGCACCTACACTTTTCCAACTTAAGGGTGACCAAAATGAGATACATCACAAAATTACACAGCTCCATGACATAAAAAATGATTCTTGCCTGCTTCCTGGTCCAAGGCACATTTCACCGAGTCAGCACATTTCACTTGCTAATGTTCCCTCCACTGACTCAACCCGGGTCGTTCATGGGCATGGCATGCCATGGCTGCACAATTAGTACTTCTAGAAACACTGTTGTGTGCTCCTGTTGTTTCATGTGCCATCGGGAAGATCCCTTTGCTCTTAATCAGCCATAGGATGAAGTTCTTGCAGCACAAAGCATGAGTCAAGGAGTGGATGCTGGAAGAGAGACACACAGAGACATGAATTTGGGCAATTAAAAAATTAGCTGGGCATTGCCAAAGGCTGCCTTATTTCCCAGACCTCCACTTGGAAGTGTACATAAGCTCTTCCATCCTAGCCCACCTCATTCACTCGTTGTCACTTCTGAGACCTTGTCCTTGTTGCTGAGCAAGGTAAGTCTGATGGCAACATTCATATGATTCTTTTTTTATTTATTTTTAAAGCCAGAGTCCCAAGTTTATTCCTTGGCTTTGAACTGCAAAATTTGAAGGACGGGAATTGCTAGGAGGAGAGCTTATGAGTTTAGACAGGAAACAGAGCAGCAGAATGACTTGGCAAGGCCTCATAGGAAGGGGTGCAATGCTCTTCAGGGGAGCTGGATCTGTCAGAAGCCTATTGCATCCTACTGGGGAGATCCCCATAGAATCAAGGAATCAGAGAAAATGAGGGTTGGAATGGGCCTCAGGAGGTCACATCTAGCCCAACCCCCCTGCTCAAAGCAGCACCTTCCCCAACTAGACCATTGCTTTGCCAAGCCAGACCTTAAACACCTCCATGGATGGAGACTCCACCACCTCTCTAGTAAATTGTTTCAGTGCTGCGCCACCCTTCCAATGAGAAAAGTGTTCCCAATCTCCTAATCTCTGCGAAGCCGATGCTTGGAGGCAGAGATGGCTAGGCAAGCTCTTAGAAAAGGATGCACTTTCTTTGTACTCATGATAGATATCTTTTATAAGACCAACCAGATTTTTGCAACAAAATGTATTTATTTCAACTTCTCTGTGGTGTGCATGTCTAGATTAGCTTAGAGGTGAAGAAGGAGAAGAACTTACTTTTAGTTGCTCAGCAAAACAGGAAAGGGAGATGGAGGCAGCTCCTCATGGTTCCCCTCTCACACACTGTCTGTTTCTTGCAGCTTTGCCTACACCAGAAAGATGCGTTCTCGCGGGTCTTGCCATGACCACCACAGGTCCTGCCATGAGTCACGATGTGGGTCTCACTGCCATGAGGCCAGACCCTCCTGCAATGTTGTTGTGGTAGAGAGGCCGTCTGTGCAGCAGTACTGCCCTGTGCAGCGCTACTGTCCACCCACTTGTTGCTACCCACGCTACCAGTATTCACAGTACCCCAAGTGCCCTCCACAGTACCCCAAGTAAGACACCTACTGTCAGCATGGAAGCCAGGACCTGCCTGATCCAATCCTCCTGCTGTGAAGGTGTTTTAATTGCCAATGGTCATTTTGTCTTGTTTTATAATGGCTGTCACAACCCAAGGGTGTGATTTTTTGTTTGTGTGTGCTTCGGCACTGCTAAATTATTTTCCCACCGTTTGTAGCTTTCTTTGCAGGGTGCATTTCTTCATTGCAGCACAGAAATGCACGTTGCAAGGAGTTCCCGCCATTTGTATTTAAATTCGTGCCCCACTATTGGTCAGTTCTAAATTATTCCCACGTGGTGGCTAGCGATTGGCTTGCTAGCCGTATAAGAGGCTTGAGTGGTTTCCGCCCAAGTTGGAGGACTCCACGAACATCAGGAGGAGGAGACTTTACATCTCGTGAAGATCTCTAAGAGCTGTGGAGCCTATTGGACCCAGCGTGAATATCAAGAAGGCAACAGGGGTCTGATCAGCCTCTAGCCTCTCCCTGTCGCTGAACGCAATCCTCGACGTACCCTTTCCCTGCGCACAAAAGTTCCACGGAGCCTCGACAACTTCATGTGAGTGAATTGTGAGTGAATCCAGAGTTCTGTCCGAGTCCTAAAACTAGGATTTAAGCGAAGTATTCCTGGAAACTTTCCAGCCTGCACCGCGACCATCTACGGTGTAAGTAAACAATCTTAAACAACCATTAAGCGTCCGTGCCTAATTCTAGCGTGCCTCCTGCCTTCCCTGACCCGGCGTGTCTGGGCTGCTGGCCACAGCCCGCTGTGCGAAAAAAGGGCCTCGGACTGCTCCCGGCCCGCACAATGGTACCTTCTTGGCATATGGCTGTGAAAAGCTTTGACTGTATCCTACTATACAAGTGTAATGTATGATCTTGGAGAATGGGTAGATTGTAAATCCTGATTGGATTATTTCTAATCTTACTTTCCTCCTTCATGCTCTGATTGGATATGGCACATAATAAAATATATGATTCTGCAGAAGTATCATTGTTTTTTTAACATGTTTTATCATTTTCTCATCATGAAATATCCTTATCTCTGACTACTATTTCCCTTCATATTCTAGAACTTCCTCTTATGATAGGGAAGCGGGGTGAATGGGGCCTAGAGGAGTCATCTAGAATATCCCCTGACATCAAGGCAGGATCAAGTTTACCCAAAACATTCTGGACAAGTATTCCTTTGACTTGCTTTGAAAACCACCAACCATGCAGGATACATAAACTCCCAAGCTAATTTAATTCAGGGCTTAATTATTCTTGCCTTTAGAGAGCTTCTTGGTAATGCCTACCATGGGTCCATGAGTACTATTTAAGGCCATTAGTTCTTGGCCTGTTCCCTGTGCACATGGGAATCAATTCATAATCTCCCTCTTTGCAGTAACCTTTGCCATTTTTTGGAGACTGTTATAATATCTTTTCTCAGTATTTTCTTAGAATCATAGAAAATCATAGAATCATATAGAATCAGGGCTGGAAGGGACTTTACGAAGTCATCTAGTCCAACCCCATGCTGAAAGACCAACCCAACCCCCTGCTTGAGACCAAGCCAAGTCCATCTTCCAATTTTCATGTTTTCTACACTTGTGGTCAGTTTTTTTCCTCTCTTCAGGAATTTTTTGAATCGTTTCACACCTTATATAGAGTGGGAAGCTCAAAATTGTGCTCCATGTTTAATATAAAGCTTCTTCACATGTGTTACAAAAGACACTCCTGTCATATATCCCAGCAAGGTGGTAACTTTTTTGCAACAATAAATCATTCATGATTCATACTCTGCTTGTGCCTTGCAATAAGCCCTAAATACTTCCTGAAGAGCTTTTGCCTAGGCAGTACCTCCCCATCACTCCCACAACATTCTCACAAGCAAGCTAAGAAGTACGGTTTGGATGAAGGGACTTTAAGTTGGATAGAAAAATACCTGGATTCTTGAGTTCAAAGGGTAGAATTCAATGGCTCAATGTCTAGTTGGCAGCTGATATCAAGTGGAGTGCCCAGGGGGGCCAGTTCTGGGGCTGGTTTTGTTCAAAGTCTTCATCAATGACCTGGAAGATGGCATGGAGTGCACCCTAGCAAGTTTGCAGATGACACCATTCTGGGTGGAGTAACAGACACACTGGAGGGTAGGGTGAGGATACAGAGAGATGTCAACAAATTGGAGGATTGGACAAAAGAAATCTCATGAGATTCAATGACGAGAAGTGCAAAGTTCTGCATTAAGGACAGAACAATCCCATGCACTGGTACAGGCTGGGGGTGACTGGCTGGGTAGCAGCTCTGCAGAAAAGGACCTGGGAGTTACAGTGGACAATAAGCTGGATATGAGCCATCATCATGCCCTTGTTGTGAAGAAGACTAACGGCATCCTGGGCTGCACTGGTAGGAGCATTGCCAGTAGATCTAGGGAAGTGATTCTTTCCCTCTATCAGCACTGTGGGCCACATCTTGAGTCCTGTGTTCAGTTGTGAACCCCCCACTGCAGAAAGGATATGGACACATTGGAGAGAGTCCAGGGGAGGGCAAGGAAAATGGTTCAGGGGCTGGGAAATATGATGTATGAAGAGAGCCTGAGGAAACTGGGCTTATTTAGTTTGGAGAAGAGAAGACTGAGGTGGGTTTGATAGCAGCCTTCAACTCCCTGCAGCAGTGTTGCAAAGAGGATGGAGCTGGACTGCTTTCAGTGGGGACAGAACAAGGAGCAGTGGGCTCAAGTTGCAGCAAGGGAGGTTTAGGTTGGATATTAGAAAAAAACTCTCTCACTAGGAAAATGATGAAGCACTAGAACAGGTTACCAAGAGAGGTTATGGAATCTCCATTGTTGGAGGTTTTTAAGCCTGGATAAGACAAAGGGTTGGCTGGGATGATGTAGTTGGGGCTGGTCCTGCTTTGAGCAGGAGGTTGGACTAGATGTGACCTTCTGAGGTCCTTTCCAGCCCTCATTTTCTATGATTTTATCATTCTATGATCTTGAAATTGTGCAGCTGGTTTTTCCTACTAATGTAGAGTTCCTTCAACTTATTCCTATTGAATTTAATCCTTGATATTTCAGACACTTTTATTTGATATCTTCCCACATGATTTTAAATCCTAATTGTTTTTGCTAAAGCACTCACACGACCTCCCAGATTGGTGCCAACTGCCATATTATTGATTCCACTCCCTATTCTATCACCCAAGGCATTAATGGAAATGAATACTACCAGCTCCAGGATGGATCCCTGAAGAGTCCCCATTGCCTTCTAGAAAACTTTGTTCTTTCACATGGCAGAAGACCTGCATTTAATTTTATATATTTCTCACAATGGGGGATACATTTGGTGTACCAGCCCCTCGAATGGGGTAAATAGGAGTGGCTGCACTGAAGTTGGTGGATGTGTCCTGATTAGAAGAAGCCCAGTATTTATATCTGTATGGTGTGTGTGCGTGTGTGTATGTGTGTGTGTGTTTCCCAAATGTACCAATGATCCACAGGCCTCCCCTTCCTACACCATAACTGGATTTGTAGATTATGTTTTGCAATACCTTAAACTATGAACATAAAAGGAAAAAGAAGCCAGAAATAAAGCTATTTCTCAAAAAAAAAGAGAGTGAGAAACCTATACAGCTCAACACTAATTTGTCTTTTTGAATTGTAAATTTTATTGTTTCATCCAGGTGGAAAGGAAAGCAAGTAAATAAGGGAAGTGATACGCCAAGCAGAAATTATTACTTTTTCCACATACAAAGGGAATCATATATGACACCAGAAACATGTAATACCAGATCCTTGGTAAGCATTACATCACACTTGTACAGTGGGCAACACTTCAGAGCACGCTATAGACAATTACAGATTAAAATACACAGGAAGGGAAAAAATGAACTTGCAATTTATGAAACAAGAGCAGATGAGCTGTGGATACTGAAGCCACCTTCATAAAAAGAAGAATGGAATAGGTAGGTCTTGGTGGCCTTCCTTGTTTTTCTTTGAGCTGTTACTTGGGGTATTGTGGGTACTTGGGGTACTGTGGGAACTTGCAGCATTGCGAATACTGGTAGCCTGGGTAGTAGGGCTGCACTGGACGGTATTGTTGCCATTGACAGTAGGGTGGCCTCTCTATCACAGAGACATGGCAGGAAGGTCTGGACTCATGGCAGCGAGACCCAGAACTGTGGCATGAGGGTCGTGAGTCATGGCAGGAGGTTTCACGGTCGTGGCAACGTCTGCGGGAGCACATCTTCTGTCGTGTAGGCAAAGCTGCAAGAAACAGACCTTCTCTGTGTGAGAGGAATTAAAAATGATCTTCCTCAGGTTTTCCCTTTTCTATTTTTCTGTAAAGCTCAGGGTAAGCTTTTTTCCTTCTGCTTTCCCAAACTAGTGTAGACCTGACCCCAGATTTTCCAGGAAGCTGTCTAGTGTTCCCTGCCCCAAACCGGAGACTTGTGCTGATGCAGATGCAGATGCAGCTGGCTTCCGAGAGGTTGATATCACCCTTAATACGTTGCATTCTCTTCCAGGGACCTCTCTCTCACCTGGTGTTTGGCTTTTAATCCAACTACCTGCCGCCTCCTATATTGCCTCTTGCCACCTTCCCATTTTTTCTACCTTCTTCAGGTTTCTCTGACAACCTACTTGCTGACAGTGCATTATGTACAAGCTTAGCATCATCGTTAACACTCAACAAAGTAGTCAGAACTGAGGTTTTTAGTCCCAGTCTAGAAATCATGAAACTGCTCTGTCACAAAACATATCGATACAATCACTTTCTCTGGATATCTTTAAAAAAAAAAAAGGCCTGGACGCTCACCTGACCCCAGCAGTCTTTCCTGCCCAAACACAGGAGGGCAGGACCTGATATTCTCAAGAGGTCCCTTCCAGCCCCTAACATCTATGAATCTATATTAAAATTTCTGCTCATGAATCCTAAGATAAAACAATGTTATGGACTTACCCTCTTCAGCAACAAAGACAGGTCCAGTGAAGAGAAGTGTCTGGTGATTGAGTGCTGGGATGGGAGATCTTTTATATGGCTTCAAATCATGGTCTTAGGAAATGAAGCACCTCTCAGCAATGTTGTGTCAGCTGATAAATTGCCCAGACCCACACCTAGCTGTCATACCTAGTTTCCTCTGTTTACTCTTTGGTGTGATATTTTACTGTAATAATTAATTTGTTGCCATGCCTAATAAGCACACATTAATCTTCTTGTCAGCATGCTGAAATAGTTAAGAATGTACTGAGATACCTATCCCCAAATGCAACTCACTTGCCTAGATGCTTCCACCACTCATATCGTCACCAATACCAGAGATGTTAAAGGATTTCCCCATTGAGAACCAGTAGAGTCAAAGGAGGGGTTGTTTACTGTTGACAAATGCTGACTCCTAGCAGTGCACTTGGTGATTTGACCAGGTGGCAACCCAGAACTGTTGTTCACATATCACAAGGGAATATAATTACCTGCTGCAACTCACTTGCTTGGCATTTAGGGATAGGGATGTTTAGGTGACTTGCTTGACAGCTTCCAGTATACTGTCAGCACCAACACTGGAAGCAAGAAGTTCCTGGTTCCCAACCTTGGGATTAGTTTATGAAACTGGCCTGCTACGGATGTAAATTGTTTTTTCTCATAGTTGGGGTTAGATTATTTTCACATTTGCAAAGCTTTGTCCAGGGAAGGATCTTCAAGTTCTAATGCAGAGCAGCTCTGTTCTGAGGCTGCATGTCTTAAGGATGCTCAGGTTTCAGGATCTGGGTTACTTACATTCCATTTTTTTCCCTCCATCCTCAAATAGAATCTGTTTTGGTTTTGTCAAACTGAGCTTTTCTTCAGCATCATGTGATTGGCAAAGATCTGAGCCAAAGCAAAGGATTTTGTAATAAAAAAGGAAAAGAACCACTTAGAGTGATATTGTTTTTGGCATGTTTGTCAATATTTCACATTCAGTTGCTCTTCTCAAGGTTACTGTTTTGAACACTGAATGAATAGTAATGTTTCACAGTAACTTTTACATGATTGCCAAAGTGATTTAGGAGTCTGTGCCATTGAAAGTCCAAGATGCCCAAGCGCCAAGCTCATACAAGTACTTTGGGGAATAGATTAATAAATTCATAGACATTAGGGCTGGAAGGGACCTTGGAAGTTCACCGAGTCCAGCCCCCTGTCCCAGGGGCAGGAAGTCAGCAGGGATCATAGGATCCCAGCAAGATAAACATACAATTGTCTATTGAAGGCATTCAAAGTAGGTGCTTGAACCACCTCCGATGGCAGTCTATTTCAAACCTTGGGGGCTTGAACAGTAAAGAAATTCTTCCTTATGTCCAGCCTGAAATGGTCACGGAGGAGTTTGTGACCATTCGACCTTGTCATCCCTTGGGGCGCTCTGGTGAACAGACGGTCCCCCAGATCCTGGTGGTCACCCCTGATAAACTTATAGGTGGCCACCAGGTCCCCCCTGAGCCTGTGCTTTTCCAGGCTGAAGAGTCCCATGGCTCTCAGCCTCTCATCATAAGGTCTGCTTCCCTGACCTCTGATCATGCGTGTGGCTCTCCTCTGCACTCTCTCAAGCTTCTCCACATCCTTTTTGAATTGTGGGGCCCAAAACTGGACGCAGTACTCCAGCTGCAGCCTCACCAAGGCCGAGTACAAGGGGAGAGTGATGTCCTGGGATTTGCTTGAGAAGCATCTATGGATACAAGCCAGTGTTTTGCTCACTTTACTAGCCGCAGCATCACATTGAAGGCTCATATTCATCTTGTGGTCAATCATGACCCCCAAGTCCCTTTCATCTGTAGTGCTAGGCAGCATAGCACTGCTGAGTCTATAAGCATGCTGTGGGTTTTTCCTCCCAAGGTGGAGAACCTTGCATTTTTCAGTGTTAAACACCATCAGGTTCTCATCCGCTCATTTCCTGAGCCTATCAAGGTCTGCCTGGATCACCCTCCTGTCCTCAGGTGTGGATGCCCCACAGTTTGGTGTCATCGGCAAACTTGGCCAGTCCACTTCTGACACCAATGTCTACATCATTGATGAAGATGTTAAATAATAGGCCTAAGGACAGAGCCTTGAGGGACCCCACTGGTCACGGGGCACCACAACGATTGACTTCCATCAACCACCACCCTCTGGGTTCTGCCGTGGAGCCAATTCCCCAACCAGTGGATTGTGGTGGGGCTGAGGCCACAGTTTGCCAGTTTTGCCAAGAGGTGATCATGGGATACCAGAACGAAGGCTTTTTTAAAGTCAAGATATATGACATCAATCTCTTTTCCCTTGTCCAGGTGAATGTTACTCTTTACAGTTGTTTCTGTTCAGCAGGCCTGACTGTCTTCTTCATAGTCTCCCATGTAAATTAGAGTAGCCAGGGACAGTTCCTTAGGTAAATGGAGAAATTATTTTTCATGTATGACATGAGGTTTGAATGGTTTGTGTGGATTGGTTAACTAGGAACTACCCAGCTAGGATGCAGACCTCATTGACAGTAGAGAGAAAAGAGCACTAGAGATGGAGTCATCTGGGTGTGTTTACACATTCATTAATGTACTTTTGCTAAAGTGCATTAAATTTAGTATCTCTATTGTGCGGTACTAGAAAAAGGTGCATTAGTCTATTTTAAAGTGCGTTAGTGAAAGCACACAGATTTTTGTGATGCTTTAATGCACATTAAAAGAGGCTAATGTACATTAAAGCACACATGTAGACATGCCCCATGTACAACCTGATCTGCTCATAGAGCAGCCAGATCTGGAGCTGGAAGGCTGTCCTGTTTGGTACAGAGGATTGCAGGAGGAACTTGCTGAAGATAGAGGATGTCCTGGGAAGGAGACCTTGGGCCTGACAAATGATTACAAAAGACTATTTTGAATAAGTCTTTATGAACCAAACCTAAAAGGGAGGTTAAAGGGAAGTCGTTTGGGCTGTGAGGGGGAGGACAGGCCTGGAATTACTTCTGAACCTTTTAAACCTAGTCCCTTGTTGGGAAAAACATGATCTTGCCAGTGAACTTTTAGGTTTCAGTAGTGCACATAAGGAAGGAATGATCCATCTAGTATGAAGGAATATTCTTTATAGTTATTGCAATCCTCAGTTCATAGGTATCTGGTGACAGTCACTCCCACTAGGTTATCTATTATCCAATTATTCATTATTAGGGTTTGTATCATCCTGGCACAACCCAGCCTGACCTGAGATGTACCTGCCTGGTGCTAGGTACTCTTCAGACTCTGAAGGAGAAGTCCATTTTGCTGTCCTGAAGGACAGCTGGGAAATATCCTGCATTTGACATTGTAGAGGTGAAGATAGAGGTGCACCTTACAGAGGTCCAGAGAAATGAGGGCATTTTGAAGGTGTATAGGAGCCAAAGGAGGCATAGAGATGCCTAGTGGGATTTTCTGAAGCCTTTCAGTACTACATTCCCATTGAAAAGAATCATTTGAAGCATGTCCTTGAATGCTTTTTCTGGTGCATAGCAACACCAGTACCCGAGTTGTTAAACAATTTGCCCCTGGACAGTTGGGATTGAGCCCATGGAAGTGTCACTTATAGTTGAAATGCAGTGACTCAAGTGGCGTGCATAACCCTGTGGTCATGTGGCAGCCTTGGACTATTTTTGTTATGCTAAAAGGAAAAGCAACTACGGGCTTGGTAATGCCAGGAGCAGGGGCTCTGCTCTACTGCTGCTTGCCCAGCCTGGGCGTGGGGGGACGTGGGATGTAGGCATGGCTTGCTCCAGGAGGAAGTGGGTAAGCAGCATCAGGGCATAGCCCCCGCTCCCAGCACTCCTGTGCCTGCATCCTGCTCCCCCCCACCCCAGCTGGACAAGTGGTGGTGGCACCTGCATCCCGCTCCCCCCCAACCTTGGCTGGACAAGTGACAGTAGCACTCGTTCCCCCTCGCCCCAGCTGGACAAGTGGTGGCAGTACCCACTCCCCACACCCAGCCTGAGAAGTGGTGGCAGTGCCTGCATCCCGCACCCCACTGCGCTGTCTGGGCAAGCGGCAGCAGGGCAGAGCCCCTGCTCCAAACACTGATGCAGGTGCAGCAGTGCTGGGAGTGGGGGTTATGCCCTGCTGCTGCTTGCCCCCTTCTGCTGGCAGTAAGCCATACCTGCATCGTGGCTCTCCCCACCCCGACACCGGCTGAGCAAGTTGCAGCAGGGCATAGTCCCTGCTCCTAGGGCTGCTGCACCTGCATCAGTGCTGGGAGTGGGGACTCTGCCCTGCCATTACTTGCCAGCTGGCACGGGAGGGCATGGGATACTGGCACGGCTGCACTAGGAGCCCAGGCTATGCCCTGCTGCTGCTTGCCAACTTTGTCCCTGCCCTGGCCCCAATCCCTCCCTCCCCCATGCCTCTTCCCTTCCTCCTCCTCCAACCTCAACAGACTTGGCAGCTGCGTCAGCTGTCTGTTTAGTCTATGGCCGAATCACCAAATCTTTTCCAAATCTTTTCCACATCAATTCAGATGCTTTGAATGGATCCAGAGCTTTTAACTGATCTCCCGATTCGATTTGGATTTGGGCCGAATGTCCTCTGAATCAAAATAGCTACCAAAGCTTCACACAACCCTAATATCCATTACCTCAGGATAAATCCTAAACAGGTTTCCTAGATAAGATGTAGTAACGGCCTATCCTGGGATACTGAAAAGTATGTCTGTACAGTTATCCCAGGATCAGTGGTGGCCTTAGGATTGTTGGGGCCCTGGGCAAGAGAGTCATTTGGGACACCTTAAAGGCTTAATTGTGATGACCTATAAGCAAGTAGGACATCTTTAATTTCAATTTCACTTTGCCCTATCCATGAACCTGCAATGAAAGCATCGTAATACAATATTGGTGATACAAATATTCAGTGTAATTAATTTGTATTTTTATAAAGTGTAGGGCCCAGGGTGGTCACCCGGTTTGTCCTCCCTTAAGGCCGCTACTGCCCAGGATTATATCACTGAATCGATGGCAGAAAAGTGGCAGTGTATTCAGCCACTCACTAAACCCTGCTTAGAAGGGTGATGTGTACACATGCCACGTCCTAGGATATTTCTGTTCTGGGGCAAATACAAGCACTATTTACCCAGGGACAAATGCAATGTCTATTCCTAGTCTAAATTCAGGTATCTTGAGTTCCTAACTCCTCCAGTTCTGAAAAGTATCTCTTTGCTGCAGAATATTCAACAGGGCAGATTAATCCTCTCTCCTGCCTTGCATATACGTCAGATCTGCTGAGGGCTCTTCCTTAGGCAATAGGGTAATGTCCATACTTCCTGCATCTCATTTGAATTTCAGTTAGACTTCGGGAAAGATGCCTGAATTTCTCCCTGGAGTCAGTGGCATAGCCAAAGTGAGAACGGAAGTCAGCTTGCTTAGTTGACTAGGCTGCCCTTTTTCCTGTATCAGCTGCTTTTTTTTCTTTACCTGCAGGCATTCATTTTTCATTTTTTTGGTAATATTTTACCACCAGAAGGGTGGTTAAAGTAAAATGCTAATTCTCTCTGACTCCTTAGCAAACTTTAGAAGCAGATATCTTCCATTTCCAGAGGTGATCTCTGCTATTTGGCAAGAATATATATTTCTGCCTTTCTAAAAAAAAGGTTGTTCTTTAGAAAAACTGGATCTGGAATTATCTGGAAGGTTGTTTCCGAGAATTCAGTCACGTGTTTGAGAAATGAGAGAGTCATGATGACAGAGTGTTATTTCTCAAGTGAAATTTATGTATGGCTTACAATTAGATAATGAGCATTGTTAATGCTGCATTTATGGCCATGCTATCATTATCTGTTATTAGCATAATTACTTGTATTACACAAATCTCTGGAGGCCTGACCTGGAAAAAGTCTTGTGTCACACACTTTCCTGTCCCCCTCATCTCCTTTAAAAACCTCAAACTTACTATTGTGGTTTTTGTGATCTGTCCCTGTGAGAAGTGGAACAGTTATCAAATAGATAAAGGAGATTTCTGCTGCTTTGGGTGTATTATTAAATGTGTAGACAAAAAAACCCCCTCTGATTTTACTGGGTTGATACTTCTCTCTGAAGCATATTACAGAAACAGTATTCTAAAAATGTATACATTTTACTCAGGGTGATAAGTTTTATAAGAAAATCCTATAGATATTGGGCCAAATTTCCAGGTGACTTCGGTGGAGCAATATTGTTTCCAACAACCCCTTTCCATTTTTAGTACTAGTAAGGCCTCAGCTAGAGTACTGTGTCAGACTGTGTCTAATTCTGAGCACCACACTTCAAGAAAGATGTGGACTAACTGGACAAACTCCATAAAAAAGGAACAAAAAATGAACAGCTGCCTAGAAAACACAATTCATGAGAAAAGCTTGAAAGACTTGGGTTGGCTTTGGCTACAGAAGCGAAGGCTGAGGGAAGAGACAAGAGTCTTCAAAGACCTCAAAGGTTATTGTGAAGTGGAAGGTTATAAATTGTTCTCCATGGGCATTGGGAATGAAATAAGAAATTGTGGACTTAATATGAAGCAAGGGAGATTTAGCTTGATATGAGGAAAAAAACTTTCTAGCTGTAAGGTTAGTTCAGAACTGAAACAGGGAGGTTTTCAATGGAGCTTAAGGGGAAGTTAGAGAAATATCTGTCAGGAACAAGTTGGGTATATTGGATCCTGCCTTGGACCTGTGAATGGCCTAGATGACCTCTCAGGGCCCAGTCCAACCCTATTCTCGATGATAAGAGGGGTTCTGGAATATTGAGAAACAAAGAATTGAAGAATAACCAGAAACGAGGATATTTCATGACCAAACGAAAAGACAAACACCACGATGCTTTTGTGAATGTTAGGTTTTATTGTGTGCCATATCAAGCTGCAGTAGGAAGCAGGAAAGCAAGATTAGAACAATTCCCATAGTCTGGGAGCATACACAACACTGTAAAGGACCCTCGTTAAGAACATTTCACACTTATACAGTGGGCAAATCTTCAAAACATGGCACAGACATACACAGAGAAGCTGCAATTTATGCAACAAGACAAAGCAACCTTCGGCACATGAGCCATCTTCATAACAGGAGGAAGGGAACATGCAGGTCTTGGCTTCTCTCCTTGCTGTTCTTCTGGCTGTTACTTGGGGTACTGTGGGAACTGGGGATACTGGGGGTACTGTGGGTACTGGGGGCACTGTGGGATCTTAGGGTACTTGCAGCACTGCTGATAGCCTGGGTAGATGGGTTGCACTGGATAGTAGGGTGGACGGTATTGTTGCCCTTGCCAGCAGTATGGTCTCTCTACCACAGTGATGTTGCAGGAAGGTCTGGACTCATGGCAGCGAGACCCAGAACTGTGGCAGGAGGTTTCACGCTCGTGGCAAGGTCTGCGGGAGCACATCTTCTGTCGTGTGGGCAAAGCTGCAAGAAACAAGGCAGAGACACTCTGTGTTAAATGAACCAGAAAGGACCTTCTCCCCTTCCCTTTTCTATTTCTACAGAACTCAAGGGAAGTTCTTTCTGCTTCTTCACTTTTAAGCTTTCAAGTGGAAACATGAATCCTCAAAACACTGGTGCCAAAATTTCTGGGAGATCATCTAGAATACGTGACTTCAAAGCATAGTGTCACTCTGATGTGGGTTTCTGCAACAAGATACAACTAGCTCACGAGAAAGGAAAGCTGCTTCTAAAATGCTGCATGCTTTCCTGCCTGTCAAACTTCAGCCTAAGTTAAAAGTTTGGACAACTCGGTCCTTCAGAAGCCATTTTGAACCAGTGTCATTAACCTGGTACCAAACAATCTCTCATTCAGCTCTGTGACCTGGTCCCTCTGTAGGCTCCTTTGCTTCACCTTTTCCCCTGTTTTTCTGGTATTGTCCGTGCACCACAAGTTTTTCTGGTGCTAGCATAAAGAGGCAACCACGTACACAGAGGGCGAGGACAGGGAAAGCCCAGTCCAGAGACAGGAATACATTTAAGACTATAATTTGCAAAGTATAATATTAAAGCTTCCATTCAAGTAGCAGATCGAAACAATAGAAATCAGACTTACCCTCTTCAGCAGCTAGGACAAATGCAAAGGAGTGAAGATGACTGAATGAGGAGCACTGGGATATGAGCTCTTTTTATATGGTTCCAGTCCATAGTCTAGGAAATGAGACAGCCTATAGCAATGTTGCCCCAACCCTTTGCTCATCCGAACCCCTGCCTATCTAGTATATCCAGCATCTATGAACTCTTTGACTCATTTTTTATTACAATGATTATTTTGATCCATTGTTGATGCAGAGCACTTTGGTAAGAAAAGTCTTTCATGATTATTTCATACATGGCAATACTGCCAGCAACCAGTACTGAGTCAGTGGAAGAACCAGATTTGCGAAACTTAGGGTGGTTTCCTTGGGACCATGTGACAGCCGAACACCAGGGGTTCTCTGACGTGGTGGTTGCTTGATTATGTCACAAGGAAATGTAGTTACCAGGTGTGATCCTGTGAATCCCGCTTCTCTTCAAGTCTCTGCAGTCCCATAACCAGCCTGCCAAATGCCAGCACAGTAGCTGAAGTGACATCCACCGAAAAAACAGTGATTTCAAGGAAACAGTGAGCGAGCGCATCTACGTGTGCGCATTTACTGTACAGTAACTGAAATTACTGCGCAGTAATTTACTGTGCAGTAAATTTAAGTTGGTGTAAATGCACTTGTAGACATACCCACTGAGCACAAACGTGTTCAGTTCTCACTCTCACAAAATTAACTTAACTTAATAATGGTCTTCATATCTTGCTTCTAATCTCAAATTACAGGGTCACAGACATTAGGGCTGGAGGGAACCTCACAAGATCATCGGGTCTAGCTCCCTCCCAGAAGTTCTCCCTTCTCTTCCATCAGCTTTAACTAGCTAATGTCTGTAATGTGCTTTCAAGATGTGCACTGTATAAGGTGAATTGTTCTTATTGAGCGTTATTTCTGGTGTGTTATTTGTATTTGGTAAAGCGTATGAAATATTTTTATGATGGAATAATTTAATCTACTTTCCTCCTTTGGCCCCCACTTGAGGCAATAAGCCTTTGCAATTTGGAGGCAATAAACCTTTACAATGGAGGCAATAAACCTTTACAATTCACGAGAGTTCCACTGTCGGGGTATTTTCCTATTCTTTGATCGAGATGGATTTATATTCTGATTTTTTTTATTCCCTAAATTTGTATTACCAAAGCCTATAGCTTCAGTGAAGCACATGGTTTTGAAGGAAACACAGATCTCAGCAAATTTTCCGACTTTCAAAAACCAGAAAAGAAAAAGGAAAATTCATCTTGAAAAGTACAGGGCTGTAGCAATATTTTTTTCTTTGTAGTGAAACATCCCTTTATAGTGAAAATTAAAGAAGATGGAAAAAAGAGGAGTAAAAAAAAAAAAGTCATCATAACTATGTAAGCTGGGCTTCATCCTGAAGCCTATGGCAACAGTTAGAAAGAGTGGAGGGGGCATAATTATAGAGACCACTCAAGTTTATGCATCTTTGTGTATTGGAAACAGACCTCCCATTCTGACGTTCATGCCTTGCATTTTGGATTGCAATACATCACATAGTGAAACATATTCCTGTCCTTATTCTTACTTCTAACATCAATAATAATAGGGTTCCTCTCTCTTTTCAAAATACTAATAAGCCATTTGTTAATTAAATGTCTAATGCATCACACACCATATTAAGCACATGTTCTACATAACGTCACAAGAAAGACATGCCATACTGCAATGAATTGAGATGAGAAGTAAGGCAAGATTTAACATATCAGGGTGGTGAGGAACGGTAGGCAGGTGGCTGGCTGGCTCGATGCCCCAGAAAGCTCGCATAAGTGAGTAGCTCCCATTCATAAATGCAGGATAAGACCTTAAACAGAATCACAATGTAAAACTTTGTTAATCAAGGGGTCAATAGGCACTTGATTTAGGATAAATGTCCTTGTGTGCCTACCCAAGTTACGTGGACCAGGCAGGGAGCAACAAACATGGGAAAAGGCTCCTTGGAGTCTCCATTCACTAGCCAACACAAACCTGTGCAGGATGTTTTCAACTGGTATAAACCTATGTGGCTGCTTCTTTAGTCTTATAGGTTTATATCCATTTTATTTAATCGTATTGGGTGTGTCAACATGTGCAATTAATGCTATTTGACTTTACTGCACAGTAAATTTATTGCGCAGTGGACTAATTTACAATGCAGTAAGCATCTGCACGTGTGGACAGTGACACTTTACTGTGCAGTAGAGTAGTCTACTGCACAGTAAAAATATCTCGTGTAGACACAGCCACTTTTCATCAATGTGAGGGAAATCAAAATAAACCCGGTTTAAACTGTAATAAGAGCGTATTTTGTACCAGGTTAACGACACCAGTTCAAAATGGCTTCTGAAGGACTGAGTTGTCCAGACGTTTAACGTAGTGTGGAATTTAAAGCTGATTCATTGTACTGGTGCTGAAAGTTATGTGGATGTTGTTATTGTGGCTTAAATCAGGTTTGTTTCTGTTTAGTCGGTGTTGGTTAGGAACTAGTTTAGGCTAAAGTGAAGTGAACCGCTCTTAAATTGATACAAAAGTGTCCATAGAGAGCTTTATGGAATCTGTTCAACTCAGCTGGTGCAGATGTGCATATGGAAAGGCCTCAGTCAAACTGAAGGAATTCTGCAGGTAGAACCAACCGCCAGAGAACGGGGGCTGGTCAAATGCATTCCTGAACACTGCAGTCATTTAGAAACCTAGGTAAAGTCACATTTACCAGCTCTTTGTACTCTCTGCCACCTTGGTTCAAATGCCGCATCACCTAACCCAAAGGTTCAGGTCTCTGAGGCTGAGGTCTCTGATCTTCTT
The DNA here is from genome assembly GCF_030867095.1 of Alligator mississippiensis. NCBI lineage: Eukaryota > Metazoa > Chordata > Crocodylia > Alligatoridae > Alligator > Alligator mississippiensis. The sequence continues at coordinate 13,614,973 of NC_081838.1, forward strand.
TTTTTGTATGGCTGATGTAGAATGTTGTGCCCCAGCTCAAGTCTGGGATCGTGCCCAGTATGCAAAGGACAATAAAGATACCAGGGGTGTATGTACAAAGAAGGTTTATTGCTAGCAATAAAAGGTGAAAGAGGAATAATTCACATAACAAGCACCCCCACTGCTACTTCTAAGCATCTTTTATACAGGAGTTTTCAAGCCTTCGCAAGCGTGCTTGTTTGATGATTGGTTATAAGTGAGTGACGCAAGAAGTTCTTTACTGATCATGTCTCTATACCTGTGTTTTAGCCATGTATCTCATTTACATACATGCGTGTTTCATTAGCATACTTTTTCCCCACCTAGGGGTGTGATTTTTAATATTTTAATGAGCCCTTTAACCCTTTAACTGTGTTTCTTCTTCTGTTTTCAAGCCCCCTTTATCTACGACTGTCTCCTCCTTATCATTGCAGATGGGCATTCGTCACATAGCATTCTCTTCTTCTTCATCTTTGAGTAGAGGTTTCTAGGTCACTCCTTACATTTCCCCCCTTTGGAGCATTTTTAATTATTATTATAATTGCTCCATTCAATTTGGTTTAACACAAATCTAGTATCATCAGCTTTCTTTGTTTGTGAAATCATTTGATTTACTTTAGGCCTGAAGATAGATATAAAAACAGGTAAGCATTGGATACAGCAACAAACCATGATTCCTATAACACAGAAAGAGACAACTATACTAAATAACTGTCTCGACCATCTAAAATTGGGAAGCCAGGAACTTAGCCAGGAAAAGTCTAAGCCAGATGATTCTTTTAACGTCTGTGCCAATTGTTGTAAGGCACCAATTTTGTCTTCAATTAGCACAGAATTATTGGTGAGGTATGTACAAGATCTGGTGTGTCAGCCATAAGTGGCAACAGTGTTGCTGGATTTGCAGTGCAAGAAATGGCCAATTTTATTTCAGGCTTATCGAGGAGGATGGCCTGATATCTAGCCATTCGTCCCGGGGTTAACCAGTTCCCTCCTTTCTGCTCCAGGACTGTAAGCACTGCGTGAGACACATATATAGTCATTTCATGGCCTAGGGTTAACTTTTCAGCTTCTTGTATTAGCAGACAGGTGGCAGCAATGGCCCAGAGACAAGCAGGCTATCCGGATGAAACAAGGTCTAATTGCTTAGAAAAATATGCCACTGGTCGTTGCCAGCTACCTAATTTTTGTGTTAATACTCCAACGGCCACCCCCTTTGGTCATGCACAAAAAGGGAAAAAGGCATGTCCGGTAGTCCTAAGGTGGGTGCTCCAATAAGAGCCTGCTTTAACTGGCAGAATGCTTGCACACACTCTTCAGTCCATTCGAGCCCCTTTTTATCACCCTGTGTAGCTCCATACAGAGGTTTTGCAAAAACCCCAAAATTTGGAATCCAAATCCTGCAAAAACCTACTGTACCTAAGAAGCCCTGTACTTGCTTCTTTGTTTTTGGGGTTGCTAGCCGGCATATAGCTTCTTTTCTTTCAGGCAACAGGGCTCTCTGACCAGGCTGTAGTACAAATCCCAAATACGTTACCTTCTGGGACATTGGTTGCATCTTACTTTTGGACACCCGGTATCCTTCTTGTCCCAGAAAATGAAGGAGGCAGATTGTTCCTTCCAGGCAATTTGCTTCAGTGGTGACTGTTAAAAGCAAGTCATCCACATTTTGCAGAAGGGCACAGGAAGAAGTTGGGTATATTGGATCCTGGCTTGGACCTGTGAATGGTCTAGATGACCTCTCAGGGCCCAGTCCAACCCTATTCTCGATGATAAGAGGGGTTCTGGAATATTGAGAAACAAAGAATTGAAGAATAACCAGAAACGAGGATATTTCATGACCAAACGAAAAGACAAATACCACGATGCTTTTGTGTATGTTATGTTTTATTGTGTGCCATATCAAGCTGCAGTAGGAAGCAGGAAAGCAAGATTAGAACAATTCCCATAGTCTGGGAGCATACCCGACTCCGGAAAGGACCCTCGTTAAGAACACTTCACACTTATACAGTGGGCAAATCTTCAAAACATGGCACAGACATACACAGAGAAGCTGCAATTTATGCAACAAGACAAAGCAACCTTCGGCACATGAGCCATCTTCATAACAGGAGGAAGGGAACATGCAGGTCTTGGCTTCTCTCCTTGCTGTTCTTCTGGCTGTTACTTGGGGTACTGTGGGAACTGGGGATACTGGGGGTACTGTGGGTACTGGGGGCACTGTGGGATCTTAGGGTACTTGCAGCACTGCTGATAGCCTGGGTAGATGGGTTGCACTGGATAGTAGGGTGGACGGTATTGTTGCCCTTGCCAGCAGTATGGTCTCTCTACCACAGTGATGTTGCAGGAAGGTCTGAACTCATGGCAGCGAGACCCAGAACTGTGGCAGGAGGTTTCACGCTCGTGGCAAGGTCTGCGGGAGCACATCTTCTGTCGTGTGGGCAAAGCTGCAAGAAACAAGGCAGAGACACTCTGTGTTAAATGAACCAGAAAGGACCTTCTCCCCTTCCCTTTTCTATTTCTACAGAACTCAAGGGAAGTTCTTTCTTCTTCACTTTTAAGCTAGTGGAAACATGAATCCTCAAAACACTGGTGCCAAAATTTCTGGGAGATCATCTAGAATATGTGACTTCCAACAATAGTGTCACTCTGATGTGGGTTTCTGCAACAAGATACAACTAGCTCATGAGAAAGGAAAGCTGCTTCTAAAATGCTGCATGCTTTCCTGTCTGTCAAACTTCAGCCTAAGTTAAAAGTTTGGACAACTCGGTCCTTCAGAAGCCATTTTGAACCAGTGTCATTAACCTGGTACCAAACAATCTCTCATTCAGCTCTGTGACCTGGTCCCTCTGTAGGCTCCTTTCCTTTACCTTTTCCCCTGTTTTTCTGGTATTGTTCGTGCACCACAAGTTTTTTTGGTGCTAGCATAAAGAGGCAACCATATACACAGAGGGCGAAGACAGGGAAAGCCCAGTCCAGAGACAGGAATACATTTAAGACTATAATTTGCAAAGTATAACATTAAAGCTTCCATTCAAGTAGCAGATCGAAACAATAGAAATCAGACTTACCCTCTTCAGCAGCTAGGACAAATGCAAAGGAGTGAAGATGAGTGAATGAGGAGCACTGGGATATGAGCTCTTTTTATATGGTTCCAGTCCATAGTCTAGGAAATGAGACAGCCCATAGCAATGTTGTCCCAACCCTTTGCTCATCCGAACCCCTGCCTATCTAGTATATCCAGCACCTATGATCTCTTTGACTCATTTTCTATTACAATGATTATTTTGATCCATTGTTGATGCAGAGCACTTTGGTAAGAAAAGTCTTTCATGATTATTTCATACATGATAATACTGCCAGTAAAGAGTTGAAATGGTTTGCATGTTGGCAACCAGTACTGAGTCAGTGGAAGAACCGGATTTGCGAAACTTAGGGTGTTTTCCTTGGGACCACGTGACAGCCGAACACCAGGGCTTCTCTGATGTGGTGGTTGCTTGATTATGTCACAAGGAAATGTAGTTACCAGGTGTAATCCTGTGAATCCTGCTTCTCTTTAAGTCTCTGCAGTCCCATAACCAGTCTGCCAAATGCCAGCACAGTAGCTGAAGTGACATCCACCGAAAAAACAGTGATTTCAAGGAAACAGTGAGCGAGCGCATCTACATGTGTGCATTTACTGCGCAGTAGCTGAAATTATTGTGCAGTATGAGTGTGCATCTACACATATACAACTGTACTGCACTGTAAACATGGCGACTTAAGCTGATGGCATCATGCAGGTATTACATTTATGCCCGATTAGTTACTGTGCTTTAACACACATGCAGATGCTTTACTGCTCAGTAACGTTGTGTGTGTGGGCTGACTTTGGACTAACTTTAGTCCCAGCTCAGTCCACACACAGCGTTAATGTGCTTTAATACCTGCATGTGTAGATGCTGGCTCATCCCCAATTACTGCGCAGTAATTTACTGTGCAGTAAATTTAATTTGGTGTAAATGCACTTGTAGACATACCCACTGAGCACAAACGTGTTCAGTTCTCACTCTATCAACATTAACTTAACTTAATAATGGTCTTCATATCTTGCTTCTAATCTCAAATTACAGGGTCACAGACATTAGGGCTGGAGGGGACCTCACAAGATCTTCGGGTCTAGCTCCCAGAAGCTCTCCCTTCTCTTCCATCAGCTTTAACTAGCTAATGTCTGTAATGTGCTTTCAAGATGTGCACTTTATAAGGTGAATTGTTCTTATGGAGCGTTATTTTTGGTGTGTTATTTGTATTTGGTAAAGCATATGAAATATTTTTATGATGGAATAATTTAATCTACTTTCCTCCTTTGGCCCCCAATTGAGGCTATAAGCTTTTACAATTTGGAGGTAATAAACCTTTACAATGGAGGCAATAAACCTTTACAATTCAGGAGAGTTCCACTGTCGGGGTGTTTTCCTATTTTTTGTCCAAGATAGATTTATATTCTGATTTTTTTTATTCCCAAAATTCGTATTACCAAAGCCAATAGCTTCATTGAAGCAGATGGTTTTGAAGGAAACACAGATCTCAGCAAATTTCCCGGCTTTCAAAAACTAGAAAAGAAAAAGGAAAATTCATCTTGAAAAGTGCAGGGCTGTAACAATATTTTTTTCTTTGTAGGGAAACATCCCTTTAGAGTGAAAATTAAAGAAGCTGGAAAAAAGAGGAGTAAAAAGAAAAAAGTCATCATAATTATGCCAGCTGGGCTTCATCCTGAAGCCTATGGCAACAGTTAGAAAGAGTGGAGGGGGCATAATTATAGAGACCACTCAAGTTTATGTATCTTTGTGTATTGGAAACAGACCTCCCATTCTGACGTTCATGCCTTGCATTTTGGATTGCAATACATCACATAGTGAAACATATTCCTGTCCTTATTCTTACTTCTAACATCAATCATAATAGGGTTCCTCTCTCTTTTCAAAGTATTAATAAGCCATTTGTTAATTAAATGTCTAATGCATCACACACCATATTAAGCACATGTTCTACATAATGTCACAAGAAAGACATGCCATACTGCAATGAATTGAGATGAGAAGTAAGGCAAGATTTAACATATCAGGGTGGCGAGGTACGGTAGGCAGGTGGCTGGCTGGCTCGATGCCCCAGAAAGCTCGCATAAGTGAGTAGCTCCCATTCATAAATGCAGGATAAGACCTTAAACAGAATCACAATGTAAAACTTTGTTAATCAAGGGGCCAATAGGTACTAGCTTAGGCTAAAGTGAAGTGAACCGCTCTTAAATTGATACAAAAGTGTCCTGTGGGAGCGAAGTGCCCCCACAGGCTATTGAGGGAGAGAAGGGAGGACCTACAGACCCCAGACCCTGAAAGCAAGCCCCCAGAGGGGCATACGTACCGGCTGAAGAGCAGCAGGAGGAGGAGCTGCATCCGCGGCTGCAGCCGCGCGAACCGCCTTTACGCCAGTTTTGGCAACAGCTGTTCCCGGTGCGGTGAATAGCTGAGCCAATCCCGTCAACCGTAGCGGCCGCTGCGGGAAGGTTTAAAAACGCTGGCAGGACAGAGAGAGCGGGGGAGCCAGGGAGAGAGAGTACGGGTGGGCTGCCCGTGCTGCGGGCTCATGCACGGAGCGGAGAGGACCCAGCCTGCAGGTCTCAAGCAGGCAGCTTAGCCGAGAGCTGTAAGCCTTTTGCAAACAGCAGAGTGAAAGGCTATCAGAGAGTGCAAGCCGAGGCACGCTCTCAGTATCCTGAAGCGGCTGACGCTCAGGAGGCAGGGGAGCGCTCTGCTGACGGTAGGAGAGGGGAGACAGCGGAGGCTCCAGGAGGGAGCTGGAACCAGGGGGAGCACCCACCAGCTCCTCCTGATTCGGAGGAGTATTTTCTGTAAGAGAGGAGAAAGGAGGAATCACTCCCAGCAGGAGGGAGAATGACCGGGAACCGGGGAACCGGTCTGAGGCTGTCATACAGGACCTGGAAACATCTGGAACGCATCACCCAGCGGTTGGCGTGTGGACGGGGTGTAGGGGAGGCGGAGCCCCGTGGCCCACCGCATCAGACAACCGTGAGTAACACCGTCTATCGGGAGGCCCCACCCAGGATAAAGATCTCCACTGTAGACCCCTCTGAAGGTAATTGATTACATCCAAGTCGTGGCAGGCGAGTTGAGGGGAGGGGCAACACCCCAATAGGCCAGGAGGAGCTAGACACAGTCTCCACAGTGGTGCATTGGCCGGGAAGGCTGCGTCATTCTCGTACAGTGTTAACAGGACAGTGTCCCTACCTGGGACCCGATAGTGATGCAGCAGCCAGCCCTCGCACCCACGGAGCTGCTTACGCAGGCTATCCAGGCCATAGGGCAGGTGCTGGCAGTGCAGCAACAACAGGGCGCACACCAGCAGGAGTGGATACAGCGAAATGCCGCTTTATTTAAAATGCCCCGGATGACTAGGGAGGATGACCCAGAAGCTTATATCGAGGCATTTGAGAGGACAGCCATCCAGACAGGGTTGGCCCGTGGTCAGTGGGGCCACCACCTGTGGGCGCTGGTGATAGATCAGGCCCAAGCTGCCTACCGAGCGCTATCAAGGGATGAAGCTCGTGATTACGAGGCAGTGAAAGCAGCAATCCTCTACAGGCTTGAGATTTCACCGGAAAGTCACCGGCAGGCCTTTAGAGCCCGAAAGTCCAAAGAGGCCAGGCGACCCCGGGGGTTGTTGCAAGCTTTAAGGGACTCACTCAACAAATGATTGCCAGCTGGCAAGTTCGACCGTGCGGGCGTGATGGATCAGATCCTGTTAGAACAATTCATATGGGATTTGGAGGAGGATGCCCAGAGATGGGTATGCAGACATCAGCCGCGAACTAGTGGAGAGGCACTTCGCTTGGCTGAGTCCTTTGCGAATTCAGAAAGGGAACGGGGATATGGACGAGGCTCCCGAGGCCTGAAAGAGGGCCCCACAAGCGAAGGGAAAAGGTGAACGGTCTCGAGATGAGGGCCACCGAAAGAGGTGGTGTGTTACCACTGTGGGCAAACCGGACACATCTCCTGCGAATGTGGGGAAGGCCTGAGCGAGCTGAGTTGCACCCCAACAGGATATCCACCCTCCTGGGATAGAGGCAAAGAGGTGGAGAGAGGGGAACCTATGGATTGCAGTTTTGGGTCGGCAACCCAGAACGAGGGATGGAACCGGCCCGTAGTAACCGCATGGGTTGGAGACAGGGCGGTTAAGGCCACATTGGACACGGGATGTGCCCACTCCCTACTTCGGGCAGACCTCGCTCCACAGAGGGAACGGAAGAGTGAGGGGCCCCTGACAATGACCTGCATACTAGGGGGGGAGGTGCGGTTCCTGACTTGCTATGTTCCGCTTAGGGTGATGGAGTTTAGCGGAGAGTTATGAGTTGGAATTGCCCCGACCCTGGCGTGTGAGATGATACTAGGCTGAGAATGGGGGCCATTCTATACAGTCCTCGAGCGAGTGAGGGCTACGCAAGAGGAGAGGAACCGGATCAAAAGGGGAGGCGGATGGGCCGGCGAGGGTCCAGCCCGTCGCAATGAAACAATGGCAGACGACATTGACCTAGAACAGTTCACGAGTGCGGCCCAATTTCGTAGGGCACAACATGAGGACCCGGAACTGCAGCGGATGTGGGATGCTGACCCCGGGGAAGGACCCTCACAGAGGCGTCCCGGCTTCAAGGTAACAGGGGGGCTATTATATTGGGTCCAACGGGGTGAGGAGGGTACCATACGGGGGAGACAGTTAGTGGTCCCATCCTCACTTTGCCAAGTGGTGTGGAGATTGGCCCATGACTCACCCCTGGGTGGCCATCTGGGACGTAACAAGACCCGGGCAAGGCTGGCCCAAGAATTCTTTTGGCCTTGTCTCCAAGAAGACGTGGAAAGGTGGGGGGCCGCATGCCCAGAGTGTCAGAGGGCCCAGGAATGGAAGCCCCCAAGGGCACCCCTGAAGCCCATGCCAATAGTAGAGACACCGTTCTCGCGGGTCGCCCTGGATATAGTAGGACCCCTCCCCAGGTCTCATAACAGATACCAATATATCCTGGTGATGGTAGATTAAGCCACCCATTTCCCAGACGCCGTGCCCCTAAGGTCCATAACCGCCACTCGAGTAGCGGAAGAACTTCTTAAGTGGATAGCACGGGTGGGCATACCTCAGGAGATACTCACAGACCAGGGAACAAACTTTATGTCTGGGTTAATGAAAGCTTTATGTAAAACCCTCGGCATCACCCAGCTAAAGACCTTGGTCTACCATCCCCAAACTAACGGTTTGGTAGAAACGTTAAATGGGACCATCAAGCAGATGCTCAGGCGGTGTGCCCAGGAAGACCCGCGGAGGTGGGATACTATCTTGACACCCTTGTTGTTCGCCATAAGGGACGCTCTGCAAGAGTCAACCCAGTACTCTCCGTTTCAACTGGTGTATGGCCATAGGCCTCGGGGACTGCTACAAATCATAAGGGAAGAATGGGAGAAGCTTGGGGGTGTCGGCGGAGAGGTAGCGGGAAGAGCTACAAGACCGAATCTCCACGGCCCAACGGATCGCCAGGCGAAACCTGAGGGACTCCCAAGGGATATAGGAAAGGCGTTACAATCAGAAGGTGAAAACATGGACGTTCCAGTCGGGGGACAAAGTTTTGGTATTGCTGCCAACTTCCTCCAGCAAACAGCTGGCCATGTGGCAGGGGCCATTTACCGTGGTGAGACAAGTAGGGCCCGTGGATTACGAATTACTTAAACCGGGCCACTGCCGGGAATGACAGATTTACCACGTGAATCTGCTCAAGGAGTGGAAAACTCCTCAGGGCTGGTTGGCCCTAGACGAGGATACAAAGGAGGACCTGGGACCGCCGTGTCCCGGGTTAGGGAGACCCGGGAAGGAGGGGTCAGTACAAATGGGCAAGGAGTTGGGCAATCACCAACAGCAAGAATTAGTAGCTCTGATAGAGGAATTTAGGGCAGTGTTCCAAGAGATCCCAGGATGAGTAACGGGAGTAGAACATGAAATCAGGACACCTCAGGGAGCACTGGTGAGGGAGAGATGGAGGCCGATACCTCAGCGGTGGCAACAGGAAGTACGGCAAGAGATCATGAGAATGCAAGAACAAGGGATTATACGACCGTCCCGCAGTCCATGGCGGAGCCCCATAGTCCCTGTCATCAAACTGGATGGGTCATTGCGCATATGTATAGAGTACAGGAAGCTCAATGCCCTGACTACGTTTGATGCCTTTCCGATGCCCCATGTCACTAACCTCGTTGAGAAAATCGGTGAAGCACAGTATATAACCACGCTTGATTTGGCAAAGGGATATTGGCAGATCCCGATGCGCCCCAAGGATTGTGCCAAAACAGCCTTCAGGACCCCGTGGGGCCTATTCGAATTCACGCGGATGCCCTTTGGCCTCAGCGGAGCAGCTGCGACGTTCCAGAGGTTGATGGACAACCTATTGGCACCCCACGCAGCATACGCAGCGGCGTACATTGATGACATCATTATATTTTCCACCAGCTGGCAACAACACCTCCGAGACCTCAGAGCAGTCCTGGGGGAACTCCGAGCAGCAGGGCTGACAGCCAACCCAAAGAAATGTAAACTGGCGGGGAAAGAAACAGCATACCTGGGATTTCGAGTAGGCCGAGGGACAGTTCGGCCACTCACAGATAAGATTGAGGCTATAAGGCAGTTCCAGGAATCACGAACCCGCAAACAACTGCGTTCCTTCTTGGGACTCGTTAACTATTATCGGTGATTTATACCCTGCTTCGCAACGCTCGCCACACCACTTACAGACGCTTTAGCTGGGAGATCTGTAATGCCACTGAAATGGACACCAGGGATGCGAAAGAGCTTCCAGAATTTGAAAGAAGCAATGCGCCATGACGTTGTCGTGCGCACGCCTAACTTTAACGCCCCTTTCGTTTTACAGACGGATGCATCAGGATGGGCGCTGGGAGCAGTGTTACTCCAGAAACACGGGCAGGAGGAGTGCCCAATTGCCTTTGCCAGCAGGAAACTCAGCCATGCAGAAACCAGGTATGCCACCATCGAAAGGGAGTGCCTGGCAATACGCTGGGCAATAGAATACTTTAAGTACTACCTGATGGGGAGGGAATTTGTGGTAGTAACAGACCACGCACCACTACAGTGGTTGACACAGAAACAGAGCATGAACACCAGGATCACCCGCTGGGCTTTGGCTTTACAGCCATTCAAGTTCACGGTGATACACCGTCTGGGCAGAGATAACTTTGTGGCTGACTTCTTGTCCAGGTGGGGAGGCACAGACGATGCAGAGGAAGGTGCGGGCCACATCCATAGGGAGGAGCAGCAGGTGACACATGCCGTCACGAGAGAAAATCGGCCGCCACAAGGCAACTGAAGCGGGGAGGTCTGTGGCGGCAAAGTGCCCCCACAGGCTAATGAGGGAGAGAAGGGAGGACCTACAGACCCCAGACCCCGAAAGCAAGCCCCCAGAGGGGCATACGTACCGGCTGAAGAGCAGCAGGAGGAGGAGCTGCATCCGCGGCTGCAGCCGTGTGAACCACCATTACGCCGGTTCTGGCAACAGCTGTTCCCAGCGCGGCGAACAGGTGAGCCAATCCCAGCGACCGTAGCTGCCTGTGCGGGAAGGTTTAAAAACACCGGCAGGACAAGGAGAGCGGGGGAGCCAGGGAGAGAGAGTACGGGTGGGCTGCCCGTGCTGTGGGCTCATGCACGGAGTGGAGAGGACCCAGCCTGCGGGTCTCAAGCAGGCAGCTTAGCCGAGAGCTGTAAGCCTTTTGCGAACAGCAGAGTGAAAGGCAGTCAGAGAGTGCAAGCCGAGGCACGCTCTCAGTATCCTGAAGCAGCTGATGCTCAGGAGGCAGGGGAGCGCTCTGCTGACGGTAGGAGAGGGGAGACAGCGGAGGCTCCAGGAGGGAGCTGGAACCAAGGGGAGCACCCACCAGCTCCTCCTGATTCGGAGGAGTATTTTCTGTAAGAGAGGAGAAAGGAGGAATCACTCCCAGCAGGAGGGAGAATGACCGGGAACCGGGGAACCGGTCTGAGGCTGTCATACAGGGCCTGGAAACATCTGGAACGCATCACCCAGCGGTTGGCGTGTGGACGGGGTGTAGGGGAGGCGGAGCCCCGTGGCCCACCGCGTCAGACAACCGTGAGTAACACCGTCTATCGGGAGGCCCCACCCAGGATAAAGATCTCCACTGTAGACCCCTCTGAAGGTAATTGATTACATCCAAGTCGTGGCAGGCGAGTTGAGGGGAGGGGCAACACCCTGATAGGCCAGGCGGAGCTAGACACAGGCTCCACATGTCCATAGAGAGCTTTATGGAATCTGTTCAACTCAGCTGGTGCAGATGTGTGTATGGACAAGGCCTAAAACAAACTGAAGGAATTCTGGTGGTAGTACTGCCAGAGAACGGGGGCTGGTCAAATGCATTCCTGAACACTGCAGTCATTTAGAAACCTAGGAAAAGTCACATTTACCAGTTCTTTGTACTCTCTGCCACCTTGGTGCAAATGCCCCATCACCTAACCCAAAGGTTCAGGTCTCTGAGGCTGAGGTCTCTGATCTTCTTTTTTTGTATGGCTGATGTAGAATGTTGTGCCCCAGCTCAAGTCTGGGATCGTGCCCAGTATGCAAAGGCCAATAAAGATACCAGGGGTGAATGTACAAAGAAGGTTTATTGCTAGCAATAAAAGGTGCAAGCAGAATAATTCACGTAACAAGCAACCCCACTGCTACTTCTAAGCATCTTTTATACAGGAGTTTTCAAGCCTTTGCAAGCGTGCTTGTTTGATGATTGGTTATAAGTGAGTGATGCAAGAAGTTCTTTACTGAGCATGTCTGTATACCTGTGTTTTAGCCATGTATCTCATTTACATACATGTGTGTTTCATTAGCATACTTTTTCCCCACCTAGGGGTGTGATTTTTAGTATTTTAATGAGCCCTTTATCCCAGTACTGTGTTTCTTCTTCTGTTTTCAAGCACCCTTTATCTAGGACTATCTCCTACTTATCATTGCAGATGGGCATTCGTCACATAGCATTCTCTTCTTCTTCATCTTTGAGTAGAGGTTTCTAGGTCACTCCTTACATTTCCCCCCTTTGGAACATTTTTAATCATTATTATAATTGCTCCATTCAATTTGGTTTAACACAAATCTAGTATCATCAGCTTTCTTTGTTTGTAAAATCATTTGATTTACCTTAGGCCTGAAGATAGATATAAAAACAGGTAAGCATTGGATACAGCAACAAACCATGATTCCTATAACACAGAAAGAGACAACTGTACTAAATAACTGTCTTGACCATCTAAAATTGGGAAGCCAGGAACTTAGCCAGGAAAAGTCTAAGCCAGATGATTCTTTTAACGTCTGTGCCAATTGTTGTAAGGCACCAATTTTGTCTTCAATTAGCACAGAATTATTGGTGAGGTTGAAACAACACATTCCTTTTAAAGTTTCACACCCAAGATTGTGTCATAGTAAGAGATAATCAATAGCGGTTCTGTTCTCCAAGATAGCGTCCCTTAATTGTTTTTGTTCAGCATTCAGGGCTGAAAGAGCTCGGTATGCAGCATTTAGTCCTTTTGCTAGAACACAGGCAACTGCATTAAGATTTCTGCTATTACTTACAGCGAGGCCCGGAACCCCCACCATAGATACAGCTAATGCTACGTATTCAGCCTTAGGTAATAGTCGAGGGGAATCATTCTCATCACAATCGGCGGTGAGAGTAGTGTATGCCCTCTTATACCTCCCACCGAGAGGGGTTTGTTCAGTGTGCATTAGGTCAGATTTCCTTGGAAGAGCTGCAGTTACCCGGGCAATGGTGCATGGTTCTCCAGTAGTGTTCGCTGGGAGGTATGAATATATTATTCTCCCGCAGGAGAGAATAACATTAGGAAACATTAGGAAACATTCGGAAACACTGAAGAATAACTAGAAACGAGGATATTTCATGACCAAACGAAAAGGCAAATACCATGATGCTTTTGTGAATGTTATGTTTTATTGTGTGCCATATCAAGCTGCAGTAGGAAGTAGGAAAGCAAGATTAGAACAATTCCCATAGTCTGGGAGCATACACGACTCCGGAAAGGACCCTCGTTAAGAACACTTCACACTTATACAGTGGGCAAATCTTCAAAACATGGCACAGACATACATAGAGAAGCTGCAATTTATGCAACAAGACAAAGCAACCTTCGGCACATGAGCCATCTTCATAACAGGAGGAAGGGAACATGCAGGTCTTGGCTTCTCTCCTTGCTGTTCTTCTGGCTGTTACTTGGGGTACTGTGGGAACTGGGGATACTGGGGGTACTGTGGGTACTGGGGGCACTGTGGGATCTTAGGGTACTTGCAGCACTGCTGATAGCCTGGGTAGATGGGTTGCACTGGATAGTAGGGTGGACGGTATTGTTGCCCTTGCCAGCAGTATGGTCTCTCTACCACAGTGATGTTGCAGGAAGGTCTGGACTCATGGCAGCGAGACCCAGAACTGTGGCAGGAGGTTTCACGCTCGTGGCAAGGTCTGCGGGAGCACATCTTCTGTCGTGTGGGCAAAGCTGCAAGAAACAAGGCAGAGACACTCTGTGTTAAATGAACCAGAAAGGACCTTCTCCCCTTCCCTTTTCTATTTCTACAGAACTCAAGGGAAGTTCTTTCTTCTTCTTCACTTTTAAGCTAGTGGAAACATGAATCCTCAAAACACTGGTGCCAAAATTTCTGGGAGATCATCTAGAATATGTGACTTCAAACAATAGTGTCACTCTGATGTGGGTTTCTGCAACAAGATACAACTAGCTCATGAGAAAGGAAAGCTGCTTCTAAAATGCTGCATACTTTCCTGTCTGTCAAACTTCAGCCTAAGTTAAAAGTTTGGACAACTCGGTCCTTCAGAAGCCATTTTGAACCAGTGTCATTAACCTGGCACCAAACAATCTCTCATTCAGCTCTGTGACCTGGTCCTTCTGTAGGCTCCTTTCGTTTACCTTTTCCCCTGTTTTTCTGGTATTGTCCGTGCACCACAAGTTTTTTTGGTGCTAGCATAAAGAGGCAACCATATACACAGAGGGTGAGGACAGGGAAAGCCCAGTCCAGAGACAGGAATACATTTAAGACTAGAATTTGCAAAGGATTATATTAAGGCTTCCATTCAAGTAGCAGATAGAAACAATAGGAATCAGACTTACCCTCTTCAGCAGCTAGGACAAATGCAAAGGAGTGAAGATGAGTGAATGAGGAGCACTGGGATATGAGCTCTTTTTATATGGTTCCAGTCCATAGTCTAGGAAATGAGACAGCCCATAGCAATGTTGTCCCAACCCTTTGCTCATCCAAAACCCTGCCTATCTAGTATATCCAGCACCTATGATCTCTTTGACTCATTTTCTATTAGAATGATTATTTTGATCCATTGTTGATGCAGAGCACTTTGGTAAGAAAAGTCTTTCATGATTATTTCATACATGATAATACTGCCAGTAAAGAGTTGAAATGGTTTGCATGTTGGCAACCAGTACTGAGTCAGTGGAAGAACCGGATTTGCGAAACTTAGGGTGTTTTCCTTGGGACCATGTGACAGCCGAACACCAGGGCTTCTCTGACGTGGTGGTTGCTTGATTATGTTACAAGGAAATTTAGTTACCAGGTGTAATCCTGTGAATCCTGCTTCTCTTTAAGTCTCTGCAGTCCCATAACCAGTCTGCCAAATGCCAGCACAGTAGCTGAAGTGACATCCACCGAAAAAACAGTGATTTCAAGGAAACAGTGAGCGAGCGCATCTACATGTGTGCATTTACTGCGCAGTAGCTGAAATTATTGTGCAGTATGAGTGTGCATCTACACATATACAACTGTACTGCACTGTAAACATGGCGACTTATGCTGACGGCATCATGCAGGTATTACATTTATGCCCGATTAGTTACTGTGCTTTAACACACATGCAGATGCTTTACTGCTCAGTAACGTTGTGTGTGTGGGCTGACTTTGGACTAACTTTAGTCCCAGCTCAGTCCACACACAGCGTTAATGTGCTTTAATACCTGCATGTGTAGATGCTGGCTCATCCCCAATTACTGCGCAGTAATTTACTGTGCAGTAAATTTAAGTTGGCGTAAATGCACTTGTAGACATACCCACTGAGCACAAACGTGTTCAGTTCTCACTCTAACAACATTAACTTAACTTAACTTAATAATGGTCTTCATATCTTGCTTCTAATCTCAAATTACAGGGTCACAGACATTAGGGCTGGAGGGGACCTCATAAGATCATCGGGTCTAGCTCCCAGAAGCTCTCCCTTCTCTTCCATCAGCTTTAACTAGCTAATGTCTGTAATGTGCTTTCAAGATGTGCACTGTATAAGGTGAACTGTTCTTATGGAGCTTTATTTCTGGTGTGTTATTTGTATTTGGTAAAGCGTATGAAATATTTTTATGATGGAATAATTTAATCTACTTTCCTGCTTTGGCCCCCACTTGAGGCAATAAGCCTTTACAATTTGGAGGCAATAAACCGTTACAATGGAGGCAATAAACCTTTACAATTCATGAGAGTTCCACTCTCGGGGTGTTTTCCTATTCTTTGTCCAAGATGGATTTATATTCTGATTTTTTTTAATTCCCTAAATTTGTATTACCAAAGCCAATAGCTTCATTGAAGCAGATGGTTTTGAAGGAAACACAGATCTCAGCAAATTTCCCGACTTTCAAAAACCAGAAAAGAAAAAGGAAAATTCATCTTGAAAAGTGCAGGGCTGTAGCAATATTTTTTTCTTTGTAGTGAAACATCCTTTTATAGTGAAAATCAAAGAAGCTGGAAAAAAGAGGAGAAAAAAAAAAAAGTCATCATAACTATGTCAGCTGGGCTTCATCCTGAAGCCTATGGCAACAGTTAGAAAGAGTGGAGGGGGCATAATTATAGAGACCACTCAAGTTTATGCATCTTTGTGTATTGGAAACAGACCTCCCATTCTGACGTTCATGCCTTGCATTTTGGATTGCAATACATCACATAGTGAAACATATTCCTGTCCTTATTCTTACTTCTAACATCAATAATAATAGGGTTCCTCTCTCTTTTCAAAGTATTAATAAGCCATTTGTTAATTAAATGTCTAATGCATCGCACATCATATTAAGCACATGTTCTACATAATGTCACAAGAAAGACATGCCATACTGCAATGAATTGAGATGAGAAGTAAGGCAAGATTTAACATATCAGGGTGGTGAGGTACGGTAGGCAGGTGGCTGGCTGGCTCGATGCCCCAGAAAGCTCGCATAAGTGAGTAGCTCCCATTCATAAATGCAGGATAAGACCTTAAACAGAATCACAATGTAAAACTTTGTTAATCAAGGGGTCAATAGGCACTTGATTTAGGATAAATGTCCTTGTGTGCCTACCCAAGTTACGTGGACCAGGCAGGGAGCAACAAACATGGGAAAAGGCTCCTTGGAGTCTCCATTCACTAGCCAACACAAACCTGTGCAGGATGTTTTCAACCGGTATAAACCTGTGTGGCTGCTTCTTTAGTCTTATAGGTTCATATCCATTTTATTTAATCCTATTGGGCGTGGCAACATGTGCAATTAATGCTAGTTGACTTTACTGCACAGTAAATTTATTGCGCAGTGGACTAATTTACAATGCAGTAAGCATCTGCACGTGTGAACAGTGACACTTTACTGTGCAGTAGAGTAGTCTACTGCACAGTAAAAATATCTCGTGTAGACACAGCCACTTTTCATCAATGTGAGGGAAATCAAAATAAACCCGGTTTAAACTGTAATAAGAGCGTGTTTTGTACCAGGTTAACGACACCAGTTCAAAATGGCTTCTGAAGGACTGAGTTGTCCAGACGTTTAACGTAGTGTGGAATTTAAAGCTGATTCATTGTACTGGTGCTGAAAGTTATGTGGATGTTGTTATTGTGGCTTAAATCAGGTTTGTTTCTGTTTAGTCGGTGTTGGTTAGGAACTAGTTTAGGCTAAAGTGAAGTGAACCGCTCTTAAATTGATACAAAAGTGTCCATAGAGAGCTTTATGGAATCTGTTCAACTCAGCTGGTGCAGATGTGCATATGGAAAGGCCTCAGTCAAACTGAAGGAATTCTGCAGGTAGAACCGCCAGAGAACGGGGGCTGGTCAAATGCATTCCTGAACACTGCAGTCATTTAGAAACCTAGGTAAAGTCACATTTACCAGCTCTTTGTACTCTCTGCCACCTTGGTGCAAATGCCGCATCACCTAACCCAAAGGTTCAGGTCTCTGAGGCTGAGGTCTCTGATCTTCTTTTTTTGTATGGCTGATGTAGAATGTTGTGCCCCAGCTCAAGTCTGGGATCGTGCCCGGTATGCAAAGACCAATAAAGATACCAGGGGTGAATGTACAAAGAAGGTTTATTGCTAGCAATAAAAGGTGCAAGCGGAATAATTCACGTAACAAGCACCCCCACTGCTACTTTTAAGCATCTTTTATACAGGAGTTTTCAAGACTTTGCAAGCGTGCTTGTTTGATGATTGGTTATAAGTGAGTGACGCAAGAAATTCTTTACTGAGCATGTCTGTATACCTGTGTTTTAGCCATGTATCTCATTTACATACATGTGTGTTTCATTAGCATACTTTTTCCCCACCTAGGGGTGTGATTTTTAGTATTTTAATGAGCCCTTTATCCCAGTACTGTGTTTCTTCTTCTGTTTTCAAGCCCCCTTTATCTAAGACTGTCTCCTCCTTATCATTGCAGATGGGCATTCGTCACATAGCATTCTCTTCTTCTTCATCTTTGAGTAGAGGTTTCTAGGTCACTCCTTACATTTCCCCCCTTTGGAGCATTTTTAATCATTATTATAATTGCTCCATTCAATTTGGTTTAACACAAATCTAGTATCATCAGCTTTCTTTGTTTGTAAAATCATTTGATTTACCTTAGGCCTGAAGATAGATATAAAAACAGGTAAGCATTGGATACAGCAACAAACCATGATTCCTATAACACAGAAAGAGACAACTATACTAAATAACTGTCTCGACCATCTAAAATTGGGAAGCCAGGAACTTAGCCAGGAAAAGGCTAAGCCAGATGATTCTTTTAACGTCTGTGCCAATTGTTGTAAGGCACCAATTTTGTCTTCAATTAGCACAGAATTATCGGTGAGGTTGAAACAACACATTCCTTTTAAAGTTTCACACCCAAGATTGTGTCGTAGTAAGAGATAATCAATAGCGGTTCTGTTCTCCAAGACAGCGTCCCTTAATTGTTTTTGTTCAGCATTGAGGGCTGAAAGAGCTTGGGATGTAGCGTTTAGTCCTTTTGCTAGAACACAGGCAACTGCATTAAGATTTCTGCTATTACTTACAGCGAGGCCCGGAACCCCCACCACAGATACAGCTAATGCTACGTATTCAGCCTTAGGTAATAGTCGAGGGGAATCATTCTCATCACAATCGGCGGTGAGAGTAGTGTATGCCCTCTTATACTTCCCACCGAGAGGGGTTTGTTCAGTGTGCGTTAGGTCAGATTTCCTTGGAAGAGCTGCAGTTACCCGGGCAATGGTGCACGGTCCTCCAGTAGCGTTCGCTGGGAGGTATGAATATATTATTCTCCCGCAGGCTAGAAACCATCCTCGAGGAAGGACGGTATGTGCGTATGCATAGGATATTTGACTGGTCTCATTACAGAGGACATTTTTACCTTGGTTCAATTTAAGGCAATTACCAGTACAATTAACCATTAGGAAACATTCGGAAGCATTAGCTCTTGCCTCAACCTGTAAGGAGAACATGTTTCTGCTTTTATCTTTTACACTAGTCCCCCAATTGTATATATCCTGATATGTACTTTCCTTATCTATATCTTTCAGCATAGTATAAGTTTGTAAAATTTTCAAAGGGGTTGGTACTGCGATTAAGCATGAGGTAAAAACCAGGTGAGCATTGTTCCCTCCCGCTAAGCAACAGTCCGTTCTTTTTAAAATTTCCCGGGCCAGATAAATCCAGACATTTTCCTGAGGGGCAAATTCTTGTTGTAAAAGGTTTTCCCCTCTTATGAGAAGGAGTGGACAGATCAGGACGCCCCACAATAAAACCTTGACCAATTTCATGATAAGGGCTGTAAAACTTGATCAAAAATTGACAAATTATTTAAAGTTCCTTTCTTCTGAATAGGAATTTTAAGTCTCTTATTGGCTCCACCTTCCACTGTTCTCTGCCTCCAGTCCCGGAGTCTGCGGGGGTTCCTTCTTGTTCTGGTCCAGCCACCGGCTTTAGGCGACTGGAATGTATCCAAGTCTTGATTCCCTCGAGCTTTGCTGCCGTCGGGGTCGTCAAGAGTACCCTATATGGGCCCTTCCATCTGGCTCGAAGTGGTTCCTCGTTCCAGTCTTTCGCAAGGGCGTAACTCCCAGGTAATAGTCGGTTTTCCGGGGCAGGAGACTAATCCTGTGACTGCAGCACTTCCCGTACCTGCTGGTGGATGGAAGACGAAACAGAAACCAAGGACCGTACATATTTTCTAATCATTCCCTCGCCTAAAACATGTAACTGTTGTTCAGTACCCATGGGCAGACTCAGAGGGTAAGGCTTACCATACATTATCTCAAACGGGCTTAATCCCAATTTAGAATGTGGTGCGACCCTTACTCGTAACAGGGTCAAGGGTAGGGCCTCTGGCCATTTGAGTCGAGCTTCTTGGCAAATCTTTGCAAGGTGTCTTTTTAAGGTCTGCTTCATACGTTCCACCTTTCCACTGGACTGGGGTCGCCAAGGGGTGTGTAAATGCCAGCTGATTCCCAGGAACTCAGAAACCTTCTGAGTAATTTGTGCAATGAAATGTGGGCCATTGTCTGACCCTATTCCTTTTGGAAGTCCGAAGCGAGGTATGATTTCTCGTAGGAGCGCCTTGACCACCTCTCGGGCTTGGGCAGTCCAACATGGGAAGCACTCAACCCAGTTGGAGAAAGTGTCTGCAAAGAGAAGGAGATATCTCATCCCTTGTTGCCGGGGCAACTCGGTAAAATCCACCTGCCATTCTTCTCCTGGCCCATTGCCTATTCTCTGATGTCCTGGAGTTTCTTTTTTCCCTCCTTCTGGGTTATTTCTCTGGCAGACCTCACATGTTTCTGATACCTTCTCGGCAGCCTCTTTTAATCCCACTCCAGTTATATAGTGACTGATCCATCTTACCAGGGCCCTGGGTCCATAGTGGGTGCCATGATGAGCGCTCTTTACTACCGCATGAACCCAGGCAGCTGGGATGATAATGCGGCCATCCTTTGCTACTAGCCACCCGTGCTCCCCCTTCTTTGCTTGAAACTCTTTTATTAATTGTTTGTCTTTTCCCCCATACTGTGGTGTCACAGGCTGGTATAGGTCTGGGAGGAGAGATAACAGATTACTTACTTCGGGCAGCAAGTCTGACTGAGGTCTTTTCGCTGCTCTCCTTGCCGTAGTGTCAGCAAATCGATTACCTTTTGTGGAGGGGTCGTTCCCTTTCTGATGTGCCTTATAATGCATTACCGCTACCTCCTTCGGTTCCCAGACTGCCTTGAGGAGAGCTTTTATTTGCTTGCTATGTTTAATGCTTGCTCCTTTAGCATCAAGTAGACCCCGCTCTTTCCACAGAGCTCCGTGAGCATGTAAAACAAGGAAAACATATTTAGAATCAGTATAAATATTAACAGTTTTGTTGGCCGCCAATTGCAAAGCCCGAGTCATAGCAATGAGTTCAGCCTTTTGAGCTGAAACAGATGGGTTTAAAGGTCCTGCTTCTATCACATTCTGTGTAGTCACGATAGCGTATCTGGATTTTCAAATTCCATTCTCCATACTCGAGCTGCCATCCGTGTAGAATTCCAGTTCAGCATTGTCAAGGGGTTGGTCTCTCAGGTTTGGTCTTGAGGAGTAAACAGCTTCCAATGTTTGCAGGCAATCATGTACAAGAGCTGGTGTGTCAGCCATAGGTGGCAACAGTGTTGCTGGATTTACAGTGCGAGAAATGGCCAATTTTATTTCAGGCTTATCGAGGAGGATTGCCTGATATCGAGCCATTCGTCCCGGGGTTAACCAGTTCCCTCCTTTCTGCTCCAGGACTGTAAGCACTGCGTCAGGCACATATACAGTCATTTCATGGCCTAGGGTTAACTTTTCAGCTTCTTGTATTAGCAGACAGGTGGCAGCAACGGCCCGGAGACAAGCAGGCCATCTGGATGACACAAGGTCTAATTGCTTAGAAAAATATGCCACTGGTCATTGCCAGCTACCTAATTTTTGTGTTAATACTCCAACGGCCACCCCCCTTTTGGTCTTGCACAAAAAGGGAAAAAGGCTTAGTCATGTCCGGTAGTCCTAAGGCGGGTGCTCCAATAAGAGCCTGCTTTAACTGGCAGAATGCTTGCTCACACTCTTCAGTCCATTCGAGCCCCTTTTCATCACCTTGTGTAGCTCCATACAGAGGTTTTGCAATAACCCCCAAATTTGGAATCCAAATCCTGCAAAAACCGACTGTACGTATGAAGCCCCGTACTTGCTTCTTTATTTTTGGGGTTGCTAGCCGGCATATAGCTTCTTTTCTTTCAGGCAACAGGGCTCTCTGACCAGGCTGTAGTTCAAATCCTAAATATGTTACCTTCTGGGACATTGGTTGCATCTTACTTTTGGACACCCGGTATCCTTCTTGTCCCAGAAAATGAAGGAGGCAGATTGTTCCTTCCAGGCAATTTGCTTCAGTGGTGGCTGGTAAAAGCAAGTCATCCACATTTTGCAGAAGGGCACAGGAAGAAGTTGGGTATATTGGATCCTGGCTTGGACCTGTGAATAGTCTAGATGACCTCTCAGGGCCCAGTCCAACCCTATTCTCGATGATAAGAGGGGTTCTGGAATATTGAGAAACAAAGAATTGAAGAATAACCAGAAACGAGGATATTTCATGACCAAACGAAAAGACAAACACCACGATGCTTTTGTGAATGTTATGTTTTATTGTGTGCCATATCAAGCTGCAGTAGGAAGCAGGAAAGCAAGATTAGAACAATTCCCATAGTCTGGGAGCATACCCGACTCCGGAAAGGACCCTCGTTAAGAACACTTCACACTTATACAGTGGGCAAATCTTCAAAACATGGCACAGACATACACAGAGAAGCTGCAATTTATGCAACAAGACAAAGCAACCTTCGGCACATGAGCCATCTTCATAACAGGAGGAAGGGAACATGCAGGTCTTGGCTTCTCTCCTTGCTGTTCTTCTGGCTGTTACTTGGGGTACTGTGGGAACTGGGGATACTGGGGGTACTGTGGGTACTGGGGGCACTGTGGGATCTTAGGGTACTTGCAGCACTGCTGATAGCCTGGGTAGATGGGTTGCACTGGATAGTAGGGTGGACGGTATTGTTGCCCTTGCCAGCAGTATGGTCTCTCTACCACAGTGATGTTGCAGGAAGGTCTGAACTCATGGCAGCGAGACCCAGAACTGTGGCAGGAGGTTTCACGCTCGTGGCAAGGTCTGCGGGAGCACATCTTCTGTCGTGTGGGCAAAGCTGCAAGAAACAAGGCAGAGACACTCTGTGTTAAATGAACCAGAAAGGACCTTCTCCCCTTCCCTTTTCTATTTCTACAGAACTCAAGGGAAGTTCTTTCTTCTTCTTCACTTTTAAGCTAGTGGAAACATGAATCCCCAAAACACTGGTGCCAACATTTCTGGTAAATAATCTAGAATACGTGACTTCAAACCATGGTGTCACTCTGATGTGGGTTTCTACAACAAGATACAACTAGCTCATGAGAAAGGAAGGCTGCTTCTAAAATGCTGCATGCTTTCCTGTCTGTCAAACTTCAGCCTAAGTTAAAAGTTTGGACAACTCGGTCCTTCAGAAGCCATTTTGAACCAGTGTCATTAACCTGGTACCAAACAATCTCTCATTCAGCTCTGTGACCTGGTCCCTCTGTAGGCTCCTTTCCTTCACCTTTTCCCCTGCTTTTCTGGTATTGTCCGTGCACCACAAGTTTTTCTGGTGCTAGCATAAAGAGGCAACCACATACACAGAGGGCGAGGACAGGGAAAGCCCAGTCCAGAGACAGGAATACATTTAAGACTAGAATTTGCAAAGGATTATATTAAGGCTTCCATTCAAGGAGCAGATAGAAAGAATAGGAATCAGACTTACCCTCTTCAGCAGCTAGGACAAATGCAAAGGAGTGAAGATGAGTGAATGAGGAGCACTGGGATATGAGCTCTTTTTATATGGTTCCAGTCCAGAGTCTAGGAAATGAGACAGCCCATAGCAATGTTGTCCCAACCCTTTGCTCATCCAAAACCCTGCCTATCTAGTATATCCAGCACCTATGAACTCTTTGACTCATTTTTTATTACAATGATTATTTTGAGCCATTGTTGATGCAGAGCACTTTGGTAAGAAAAGTTCTTTCATGATCATTTCATACATGGTAATACTGCCAGTGAAGAGTTGAAATGGTTTGCATGTTGGCAACCAGTACTGAGGCAGTGGAAGAACCAGATTTGCTAAACTTAGGGTGTTTTCCTTGGGACCAGGTGACAGCCGAACACCAGGGCTTCTCTGACGTGGTGGTTGCTTGATTATGTCACAAGGAAATGTAGTTACCAGGTGTGATCCTGTGAATCCCGCTTCTCTTCAAGTCTCTGCAGTCCCATAACCAGTCTGCCGAATGCCAGCACAGTAGCTGAAGTGACATCCACCGAAAAAACAGTGATTTCAAGGAAACAGTGAGCGAGCGCATCTACACGTGTGCATTTACTGCACAGTAGCTGAAATTATTGTGCAGTACGAGTGTGCATCTACACATATACAACTGTACTGCACTGTAAACATGGCGACTTATGCTGACGGCATCATGCAGGTATTACATTTATGCCCGATTAGTTACTGTGCTTTAACACACATGCAGATGCTTTACTGCTCAGTAACGTTGTGTGTGTGGGCTGACTTTGGACTAACTTTAGTCCCAGCTCAGTCCACACACAGCGTTAATGTGCTTTAATACCTGCATGTGTAGATGCTGGCTCACCCCCAATTTACTGCGCAGTAATTTACTGTGCAGTAAATTTCGGTTGGCGTAAATGCACTTGTAGACATACCCACTGAGCACAAACGTGTTCAGTTCTCACTCTAACAACATTAACTTAACTTAACTTAATAATGGTCTTCATATCTTGCTTCTAATCTCAAATTACAGGGTCATAGACATTAGGGCTGGAGGGGACCTCATAAGATCATCGGGTCTAGCTCCCAGAAGCTCTCCCTTCTCTTCCATCAGCTTTAACTAGCTAATGTCTGTAATGTGCTTTCAAGATGTGCACTGTATAAGGTGAATTGTTCTTATGGAGCTTTATTTCTGGTGTGTTATTTGTATTTGGTAAAGCGTATGAAATATTTTTATGATGGAATAATTTAATCTACTTTCCTGCTTTGGCCCCCACTTGAGGCAATAAGCCTTTACAATTTGGAGGCAATAAACCGTTACAATGGAGGCAATAAACCTTTACAATTCATGAGAGTTCCACTCTCGGGGTGTTTTCCTATTCTTTGTCCAAGATGGATTTATATTCTGATTTTTTTTAATTCCCTAAATTTGTATTACCAAAGCCAATAGCTTCATTGAAGCAGATGGTTTTGAAGGAAACACAGATCTCAGCAAATTTCCCGACTTTCAAAAACTAGAAAAGAAAAAGGAAAATTCATCTTGAAAAGTGCAGGGCTGTAACAATGCAGTAAGCATCTGCACGTGTGGACAGTGACACTTTACTGTGCAGTAGAGTAGTCTACTGCACAGTAAAAATATCTCGTGTAGACACAGCCACTTTTCATCAATGTGAGGGAAATCAAAATAAACCCGGTTTAAACTGTAATAAGAGCGTGTTTTGTACCAGGTTAACGACACCAGTTCAAAATGGCTTCTGAAGGACTGAGTTGTCCAGACGTTTAACGTAGTGTGGAATTTAAAGCTGATTCATTGTACTGGTGCTGAAAGTTATGTGGATGTTGTTATTGTGGCTTAAATCAGGTTTGTTTCTGTTTAGTCGGTGTTGGTTAGGAACTAGTTTAGGCTAAAGTGAAGTGAACCGCTCTTAACTTGATACAAAAGTGTCCATCGAGAGCTTTATGGAATCTGTTCAACTCAGCTGGTGCAGATGTGCATATGGAAAGGCCTCAGTCAAACTGAAGGAATTCTGCAGGTAGAACCGCCAGAGAACGGGGGCTGGTCAAATGCATTCCTGAACACTGCAGTCATTTAGAAACCTAGGTAAAGTCACATTTACCAGCTCTTTGTACTCTCTGCCACCTTGGTGCAAATGCCGCATCACCTAACCCAAAGGTTCAGGTCTCTGAGGCTGAGGTCTCTGATCTTCTTTTTTTGTATGGCTGATGTAGAATGTTGTGCCCCAGCTCAAGTCTGGGATCGTGCCCGGTATGCAAAGACCAATAAAGATACCAGGGGTGAATGTACAAAGAAGGTTTATTGCTAGCAATAAAAGGTGCAAGCGGAATAATTCACGTAACAAGCACCCCCACTGCTACTTTTAAGCATCTTTTATACAGGAGTTTTCAAGACTTTGCAAGCGTGCTTGTTTGATGATTGGTTATAAGTGAGTGATGCAAGAAGTTCTTTACTGAGCATGTCTGTATACCTGTGTTTTAGCCATGTATCTCATTTACATACATGTGTGTTTCATTAGCATACTTTTTCCCCACCTAGGGGTGTGATTTTTAGTATTTTAATGAGCCCTTTATCCCAGTACTGTGTTTCTTCTTCTGTTTTCAAGCACCCTTTATCTAGGACTATCTCCTACTTATCATTGCAGATGGGCATTCGTCACATAGCATTCTCTTCTTCTTCATCTTTGAGTAGAGGTTTCTAGGTCACTCCTTACATTTCCCCCCTTTGGAACATTTTTAATCATTATTATAATTGCTCCATTCAATTTGGTTTAACACAAATCTAGTATCATCAGCTTTCTTTGTTTGTAAAATCATTTGATTTACCTTAGGCCTGAAGATAGATATAAAAACAGGTAAGCATTGGATACAGCAACAAACCATGATTCCTATAACACAGAAAGAGACAACTGTACTAAATAACTGTCTTGACCATCTAAAATTGGGAAGCCAGGAACTTAGCCAGGAAAAGTCTAAGCCAGATGATTCTTTTAACGTCTGTGCCAATTGTTGTAAGGCACCAATTTTGTCTTCAATTAGCACAGAATTATTGGTGAGGTTGAAACAACACATTCCTTTTAAAGTTTCACACCCAAGATTGTGTCATAGTAAGAGATAATCAATAGCGGTTCTGTTCTCCAAGATAGCGTCCCTTAATTGTTTTTGTTCAGCATTCAGGGCTGAAAGAGCTCGGTATGCAGCATTTAGTCCTTTTGCTAGAACACAGGCAACTGCATTAAGATTTCTGCTATTACTTACAGCGAGGCCCGGAACCCCCACCATAGATACAGCTAATGCTACGTATTCAGCCTTAGGTAATAGTCGAGGGGAATCATTCTCATCACAATCGGCGGTGAGAGTAGTGTATGCCCTCTTATACCTCCCACCGAGAGGGGTTTGTTCAGTGTGCATTAGGTCAGATTTCCTTGGAAGAGCTGCAGTTACCCGGGCAATGGTGCATGGTTCTCCAGTAGTGTTCGCTGGGAGGTATGAATATATTATTCTCCCGCAGGAGAGAATAACATTAGGAAACATTAGGAAACATTCGGAAACACTGAAGAATAACTAGAAACGAGGATATTTCATGACCAAACGAAAAGGCAAATACCATGATGCTTTTGTGAATGTTATGTTTTATTGTGTGCCATATCAAGCTGCAGTAGGAAGTAGGAAAGCAAGATTAGAACAATTCCCATAGTCTGGGAGCATACACGACTCCGGAAAGGACCCTCGTTAAGAACACTTCACACTTATACAGTGGGCAAATCTTCAAAACATGGCACAGACATACATAGAGAAGCTGCAATTTATGCAACAAGACAAAGCAACCTTCGGCACATGAGCCATCTTCATAACAGGAGGAAGGGAACATGCAGGTCTTGGCTTCTCTCCTTGCTGTTCTTCTGGCTGTTACTTGGGGTACTGTGGGAACTGGGGATACTGGGGGTACTGTGGGTACTGGGGGCACTGTGGGATCTTAGGGTACTTGCAGCACTGCTGATAGCCTGGGTAGATGGGTTGCACTGGATAGTAGGGTGGACGGTATTGTTGCCCTTGCCAGCAGTATGGTCTCTCTACCACAGTGATGTTGCAGGAAGGTCTGGACTCATGGCAGCGAGACCCAGAACTGTGGCAGGAGGTTTCACGCTCGTGGCAAGGTCTGCGGGAGCACATCTTCTGTCGTGTGGGCAAAGCTGCAAGAAACAAGGCAGAGACACTCTGTGTTAAATGAACCAGAAAGGACCTTCTCCCCTTCCCTTTTCTATTTCTACAGAACTCAAGGGAAGTTCTTTCTTCTTCTTCACTTTTAAGCTAGTGGAAACATGAATCCTCAAAACACTGGTGCCAAAATTTCTGGGAGATCATCTAGAATATGTGACTTCAAACAATAGTGTCACTCTGATGTGGGTTTCTGCAACAAGATACAACTAGCTCATGAGAAAGGAAAGCTGCTTCTAAAATGCTGCATACTTTCCTGTCTGTCAAACTTCAGCCTAAGTTAAAAGTTTGGACAACTCGGTCCTTCAGAAGCCATTTTGAACCAGTGTCATTAACCTGGCACCAAACAATCTCTCATTCAGCTCTGTGACCTGGTCCTTCTGTAGGCTCCTTTCGTTTACCTTTTCCCCTGTTTTTCTGGTATTGTCCGTGCACCACAAGTTTTTTTGGTGCTAGCATAAAGAGGCAACCATATACACAGAGGGTGAGGACAGGGAAAGCCCAGTCCAGAGACAGGAATACATTTAAGACTAGAATTTGCAAAGGATTATATTAAGGCTTCCATTCAAGTAGCAGATAGAAACAATAGGAATCAGACTTACCCTCTTCAGCAGCTAGGACAAATGCAAAGGAGTGAAGATGAGTGAATGAGGAGCACTGGGATATGAGCTCTTTTTATATGGTTCCAGTCCAGAGTCTAGGAAATGAGACAGCCCATAGCAATGTTGTCCCAACCCTTTGCTCATCCGAACCCCTGCCTATCTAGTATATCCAGCACCTATGATCTCTTTGACTCATTTTCTATTAGAATGATTATTTTGATCCATTGTTGATGCAGAGCACTTTGGTAAGAAAAGTCTTTCATGATTATTTCATACATGATAATACTGCCAGTAAAGAGTTGAAATGGTTTGCATGTTGGCAACCAGTACTGAGTCAGTGGAAGAACCGGATTTGCGAAACTTAGGGTGTTTTCCTTGGGACCATGTGACAGCCGAACACCAGGGCTTCTCTGACGTGGTGGTTGCTTGATTATGTTACAAGGAAATTTAGTTACCAGGTGTAATCCTGTGAATCCTGCTTCTCTTTAAGTCTCTGCAGTCCCATAACCAGTCTGCCAAATGCCAGCACAGTAGCTGAAGTGACATCCACCGAAAAAACAGTGATTTCAAGGAAACAGTGAGCGAGCGCATCTACATGTGTGCATTTACTGCGCAGTAGCTGAAATTATTGTGCAGTATGAGTGTGCATCTACACATATACAACTGTACTGCACTGTAAACATGGCGACTTATGCTGACGGCATCATGCAGGTATTACATTTATGCCCGATTAGTTACTGTGCTTTAACACACATGCAGATGCTTTACTGCTCAGTAACGTTGTGTGTGTGGGCTGACTTTGGACTAACTTTAGTCCCAGCTCAGTCCACACACAGCGTTAATGTGCTTTAATACCTGCATGTGTAGATGCTGGCTCATCCCCAATTTACTGCGCAGTAATTTACTGTGCAGTAAATTTAAGTTGGCGTAAATGCACTTGTAGACATACCCACTGAGCACAAACGTGTTCAGTTCTCACTCTAACAACATTAACTTAACTTAACTTAATAATGGTCTTCATATCTTGCTTCTAATCTCAAATTACAGGGTCACAGACATTAGGGCTGGAGGGGACCTCATAAGATCATCGGGTCTAGCTCCCAGAAGCTCTCCCTTCTCTTCCATCAGCTTTAACTAGCTAATGTCTGTAATGTGCTTTCAAGATGTGCACTGTATAAGGTGAACTGTTCTTATGGAGCTTTATTTCTGGTGTGTTATTTGTATTTGGTAAAGCGTATGAAATATTTTTATGATGGAATAATTTAATCTACTTTCCTGCTTTGGCCCCCACTTGAGGCAATAAGCCTTTACAATTTGGAGGCAATAAACCGTTACAATGGAGGCAATAAACCTTTACAATTCATGAGAGTTCCACTCTCGGGGTGTTTTCCTATTCTTTGTCCAAGATGGATTTATATTCTGATTTTTTTTAATTCCCTAAATTTGTATTACCAAAGCCAATAGCTTCATTGAAGCAGATGGTTTTGAAGGAAACACAGATCTCAGCAAATTTCCCGACTTTCAAAAACCAGAAAAGAAAAAGGAAAATTCATCTTGAAAAGTGCAGGGCTGTAGCAATATTTTTTTCTTTGTAGTGAAACATCCTTTTATAGTGAAAATCAAAGAAGCTGGAAAAAAGAGGAGAAAAAAAAAAAAGTCATCATAACTATGTCAGCTGGGCTTCATCCTGAAGCCTATGGCAACAGTTAGAAAGAGTGGAGGGGGCATAATTATAGAGACCACTCAAGTTTATGCATCCTTGTGTATTGGAAACAGACCTCCCATTCTGACGTTCATGCCTTGCATTTTGGATTGCAATACATCACATAGTGAAACATATTCCTGTCCTTATTCTTACTTCTAACATCAATAATAATAGGGTTCCTCTCTCTTTTCAAAGTATTAATAAGCCATTTGTTAATTAAATGTCTAATGCATCGCACATCATATTAAGCACATGTTCTACATAATGTCACAAGAAAGACATGCCATACTGCAATGAATTGAGATGAGAAGTAAGGCAAGATTTAACATATCAGGGTGGTGAGGTACGGTAGGCAGGTGGCTGGCTGGCTCGATGCCCCAGAAAGCTCGCATAAGTGAGTAGCTCCCATTCATAAATGCAGGATAAGACCTTAAACAGAATCACAATGTAAAACTTTGTTAATCAAGGGGTCAATAGGCACTTGATTTAGGATAAATGTCCTTGTGTGCCTACCCAAGTTACGTGGACCAGGCAGGGAGCAACAAACATGGGAAAAGGCTCCTTGGAGTCTCCATTCACTAGCCAACACAAACCTGTGCAGGATGTTTTCAACCGGTATAAACCTGTGTGGCTGCTTCTTTAGTCTTATAGGTTCATATCCATTTTATTTAATCCTATTGGGCGTGGCAACATGTGCAATTAATGCTAGTTGACTTTACTGCACAGTAAATTTATTGCGCAGTGGACTAATTTACAATGCAGTAAGCATCTGCACGTGTGAACAGTGACACTTTACTGTGCAGTAGAGTAGTCTACTGCACAGTAAAAATATCTCGTGTAGACACAGCCACTTTTCATCAATGTGAGGGAAATCAAAATAAACCCGGTTTAAACTGTAATAAGAGCGTGTTTTGTACCAGGTTAACGACACCAGTTCAAAATGGCTTCTGAAGGACTGAGTTGTCCAGACGTTTAACGTAGTGTGGAATTTAAAGCTGATTCATTGTACTGGTGCTGAAAGTTATGTGGATGTTGTTATTGTGGCTTAAATCAGGTTTGTTTCTGTTTAGTCGGTGTTGGTTAGGAACTAGTTTAGGCTAAAGTGAAGTGAACCGCTCTTAACTTGATACAAAAGTGTCCATAGAGAGCTTTATGGAATCTGTTCAACTCAGCTGGTGCAGATGTGCATATGGAAAGGCCTCAGTCAAACTGAAGGAATTCTGCAGGTAGAACCGCCAGAGAACGGGGGCTGGTCAAATGCATTCCTGAACACTGCAGTCATTTAGAAACCTAGGTAAAGTCACATTTACCAGCTCTTTGTACTCTCTGCCACCTTGGTGCAAATGCCGCATCACCTAACCCAAAGGTTCAGGTCTCTGAGGCTGAGGTCTCTGATCTTCTTTTTTTGTATGGCTGATGTAGAATGTTGTGCCCCAGCTCAAGTCTGGGATCGTGCCCGGTATGCAAAGACCAATAAAGATACCAGGGGTGAATGTACAAAGAAGGTTTATTGCTAGCAATAAAAGGTGCAAGCGGAATAATTCACGTAACAAGCACCCCCACTGCTACTTTTAAGCATCTTTTATACAGGAGTTTTCAAGACTTTGCAAGCGTGCTTGTTTGATGATTGGTTATAAGTGAGTGACGCAAGAAATTCTTTACTGAGCATGTCTGTATACCTGTGTTTTAGCCATGTATCTCATTTACATACATGTGTGTTTCATTAGCATACTTTTTCCCCACCTAGGGGTGTGATTTTTAGTATTTTAATGAGCCCTTTATCCCAGTACTGTGTTTCTTCTTCTGTTTTCAAGCCCCCTTTATCTAAGACTGTCTCCTCCTTATCATTGCAGATGGGCATTCGTCACATAGCATTCTCTTCTTCTTCATCTTTGAGTAGAGGTTTCTAGGTCACTCCTTACATTTCCCCCCTTTGGAGCATTTTTAATCATTATTATAATTGCTCCATTCAATTTGGTTTAACACAAATCTAGTATCATCAGCTTTCTTTGTTTGTAAAATCATTTGATTTACCTTAGGCCTGAAGATAGATATAAAAACAGGTAAGCATTGGATACAGCAACAAACCATGATTCCTATAACACAGAAAGAGACAACTATACTAAATAACTGTCTCGACCATCTAAAATTGGGAAGCCAGGAACTTAGCCAGGAAAAGGCTAAGCCAGATGATTCTTTTAACGTCTGTGCCAATTGTTGTAAGGCACCAATTTTGTCTTCAATTAGCACAGAATTATCGGTGAGGTTGAAACAACACATTCCTTTTAAAGTTTCACACCCAAGATTGTGTCGTAGTAAGAGATAATCAATAGCGGTTCTGTTCTCCAAGACAGCGTCCCTTAATTGTTTTTGTTCAGCATTGAGGGCTGAAAGAGCTTGGGATGTAGCGTTTAGTCCTTTTGCTAGAACACAGGCAACTGCATTAAGATTTCTGCTATTACTTACAGCGAGGCCCGGAACCCCCACCACAGATACAGCTAATGCTACGTATTCAGCCTTAGGTAATAGTCGAGGGGAATCATTCTCATCACAATCGGCGGTGAGAGTAGTGTATGCCCTCTTATACCTCCCACCGAGAGGGGTTTGTTCAGTGTGCATTAGGTCAGATTTCCTTGGAAGAGCTGCAGTTACCCGGGCAATGGTGCACGGTCCTCCAGTAGCGTTCGCTGGGAGGTATGAATATATTATTCTCCCGCAGGCTAGAAACCATCCTCGAGGAAGGACGGTATGTGCGTATGCATAGGATATTTGACTGGTCTCATTACAGAGGACATTTTTACCTTGGTTCAATTTAAGGCAATTACCAGTACAATTAACCATTAGGAAACATTCGGAAGCATTAGCTCTTGCCTCAACCTGTAAGGAGAACATGTTTCTGCTTTTATCTTTTACACTAGTCCCCCAATTGTATATATCCTGATATGTACTTTCCTTATCTATATCTTTCAGCATAGTATAAGTTTGTAAAATTTTCAAAGGGGTTGGTACTGCGATTAAGCATGAGGTAAAAACCAGGTGAGCATTGTTCCCTCCCGCTAAGCAACAGTCCGTTCTTTTTAAAATTTCCCGGGCCAGATAAATCCAGACATTTTCCTGAGGGGCAAATTCTTGTTGTAAAAGGTTTTCCCCTCTTATGAGAAGGAGTGGACAGATCAGGACGCCCCACAATAAAACCTTGACCAATTTCATGATAAGGGCTGTAAAACTTGATCAAAAATTGACAAATTATTTAAAGTTCCTTTCTTCTGAATAGGAATTTTAAGTCTCTTATTGGCTCCACCTTTCACTGTTCTCTGCCTCCAGTCCCGGAGTCTGCGGGGGTTCCTTCTTGTTCTGGTCCAGCCACCGGCTTTAGGCGACTGGAATGTATCCAAGTCTTGATTCCCTCGAGCTTTGCTGCCGTCGGGGTCGTCAAGAGTACCCTATATGGGCCCTTCCATCTGGCTCGAAGTGGTTCCTCGTTCCAGTCTTTCGCAAGGGCGTAACTCCCAGGTAATAGTCGGTTTTCCGGGGCAGGAGACTGATCCTGTGACTGCAGCACTTCCCGTACCTGCTGGTGGATGGAAGACGAAACAGAAACCAAGGACCGTACATATTTTCTAATCATTCCCTCGCCTAAAACATGTAACTGTTGTTCAGTACCCATGGGCAGACTCAGAGGGTAAGGCTTACCATACATTATCTCAAACGGGCTTAATCCCAATTTAGAATGTGGTGCGACCCTTACTCGTAACAGGGTCAAGGGTAGGGCCTCTGGCCATTTGAGTCGAGCTTCTTGGCAAATCTTTGCAAGGTGTCTTTTTAAGGTCTGCTTCATACGTTCCACCTTTCCACTGGACTGGGGTCGCCAAGGGGTGTGTAAATGCCAGCTGATTCCCAGGAACTCAGAAACCTTCTGAGTAATTTGTGCAATGAAATGTGGGCCATTGTCTGACCCTATTCCTTTTGGAAGTCCGAAGCGAGGTATGATTTCTCGTAGGAGCGCCTTGACCACCTCTCGGGCTTGGGCAGTCCAACATGGGAAGCACTCAACCCAGTTGGAGAAAGTGTCTGCAAAGAGAAGGAGATATCTCATCCCTTGTTGCCGGGGCAACTCGGTAAAATCCACCTGCCATTCTTCTCCTGGCCCATTGCCTATTCTCTGATGTCCTGGAGTTTCTTTTTTCCCTCCTTCTGGGTTATTTCTCTGGCAGACCTCACATGTTTCTGATACCTTCTCGGCAGCCTCTTTTAATCCCACTCCAGTTATATAGTGACTGATCCATCTTACCAGGGCCCTGGGTCCATAGTGGGTGCCATGATGAGCGCTCTTTACTACCGCATGAACCCAGGCAGCTGGGATGATAATGCGGCCATCCTTTGCTACTAGCCACCCGTGCTCCCCCTTCTTTGCTTGAAACTCTTTTATTAATTGTTTGTCTTTTCCCCCATACTGTGGTGTCACAGGCTGGTATAGGTCTGGGAGGAGAGATAACAGATTACTTACTTCGGGCAGCAAGTCTGACTGAGGTCTTTTCGCTGCTCTCCTTGCCGTAGTGTCAGCAAATCGATTACCTTTTGTGGAGGGGTCGTTCCCTTTCTGATGTGCCTTATAATGCATTACCGCTACCTCCTTCGGTTCCCAGACTGCCTTGAGGAGAGCTTTTATTTGCTTGCTATGTTTAATGCTTGCTCCTTTAGCATCAAGTAGACCCCGCTCTTTCCACAGAGCTCCGTGAGCATGTAAAACAAGGAAAACATATTTAGAATCAGTATAAATATTAACAGTTTTGTTGGCCGCCAATTGCAAAGCCCGAGTCATAGCAATGAGTTCAGCCTTTTGAGCTGAAACAGATGGGTTTAAAGGTCCTGCTTCTATCACATTCTGTGTAGTCACGATAGCGTATCTGGATTTTCAAATTCCATTCTCCATACTCGAGCTGCCATCCGTGTAGAATTCCAGTTCAGCATTGTCAAGGGGTTGGTCTCTCAGGTTTGGTCTTGAGGAGTAAACAGCTTCCAATGTTTGCAGGCAATCATGTACAAGAGCTGGTGTGTCAGCCATAGGTGGCAACAGTGTTGCTGGATTTACAGTGCGAGAAATGGCCAATTTTATTTCAGGCTTATCGAGGAGGATTGCCTGATATCGAGCCATTCGTCCCGGGGTTAACCAGTTCCCTCCTTTCTGCTCCAGGACTGTAAGCACTGCGTCAGGCACATATACAGTCATTTCATGGCCTAGGGTTAACTTTTCAGCTTCTTGTATTAGCAGACAGGTGGCAGCAACGGCCCGGAGACAAGCAGGCCATCTGGATGACACAAGGTCTAATTGCTTAGAAAAATATGCCACTGGTCATTGCCAGCTACCTAATTTTTGTGTTAATACTCCAACGGCCACCCCCCTTTTGGTCTTGCACAAAAAGGGAAAAAGGCTTAGTCATGTCCGGTAGTCCTAAGGCGGGTGCTCCAATAAGAGCCTGCTTTAACTGGCAGAATGCTTGCTCACACTCTTCAGTCCATTCGAGCCCCTTTTCATCACCTTGTGTAGCTCCATACAGAGGTTTTGCAATAACCCCCAAATTTGGAATCCAAATCCTGCAAAAACCGACTGTACGTATGAAGCCCCGTACTTGCTTCTTTATTTTTGGGGTTGCTAGCCGGCATATAGCTTCTTTTCTTTCAGGCAACAGGGCTCTCTGACCAGGCTGTAGTTCAAATCCTAAATATGTTACCTTCTGGGACATTGGTTGCATCTTACTTTTGGACACCCGGTATCCTTCTTGTCCCAGAAAATGAAGGAGGCAGATTGTTCCTTCCAGGCAATTTGCTTCAGTGGTGGCTGGTAAAAGCAAGTCATCCACATTTTGCAGAAGGGCACAGGAAGAAGTTGGGTATATTGGATCCTGGCTTGGACCTGTGAATAGTCTAGATGACCTCTCAGGGCCCAGTCCAACCCTATTCTCGATGATAAGAGGGGTTCTGGAATATTGAGAAACAAAGAATTGAAGAATAACCAGAAACGAGGATATTTCATGACCAAACGAAAAGACAAACACCACGATGCTTTTGTGAATGTTATGTTTTATTGTGTGCCATATCAAGCTGCAGTAGGAAGCAGGAAAGCAAGATTAGAACAATTCCCATAGTCTGGGAGCATACCCGACTCCGGAAAGGACCCTCGTTAAGAACACTTCACACTTATACAGTGGGCAAATCTTCAAAACATGGCACAGACATACACAGAGAAGCTGCAATTTATGCAACAAGACAAAGCAACCTTCGGCACATGAGCCATCTTCATAACAGGAGGAAGGGAACATGCAGGTCTTGGCTTCTCTCCTTGCTGTTCTTCTGGCTGTTACTTGGGGTACTGTGGGAACTGGGGATACTGGGGGTACTGTGGGTACTGGGGGCACTGTGGGATCTTAGGGTACTTGCAGCACTGCTGATAGCCTGGGTAGATGGGTTGCACTGGATAGTAGGGTGGACGGTATTGTTGCCCTTGCCAGCAGTATGGTCTCTCTACCACAGTGATGTTGCAGGAAGGTCTGAACTCATGGCAGCGAGACCCAGAACTGTGGCAGGAGGTTTCACGCTCGTGGCAAGGTCTGCGGGAGCACATCTTCTGTCGTGTGGGCAAAGCTGCAAGAAACAAGGCAGAGACACTCTGTGTTAAATGAACCAGAAAGGACCTTCTCCCCTTCCCTTTTCTATTTCTACAGAACTCAAGGGAAGTTCTTTCTTCTTCTTCACTTTTAAGCTAGTGGAAACATGAATCCCCAAAACACTGGTGCCAACATTTCTGGTAAATAATCTAGAATACGTGACTTCAAACCATGGTGTCACTCTGATGTGGGTTTCTACAACAAGATACAACTAGCTCATGAGAAAGGAAGGCTGCTTCTAAAATGCTGCATGCTTTCCTGTCTGTCAAACTTCAGCCTAAGTTAAAAGTTTGGACAACTCGGTCCTTCAGAAGCCATTTTGAACCAGTGTCATTAACCTGGTACCAAACAATCTCTCATTCAGCTCTGTGACCTGGTCCCTCTGTAGGCTCCTTTCCTTCACCTTTTCCCCTGCTTTTCTGGTATTGTCCGTGCACCACAAGTTTTTCTGGTGCTAGCATAAAGAGGCAACCACATACACAGAGGGCGAGGACAGGGAAAGCCCAGTCCAGAGACAGGAATACATTTAAGACTAGAATTTGCAAAGGATTATATTAAGGCTTCCATTCAAGGAGCAGATAGAAAGAATAGGAATCAGACTTACCCTCTTCAGCAGCTAGGACAAATGCAAAGGAGTGAAGATGAGTGAATGAGGAGCACTGGGATATGAGCTCTTTTTATATGGTTCCAGTCCAGAGTCTAGGAAATGAGACAGCCCATAGCAATGTTGTCCCAACCCTTTGCTCATCCAAAACCCTGCCTATCTAGTATATCCAGCACCTATGAACTCTTTGACTCATTTTTTATTACAATGATTATTTTGAGCCATTGTTGATGCAGAGCACTTTGGTAAGAAAAGTTCTTTCATGATCATTTCATACATGGTAATACTGCCAGTGAAGAGTTGAAATGGTTTGCATGTTGGCAACCAGTACTGAGGCAGTGGAAGAACCAGATTTGCTAAACTTAGGGTGTTTTCCTTGGGACCAGGTGACAGCCGAACACCAGGGCTTCTCTGACGTGGTGGTTGCTTGATTATGTCACAAGGAAATGTAGTTACCAGGTGTGATCCTGTGAATCCCGCTTCTCTTCAAGTCTCTGCAGTCCCATAACCAGTCTGCCGAATGCCAGCACAGTAGCTGAAGTGACATCCACCGAAAAAACAGTGATTTCAAGGAAACAGTGAGCGAGCGCATCTACACGTGTGCATTTACTGCACAGTAGCTGAAATTATTGTGCAGTACGAGTGTGCATCTACACATATACAACTGTACTGCACTGTAAACATGGCGACTTATGCTGACGGCATCATGCAGGTATTACATTTATGCCCGATTAGTTACTGTGCTTTAACACACATGCAGATGCTTTACTGCTCAGTAACGTTGTGTGTGTGGGCTGACTTTGGACTAACTTTAGTCCCAGCTCAGTCCACACACAGCGTTAATGTGCTTTAATACCTGCATGTGTAGATGCTGGCTCACCCCCAATTTACTGCGCAGTAATTTACTGTGCAGTAAATTTCGGTTGGCGTAAATGCACTTGTAGACATACCCACTGAGCACAAACGTGTTCAGTTCTCACTCTAACAACATTAACTTAACTTAACTTAATAATGGTCTTCATATCTTGCTTCTAATCTCAAATTACAGGGTCATAGACATTAGGGCTGGAGGGGACCTCATAAGATCATCGGGTCTAGCTCCCAGAAGCTCTCCCTTCTCTTCCATCAGCTTTAACTAGCTAATGTCTGTAATGTGCTTTCAAGATGTGCACTGTATAAGGTGAATTGTTCTTATGGAGCTTTATTTCTGGTGTGTTATTTGTATTTGGTAAAGCGTATGAAATATTTTTATGATGGAATAATTTAATCTACTTTCCTGCTTTGGCCCCCACTTGAGGCAATAAGCCTTTACAATTTGGAGGCAATAAACCGTTACAATGGAGGCAATAAACCTTTACAATTCATGAGAGTTCCACTCTCGGGGTGTTTTCCTATTCTTTGTCCAAGATGGATTTATATTCTGATTTTTTTTAATTCCCTAAATTTGTATTACCAAAGCCAATAGCTTCATTGAAGCAGATGGTTTTGAAGGAAACACAGATCTCAGCAAATTTCCCGACTTTCAAAAACTAGAAAAGAAAAAGGAAAATTCATCTTGAAAAGTGCAGGGCTGTAACAATGCAGTAAGCATCTGCACGTGTGGACAGTGACACTTTACTGTGCAGTAGAGTAGTCTACTGCACAGTAAAAATATCTCGTGTAGACACAGCCACTTTTCATCAATGTGAGGGAAATCAAAATAAACCCGGTTTAAACTGTAATAAGAGCGTGTTTTGTACCAGGTTAACGACACCAGTTCAAAATGGCTTCTGAAGGACTGAGTTGTCCAGACGTTTAACGTAGTGTGGAATTTAAAGCTGATTCATTGTACTGGTGCTGAAAGTTATGTGGATGTTGTTATTGTGGCTTAAATCAGGTTTGTTTCTGTTTAGTCGGTGTTGGTTAGGAACTAGTTTAGGCTAAAGTGAAGTGAACCGCTCTTAACTTGATACAAAAGTGTCCATCGAGAGCTTTATGGAATCTGTTCAACTCAGCTGGTGCAGATGTGCATATGGAAAGGCCTCAGTCAAACTGAAGGAATTCTGCAGGTAGAACCGCCAGAGAACGGGGGCTGGTCAAATGCATTCCTGAACACTGCAGTCATTTAGAAACCTAGGTAAAGTCACATTTACCAGCTCTTTGTACTCTCTGCCACCTTGGTGCAAATGCCGCATCACCTAACCCAAAGGTTCAGGTCTCTGAGGCTGAGGTCTCTGATCTTCTTTTTTTGTATGGCTGATGTAGAATGTTGTGCCCCAGCTCAAGTCTGGGATCGTGCCCGGTATGCAAAGACCAATAAAGATACCAGGGGTGAATGTACAAAGAAGGTTTATTGCTAGCAATAAAAGGTGCAAGCGGAATAATTCACGTAACAAGCACCCCCACTGCTACTTTTAAGCATCTTTTATACAGGAGTTTTCAAGACTTTGCAAGCGTGCTTGTTTGATGATTGGTTATAAGTGAGTGATGCAAGAAGTTCTTTACTGAGCATGTCTGTATACCTGTGTTTTAGCCATGTATCTCATTTACATACATGTGTGTTTCATTAGCATACTTTTTCCCCACCTAGGGGTGTGATTTTTAGTATTTTAATGAGCCCTTTATCCCAGTACTGTGTTTCTTCTTCTGTTTTCAAGCACCCTTTATCTAGGACTATCTCCTACTTATCATTGCAGATGGGCATTCGTCACATAGCATTCTCTTCTTCTTCATCTTTGAGTAGAGGTTTCTAGGTCACTCCTTACATTTCCCCCCTTTGGAACATTTTTAATCATTATTATAATTGCTCCATTCAATTTGGTTTAACACAAATCTAGTATCATCAGCTTTCTTTGTTTGTAAAATCATTTGATTTACCTTAGGCCTGAAGATAGATATAAAAACAGGTAAGCATTGGATACAGCAACAAACCATGATTCCTATAACACAGAAAGAGACAACTGTACTAAATAACTGTCTTGACCATCTAAAATTGGGAAGCCAGGAACTTAGCCAGGAAAAGTCTAAGCCAGATGATTCTTTTAACGTCTGTGCCAATTGTTGTAAGGCACCAATTTTGTCTTCAATTAGCACAGAATTATTGGTGAGGTTGAAACAACACATTCCTTTTAAAGTTTCACACCCAAGATTGTGTCATAGTAAGAGATAATCAATAGCGGTTCTGTTCTCCAAGATAGCGTCCCTTAATTGTTTTTGTTCAGCATTCAGGGCTGAAAGAGCTCGGTATGCAGCATTTAGTCCTTTTGCTAGAACACAGGCAACTGCATTAAGATTTCTGCTATTACTTACAGCGAGGCCCGGAACCCCCACCATAGATACAGCTAATGCTACGTATTCAGCCTTAGGTAATAGTCGAGGGGAATCATTCTCATCACAATCGGCGGTGAGAGTAGTGTATGCCCTCTTATACCTCCCACCGAGAGGGGTTTGTTCAGTGTGCATTAGGTCAGATTTCCTTGGAAGAGCTGCAGTTACCCGGGCAATGGTGCATGGTTCTCCAGTAGTGTTCGCTGGGAGGTATGAATATATTATTCTCCCGCAGGAGAGAATAACATTAGGAAACATTAGGAAACATTCGGAAACACTGAAGAATAACTAGAAACGAGGATATTTCATGACCAAACGAAAAGGCAAATACCATGATGCTTTTGTGAATGTTATGTTTTATTGTGTGCCATATCAAGCTGCAGTAGGAAGTAGGAAAGCAAGATTAGAACAATTCCCATAGTCTGGGAGCATACACGACTCCGGAAAGGACCCTCGTTAAGAACACTTCACACTTATACAGTGGGCAAATCTTCAAAACATGGCACAGACATACATAGAGAAGCTGCAATTTATGCAACAAGACAAAGCAACCTTCGGCACATGAGCCATCTTCATAACAGGAGGAAGGGAACATGCAGGTCTTGGCTTCTCTCCTTGCTGTTCTTCTGGCTGTTACTTGGGGTACTGTGGGAACTGGGGATACTGGGGGTACTGTGGGTACTGGGGGCACTGTGGGATCTTAGGGTACTTGCAGCACTGCTGATAGCCTGGGTAGATGGGTTGCACTGGATAGTAGGGTGGACGGTATTGTTGCCCTTGCCAGCAGTATGGTCTCTCTACCACAGTGATGTTGCAGGAAGGTCTGGACTCATGGCAGCGAGACCCAGAACTGTGGCAGGAGGTTTCACGCTCGTGGCAAGGTCTGCGGGAGCACATCTTCTGTCGTGTGGGCAAAGCTGCAAGAAACAAGGCAGAGACACTCTGTGTTAAATGAACCAGAAAGGACCTTCTCCCCTTCCCTTTTCTATTTCTACAGAACTCAAGGGAAGTTCTTTCTTCTTCTTCACTTTTAAGCTAGTGGAAACATGAATCCTCAAAACACTGGTGCCAAAATTTCTGGGAGATCATCTAGAATATGTGACTTCAAACAATAGTGTCACTCTGATGTGGGTTTCTGCAACAAGATACAACTAGCTCATGAGAAAGGAAAGCTGCTTCTAAAATGCTGCATACTTTCCTGTCTGTCAAACTTCAGCCTAAGTTAAAAGTTTGGACAACTCGGTCCTTCAGAAGCCATTTTGAACCAGTGTCATTAACCTGGCACCAAACAATCTCTCATTCAGCTCTGTGACCTGGTCCTTCTGTAGGCTCCTTTCGTTTACCTTTTCCCCTGTTTTTCTGGTATTGTCCGTGCACCACAAGTTTTTTTGGTGCTAGCATAAAGAGGCAACCATATACACAGAGGGTGAGGACAGGGAAAGCCCAGTCCAGAGACAGGAATACATTTAAGACTAGAATTTGCAAAGGATTATATTAAGGCTTCCATTCAAGTAGCAGATAGAAACAATAGGAATCAGACTTACCCTCTTCAGCAGCTAGGACAAATGCAAAGGAGTGAAGATGAGTGAATGAGGAGCACTGGGATATGAGCTCTTTTTATATGGTTCCAGTCCAGAGTCTAGGAAATGAGACAGCCCATAGCAATGTTGTCCCAACCCTTTGCTCATCCGAACCCCTGCCTATCTAGTATATCCAGCACCTATGATCTCTTTGACTCATTTTCTATTAGAATGATTATTTTGATCCATTGTTGATGCAGAGCACTTTGGTAAGAAAAGTCTTTCATGATTATTTCATACATGATAATACTGCCAGTAAAGAGTTGAAATGGTTTGCATGTTGGCAACCAGTACTGAGTCAGTGGAAGAACCGGATTTGCGAAACTTAGGGTGTTTTCCTTGGGACCATGTGACAGCCGAACACCAGGGCTTCTCTGACGTGGTGGTTGCTTGATTATGTTACAAGGAAATTTAGTTACCAGGTGTAATCCTGTGAATCCTGCTTCTCTTTAAGTCTCTGCAGTCCCATAACCAGTCTGCCAAATGCCAGCACAGTAGCTGAAGTGACATCCACCGAAAAAACAGTGATTTCAAGGAAACAGTGAGCGAGCGCATCTACATGTGTGCATTTACTGCGCAGTAGCTGAAATTATTGTGCAGTATGAGTGTGCATCTACACATATACAACTGTACTGCACTGTAAACATGGCGACTTATGCTGACGGCATCATGCAGGTATTACATTTATGCCCGATTAGTTACTGTGCTTTAACACACATGCAGATGCTTTACTGCTCAGTAACGTTGTGTGTGTGGGCTGACTTTGGACTAACTTTAGTCCCAGCTCAGTCCACACACAGCGTTAATGTGCTTTAATACCTGCATGTGTAGATGCTGGCTCATCCCCAATTTACTGCGCAGTAATTTACTGTGC
Organism: Alligator mississippiensis; assembly: GCF_030867095.1. Lineage (NCBI taxonomy): Eukaryota > Metazoa > Chordata > Crocodylia > Alligatoridae > Alligator > Alligator mississippiensis. The sequence goes on from NC_081838.1 coordinate 13,657,780, forward strand.
AGTAAATTTAAGTTGGCGTAAATGCACTTGTAGACATACCCACTGAGCACAAACGTGTTCAGTTCTCACTCTAACAACATTAACTTAACTTAACTTAATAATGGTCTTCATATCTTGCTTCTAATCTCAAATTACAGGGTCACAGACATTAGGGCTGGAGGGGACCTCATAAGATCATCGGGTCTAGCTCCCAGAAGCTCTCCCTTCTCTTCCATCAGCTTTAACTAGCTAATGTCTGTAATGTGCTTTCAAGATGTGCACTGTATAAGGTGAACTGTTCTTATGGAGCTTTATTTCTGGTGTGTTATTTGTATTTGGTAAAGCGTATGAAATATTTTTATGATGGAATAATTTAATCTACTTTCCTGCTTTGGCCCCCACTTGAGGCAATAAGCCTTTACAATTTGGAGGCAATAAACCGTTACAATGGAGGCAATAAACCTTTACAATTCATGAGAGTTCCACTCTCGGGGTGTTTTCCTATTCTTTGTCCAAGATGGATTTATATTCTGATTTTTTTTAATTCCCTAAATTTGTATTACCAAAGCCAATAGCTTCATTGAAGCAGATGGTTTTGAAGGAAACACAGATCTCAGCAAATTTCCCGACTTTCAAAAACCAGAAAAGAAAAAGGAAAATTCATCTTGAAAAGTGCAGGGCTGTAGCAATATTTTTTTCTTTGTAGTGAAACATCCTTTTATAGTGAAAATCAAAGAAGCTGGAAAAAAGAGGAGAAAAAAAAAAAAGTCATCATAACTATGTCAGCTGGGCTTCATCCTGAAGCCTATGGCAACAGTTAGAAAGAGTGGAGGGGGCATAATTATAGAGACCACTCAAGTTTATGCATCCTTGTGTATTGGAAACAGACCTCCCATTCTGACGTTCATGCCTTGCATTTTGGATTGCAATACATCACATAGTGAAACATATTCCTGTCCTTATTCTTACTTCTAACATCAATAATAATAGGGTTCCTCTCTCTTTTCAAAGTATTAATAAGCCATTTGTTAATTAAATGTCTAATGCATCGCACATCATATTAAGCACATGTTCTACATAATGTCACAAGAAAGACATGCCATACTGCAATGAATTGAGATGAGAAGTAAGGCAAGATTTAACATATCAGGGTGGTGAGGTACGGTAGGCAGGTGGCTGGCTGGCTCGATGCCCCAGAAAGCTCGCATAAGTGAGTAGCTCCCATTCATAAATGCAGGATAAGACCTTAAACAGAATCACAATGTAAAACTTTGTTAATCAAGGGGTCAATAGGCACTTGATTTAGGATAAATGTCCTTGTGTGCCTACCCAAGTTACGTGGACCAGGCAGGGAGCAACAAACATGGGAAAAGGCTCCTTGGAGTCTCCATTCACTAGCCAACACAAACCTGTGCAGGATGTTTTCAACCGGTATAAACCTGTGTGGCTGCTTCTTTAGTCTTATAGGTTCATATCCATTTTATTTAATCCTATTGGGCGTGGCAACATGTGCAATTAATGCTAGTTGACTTTACTGCACAGTAAATTTATTGCGCAGTGGACTAATTTACAATGCAGTAAGCATCTGCACGTGTGAACAGTGACACTTTACTGTGCAGTAGAGTAGTCTACTGCACAGTAAAAATATCTCGTGTAGACACAGCCACTTTTCATCAATGTGAGGGAAATCAAAATAAACCCGGTTTAAACTGTAATAAGAGCGTGTTTTGTACCAGGTTAACGACACCAGTTCAAAATGGCTTCTGAAGGACTGAGTTGTCCAGACGTTTAACGTAGTGTGGAATTTAAAGCTGATTCATTGTACTGGTGCTGAAAGTTATGTGGATGTTGTTATTGTGGCTTAAATCAGGTTTGTTTCTGTTTAGTCGGTGTTGGTTAGGAACTAGTTTAGGCTAAAGTGAAGTGAACCGCTCTTAACTTGATACAAAAGTGTCCATCGAGAGCTTTATGGAATCTGTTCAACTCAGCTGGTGCAGATGTGCATATGGAAAGGCCTCAGTCAAACTGAAGGAATTCTGCAGGTAGAACCGCCAGAGAACGGGGGCTGGTCAAATGCATTCCTGAACACTGCAGTCATTTAGAAACCTAGGTAAAGTCACATTTACCAGCTCTTTGTACTCTCTGCCACCTTGGTGCAAATGCCGCATCACCTAACCCAAAGGTTCAGGTCTCTGAGGCTGAGGTCTCTGATCTTCTTTTTTTGTATGGCTGATGTAGAATGTTGTGCCCCAGCTCAAGTCTGGGATCGTGCCCGGTATGCAAAGACCAATAAAGATACCAGGGGTGAATGTACAAAGAAGGTTTATTGCTAGCAATAAAAGGTGCAAGCGGAATAATTCACGTAACAAGCACCCCCACTGCTACTTTTAAGCATCTTTTATACAGGAGTTTTCAAGACTTTGCAAGCGTGCTTGTTTGATGATTGGTTATAAGTGAGTGATGCAAGAAGTTCTTTACTGAGCATGTCTGTATACCTGTGTTTTAGCCATGTATCTCATTTACATACATGTGTGTTTCATTAGCATACTTTTTCCCCACCTAGGGGTGTGATTTTTAGTATTTTAATGAGCCCTTTATCCCAGTACTGTGTTTCTTCTTCTGTTTTCAAGCACCCTTTATCTAGGACTATCTCCTACTTATCATTGCAGATGGGCATTCGTCACATAGCATTCTCTTCTTCTTCATCTTTGAGTAGAGGTTTCTAGGTCACTCCTTACATTTCCCCCCTTTGGAACATTTTTAATCATTATTATAATTGCTCCATTCAATTTGGTTTAACACAAATCTAGTATCATCAGCTTTCTTTGTTTGTAAAATCATTTGATTTACCTTAGGCCTGAAGATAGATATAAAAACAGGTAAGCATTGGATACAGCAACAAACCATGATTCCTATAACACAGAAAGAGACAACTGTACTAAATAACTGTCTTGACCATCTAAAATTGGGAAGCCAGGAACTTAGCCAGGAAAAGTCTAAGCCAGATGATTCTTTTAACGTCTGTGCCAATTGTTGTAAGGCACCAATTTTGTCTTCAATTAGCACAGAATTATTGGTGAGGTTGAAACAACACATTCCTTTTAAAGTTTCACACCCAAGATTGTGTCATAGTAAGAGATAATCAATAGCGGTTCTGTTCTCCAAGATAGCGTCCCTTAATTGTTTTTGTTCAGCATTCAGGGCTGAAAGAGCTCGGTATGCAGCATTTAGTCCTTTTGCTAGAACACAGGCAACTGCATTAAGATTTCTGCTATTACTTACAGCGAGGCCCGGAACCCCCACCATAGATACAGCTAATGCTACGTATTCAGCCTTAGGTAATAGTCGAGGGGAATCATTCTCATCACAATCGGCGGTGAGAGTAGTGTATGCCCTCTTATACCTCCCACCGAGAGGGGTTTGTTCAGTGTGCATTAGGTCAGATTTCCTTGGAAGAGCTGCAGTTACCCGGGCAATGGTGCATGGTTCTCCAGTAGTGTTCGCTGGGAGGTATGAATATATTATTCTCCCGCAGGAGAGAATAACATTAGGAAACATTAGGAAACATTCGGAAACACTGAAGAATAACTAGAAACGAGGATATTTCATGACCAAACGAAAAGGCAAATACCATGATGCTTTTGTGAATGTTATGTTTTATTGTGTGCCATATCAAGCTGCAGTAGGAAGTAGGAAAGCAAGATTAGAACAATTCCCATAGTCTGGGAGCATACACGACTCCGGAAAGGACCCTCGTTAAGAACACTTCACACTTATACAGTGGGCAAATCTTCAAAACATGGCACAGACATACATAGAGAAGCTGCAATTTATGCAACAAGACAAAGCAACCTTCGGCACATGAGCCATCTTCATAACAGGAGGAAGGGAACATGCAGGTCTTGGCTTCTCTCCTTGCTGTTCTTCTGGCTGTTACTTGGGGTACTGTGGGAACTGGGGATACTGGGGGTACTGTGGGTACTGGGGGCACTGTGGGATCTTAGGGTACTTGCAGCACTGCTGATAGCCTGGGTAGATGGGTTGCACTGGATAGTAGGGTGGACGGTATTGTTGCCCTTGCCAGCAGTATGGTCTCTCTACCACAGTGATGTTGCAGGAAGGTCTGGACTCATGGCAGCGAGACCCAGAACTGTGGCAGGAGGTTTCACGCTCGTGGCAAGGTCTGCGGGAGCACATCTTCTGTCGTGTGGGCAAAGCTGCAAGAAACAAGGCAGAGACACTCTGTGTTAAATGAACCAGAAAGGACCTTCTCCCCTTCCCTTTTCTATTTCTACAGAACTCAAGGGAAGTTCTTTCTTCTTCTTCACTTTTAAGCTAGTGGAAACATGAATCCTCAAAACACTGGTGCCAAAATTTCTGGGAGATCATCTAGAATATGTGACTTCAAACAATAGTGTCACTCTGATGTGGGTTTCTGCAACAAGATACAACTAGCTCATGAGAAAGGAAAGCTGCTTCTAAAATGCTGCATACTTTCCTGTCTGTCAAACTTCAGCCTAAGTTAAAAGTTTGGACAACTCGGTCCTTCAGAAGCCATTTTGAACCAGTGTCATTAACCTGGCACCAAACAATCTCTCATTCAGCTCTGTGACCTGGTCCTTCTGTAGGCTCCTTTCGTTTACCTTTTCCCCTGTTTTTCTGGTATTGTCCGTGCACCACAAGTTTTTTTGGTGCTAGCATAAAGAGGCAACCATATACACAGAGGGTGAGGACAGGGAAAGCCCAGTCCAGAGACAGGAATACATTTAAGACTAGAATTTGCAAAGGATTATATTAAGGCTTCCATTCAAGTAGCAGATAGAAACAATAGGAATCAGACTTACCCTCTTCAGCAGCTAGGACAAATGCAAAGGAGTGAAGATGAGTGAATGAGGAGCACTGGGATATGAGCTCTTTTTATATGGTTCCAGTCCAGAGTCTAGGAAATGAGACAGCCCATAGCAATGTTGTCCCAACCCTTTGCTCATCCGAACCCCTGCCTATCTAGTATATCCAGCACCTATGATCTCTTTGACTCATTTTCTATTAGAATGATTATTTTGATCCATTGTTGATGCAGAGCACTTTGGTAAGAAAAGTCTTTCATGATTATTTCATACATGATAATACTGCCAGTAAAGAGTTGAAATGGTTTGCATGTTGGCAACCAGTACTGAGTCAGTGGAAGAACCGGATTTGCGAAACTTAGGGTGTTTTCCTTGGGACCATGTGACAGCCGAACACCAGGGCTTCTCTGACGTGGTGGTTGCTTGATTATGTTACAAGGAAATTTAGTTACCAGGTGTAATCCTGTGAATCCTGCTTCTCTTTAAGTCTCTGCAGTCCCATAACCAGTCTGCCAAATGCCAGCACAGTAGCTGAAGTGACATCCACCGAAAAAACAGTGATTTCAAGGAAACAGTGAGCGAGCGCATCTACATGTGTGCATTTACTGCGCAGTAGCTGAAATTATTGTGCAGTATGAGTGTGCATCTACACATATACAACTGTACTGCACTGTAAACATGGCGACTTATGCTGACGGCATCATGCAGGTATTACATTTATGCCCGATTAGTTACTGTGCTTTAACACACATGCAGATGCTTTACTGCTCAGTAACGTTGTGTGTGTGGGCTGACTTTGGACTAACTTTAGTCCCAGCTCAGTCCACACACAGCGTTAATGTGCTTTAATACCTGCATGTGTAGATGCTGGCTCATCCCCAATTTACTGCGCAGTAATTTACTGTGCAGTAAATTTAAGTTGGCGTAAATGCACTTGTAGACATACCCACTGAGCACAAACGTGTTCAGTTCTCACTCTAACAACATTAACTTAACTTAACTTAATAATGGTCTTCATATCTTGCTTCTAATCTCAAATTACAGGGTCACAGACATTAGGGCTGGAGGGGACCTCATAAGATCATCGGGTCTAGCTCCCAGAAGCTCTCCCTTCTCTTCCATCAGCTTTAACTAGCTAATGTCTGTAATGTGCTTTCAAGATGTGCACTGTATAAGGTGAACTGTTCTTATGGAGCTTTATTTCTGGTGTGTTATTTGTATTTGGTAAAGCGTATGAAATATTTTTATGATGGAATAATTTAATCTACTTTCCTGCTTTGGCCCCCACTTGAGGCAATAAGCCTTTACAATTTGGAGGCAATAAACCGTTACAATGGAGGCAATAAACCTTTACAATTCATGAGAGTTCCACTCTCGGGGTGTTTTCCTATTCTTTGTCCAAGATGGATTTATATTCTGATTTTTTTTAATTCCCTAAATTTGTATTACCAAAGCCAATAGCTTCATTGAAGCAGATGGTTTTGAAGGAAACACAGATCTCAGCAAATTTCCCGACTTTCAAAAACCAGAAAAGAAAAAGGAAAATTCATCTTGAAAAGTGCAGGGCTGTAGCAATATTTTTTTCTTTGTAGTGAAACATCCTTTTATAGTGAAAATCAAAGAAGCTGGAAAAAAGAGGAGAAAAAAAAAAAAGTCATCATAACTATGTCAGCTGGGCTTCATCCTGAAGCCTATGGCAACAGTTAGAAAGAGTGGAGGGGGCATAATTATAGAGACCACTCAAGTTTATGCATCCTTGTGTATTGGAAACAGACCTCCCATTCTGACGTTCATGCCTTGCATTTTGGATTGCAATACATCACATAGTGAAACATATTCCTGTCCTTATTCTTACTTCTAACATCAATAATAATAGGGTTCCTCTCTCTTTTCAAAGTATTAATAAGCCATTTGTTAATTAAATGTCTAATGCATCGCACATCATATTAAGCACATGTTCTACATAATGTCACAAGAAAGACATGCCATACTGCAATGAATTGAGATGAGAAGTAAGGCAAGATTTAACATATCAGGGTGGTGAGGTACGGTAGGCAGGTGGCTGGCTGGCTCGATGCCCCAGAAAGCTCGCATAAGTGAGTAGCTCCCATTCATAAATGCAGGATAAGACCTTAAACAGAATCACAATGTAAAACTTTGTTAATCAAGGGGTCAATAGGCACTTGATTTAGGATAAATGTCCTTGTGTGCCTACCCAAGTTACGTGGACCAGGCAGGGAGCAACAAACATGGGAAAAGGCTCCTTGGAGTCTCCATTCACTAGCCAACACAAACCTGTGCAGGATGTTTTCAACCGGTATAAACCTGTGTGGCTGCTTCTTTAGTCTTATAGGTTCATATCCATTTTATTTAATCCTATTGGGCGTGGCAACATGTGCAATTAATGCTAGTTGACTTTACTGCACAGTAAATTTATTGCGCAGTGGACTAATTTACAATGCAGTAAGCATCTGCACGTGTGAACAGTGACACTTTACTGTGCAGTAGAGTAGTCTACTGCACAGTAAAAATATCTCGTGTAGACACAGCCACTTTTCATCAATGTGAGGGAAATCAAAATAAACCCGGTTTAAACTGTAATAAGAGCGTGTTTTGTACCAGGTTAACGACACCAGTTCAAAATGGCTTCTGAAGGACTGAGTTGTCCAGACGTTTAACGTAGTGTGGAATTTAAAGCTGATTCATTGTACTGGTGCTGAAAGTTATGTGGATGTTGTTATTGTGGCTTAAATCAGGTTTGTTTCTGTTTAGTCGGTGTTGGTTAGGAACTAGTTTAGGCTAAAGTGAAGTGAACCGCTCTTAACTTGATACAAAAGTGTCCATAGAGAGCTTTATGGAATCTGTTCAACTCAGCTGGTGCAGATGTGCATATGGAAAGGCCTCAGTCAAACTGAAGGAATTCTGCAGGTAGAACCGCCAGAGAACGGGGGCTGGTCAAATGCATTCCTGAACACTGCAGTCATTTAGAAACCTAGGTAAAGTCACATTTACCAGCTCTTTGTACTCTCTGCCACCTTGGTGCAAATGCCGCATCACCTAACCCAAAGGTTCAGGTCTCTGAGGCTGAGGTCTCTGATCTTCTTTTTTTGTATGGCTGATGTAGAATGTTGTGCCCCAGCTCAAGTCTGGGATCGTGCCCGGTATGCAAAGACCAATAAAGATACCAGGGGTGAATGTACAAAGAAGGTTTATTGCTAGCAATAAAAGGTGCAAGCGGAATAATTCACGTAACAAGCACCCCCACTGCTACTTTTAAGCATCTTTTATACAGGAGTTTTCAAGACTTTGCAAGCGTGCTTGTTTGATGATTGGTTATAAGTGAGTGACGCAAGAAATTCTTTACTGAGCATGTCTGTATACCTGTGTTTTAGCCATGTATCTCATTTACATACATGTGTGTTTCATTAGCATACTTTTTCCCCACCTAGGGGTGTGATTTTTAGTATTTTAATGAGCCCTTTATCCCAGTACTGTGTTTCTTCTTCTGTTTTCAAGCCCCCTTTATCTAAGACTGTCTCCTCCTTATCATTGCAGATGGGCATTCGTCACATAGCATTCTCTTCTTCTTCATCTTTGAGTAGAGGTTTCTAGGTCACTCCTTACATTTCCCCCCTTTGGAGCATTTTTAATCATTATTATAATTGCTCCATTCAATTTGGTTTAACACAAATCTAGTATCATCAGCTTTCTTTGTTTGTAAAATCATTTGATTTACCTTAGGCCTGAAGATAGATATAAAAACAGGTAAGCATTGGATACAGCAACAAACCATGATTCCTATAACACAGAAAGAGACAACTATACTAAATAACTGTCTCGACCATCTAAAATTGGGAAGCCAGGAACTTAGCCAGGAAAAGGCTAAGCCAGATGATTCTTTTAACGTCTGTGCCAATTGTTGTAAGGCACCAATTTTGTCTTCAATTAGCACAGAATTATCGGTGAGGTTGAAACAACACATTCCTTTTAAAGTTTCACACCCAAGATTGTGTCGTAGTAAGAGATAATCAATAGCGGTTCTGTTCTCCAAGACAGCGTCCCTTAATTGTTTTTGTTCAGCATTGAGGGCTGAAAGAGCTTGGGATGTAGCGTTTAGTCCTTTTGCTAGAACACAGGCAACTGCATTAAGATTTCTGCTATTACTTACAGCGAGGCCCGGAACCCCCACCACAGATACAGCTAATGCTACGTATTCAGCCTTAGGTAATAGTCGAGGGGAATCATTCTCATCACAATCGGCGGTGAGAGTAGTGTATGCCCTCTTATACCTCCCACCGAGAGGGGTTTGTTCAGTGTGCATTAGGTCAGATTTCCTTGGAAGAGCTGCAGTTACCCGGGCAATGGTGCACGGTCCTCCAGTAGCGTTCGCTGGGAGGTATGAATATATTATTCTCCCGCAGGCTAGAAACCATCCTCGAGGAAGGACGGTATGTGCGTATGCATAGGATATTTGACTGGTCTCATTACAGAGGACATTTTTACCTTGGTTCAATTTAAGGCAATTACCAGTACAATTAACCATTAGGAAACATTCGGAAGCATTAGCTCTTGCCTCAACCTGTAAGGAGAACATGTTTCTGCTTTTATCTTTTACACTAGTCCCCCAATTGTATATATCCTGATATGTACTTTCCTTATCTATATCTTTCAGCATAGTATAAGTTTGTAAAATTTTCAAAGGGGTTGGTACTGCGATTAAGCATGAGGTAAAAACCAGGTGAGCATTGTTCCCTCCCGCTAAGCAACAGTCCGTTCTTTTTAAAATTTCCCGGGCCAGATAAATCCAGACATTTTCCTGAGGGGCAAATTCTTGTTGTAAAAGGTTTTCCCCTCTTATGAGAAGGAGTGGACAGATCAGGACGCCCCACAATAAAACCTTGACCAATTTCATGATAAGGGCTGTAAAACTTGATCAAAAATTGACAAATTATTTAAAGTTCCTTTCTTCTGAATAGGAATTTTAAGTCTCTTATTGGCTCCACCTTTCACTGTTCTCTGCCTCCAGTCCCGGAGTCTGCGGGGGTTCCTTCTTGTTCTGGTCCAGCCACCGGCTTTAGGCGACTGGAATGTATCCAAGTCTTGATTCCCTCGAGCTTTGCTGCCGTCGGGGTCGTCAAGAGTACCCTATATGGGCCCTTCCATCTGGCTCGAAGTGGTTCCTCGTTCCAGTCTTTCGCAAGGGCGTAACTCCCAGGTAATAGTCGGTTTTCCGGGGCAGGAGACTGATCCTGTGACTGCAGCACTTCCCGTACCTGCTGGTGGATGGAAGACGAAACAGAAACCAAGGACCGTACATATTTTCTAATCATTCCCTCGCCTAAAACATGTAACTGTTGTTCAGTACCCATGGGCAGACTCAGAGGGTAAGGCTTACCATACATTATCTCAAACGGGCTTAATCCCAATTTAGAATGTGGTGCGACCCTTACTCGTAACAGGGTCAAGGGTAGGGCCTCTGGCCATTTGAGTCGAGCTTCTTGGCAAATCTTTGCAAGGTGTCTTTTTAAGGTCTGCTTCATACGTTCCACCTTTCCACTGGACTGGGGTCGCCAAGGGGTGTGTAAATGCCAGCTGATTCCCAGGAACTCAGAAACCTTCTGAGTAATTTGTGCAATGAAATGTGGGCCATTGTCTGACCCTATTCCTTTTGGAAGTCCGAAGCGAGGTATGATTTCTCGTAGGAGCGCCTTGACCACCTCTCGGGCTTGGGCAGTCCAACATGGGAAGCACTCAACCCAGTTGGAGAAAGTGTCTGCAAAGAGAAGGAGATATCTCATCCCTTGTTGCCGGGGCAACTCGGTAAAATCCACCTGCCATTCTTCTCCTGGCCCATTGCCTATTCTCTGATGTCCTGGAGTTTCTTTTTTCCCTCCTTCTGGGTTATTTCTCTGGCAGACCTCACATGTTTCTGATACCTTCTCGGCAGCCTCTTTTAATCCCACTCCAGTTATATAGTGACTGATCCATCTTACCAGGGCCCTGGGTCCATAGTGGGTGCCATGATGAGCGCTCTTTACTACCGCATGAACCCAGGCAGCTGGGATGATAATGCGGCCATCCTTTGCTACTAGCCACCCGTGCTCCCCCTTCTTTGCTTGAAACTCTTTTATTAATTGTTTGTCTTTTCCCCCATACTGTGGTGTCACAGGCTGGTATAGGTCTGGGAGGAGAGATAACAGATTACTTACTTCGGGCAGCAAGTCTGACTGAGGTCTTTTCGCTGCTCTCCTTGCCGTAGTGTCAGCAAATCGATTACCTTTTGTGGAGGGGTCGTTCCCTTTCTGATGTGCCTTATAATGCATTACCGCTACCTCCTTCGGTTCCCAGACTGCCTTGAGGAGAGCTTTTATTTGCTTGCTATGTTTAATGCTTGCTCCTTTAGCATCAAGTAGACCCCGCTCTTTCCACAGAGCTCCGTGAGCATGTAAAACAAGGAAAACATATTTAGAATCAGTATAAATATTAACAGTTTTGTTGGCCGCCAATTGCAAAGCCCGAGTCATAGCAATGAGTTCAGCCTTTTGAGCTGAAACAGATGGGTTTAAAGGTCCTGCTTCTATCACATTCTGTGTAGTCACGATAGCGTATCTGGATTTTCAAATTCCATTCTCCATACTCGAGCTGCCATCCGTGTAGAATTCCAGTTCAGCATTGTCAAGGGGTTGGTCTCTCAGGTTTGGTCTTGAGGAGTAAACAGCTTCCAATGTTTGCAGGCAATCATGTACAAGAGCTGGTGTGTCAGCCATAGGTGGCAACAGTGTTGCTGGATTTACAGTGCGAGAAATGGCCAATTTTATTTCAGGCTTATCGAGGAGGATTGCCTGATATCGAGCCATTCGTCCCGGGGTTAACCAGTTCCCTCCTTTCTGCTCCAGGACTGTAAGCACTGCGTCAGGCACATATACAGTCATTTCATGGCCTAGGGTTAACTTTTCAGCTTCTTGTATTAGCAGACAGGTGGCAGCAACGGCCCGGAGACAAGCAGGCCATCTGGATGACACAAGGTCTAATTGCTTAGAAAAATATGCCACTGGTCATTGCCAGCTACCTAATTTTTGTGTTAATACTCCAACGGCCACCCCCCTTTTGGTCTTGCACAAAAAGGGAAAAAGGCTTAGTCATGTCCGGTAGTCCTAAGGCGGGTGCTCCAATAAGAGCCTGCTTTAACTGGCAGAATGCTTGCTCACACTCTTCAGTCCATTCGAGCCCCTTTTCATCACCTTGTGTAGCTCCATACAGAGGTTTTGCAATAACCCCCAAATTTGGAATCCAAATCCTGCAAAAACCGACTGTACGTATGAAGCCCCGTACTTGCTTCTTTATTTTTGGGGTTGCTAGCCGGCATATAGCTTCTTTTCTTTCAGGCAACAGGGCTCTCTGACCAGGCTGTAGTTCAAATCCTAAATATGTTACCTTCTGGGACATTGGTTGCATCTTACTTTTGGACACCCGGTATCCTTCTTGTCCCAGAAAATGAAGGAGGCAGATTGTTCCTTCCAGGCAATTTGCTTCAGTGGTGGCTGGTAAAAGCAAGTCATCCACATTTTGCAGAAGGGCACAGGAAGAAGTTGGGTATATTGGATCCTGGCTTGGACCTGTGAATAGTCTAGATGACCTCTCAGGGCCCAGTCCAACCCTATTCTCGATGATAAGAGGGGTTCTGGAATATTGAGAAACAAAGAATTGAAGAATAACCAGAAACGAGGATATTTCATGACCAAACGAAAAGACAAACACCACGATGCTTTTGTGAATGTTATGTTTTATTGTGTGCCATATCAAGCTGCAGTAGGAAGCAGGAAAGCAAGATTAGAACAATTCCCATAGTCTGGGAGCATACCCGACTCCGGAAAGGACCCTCGTTAAGAACACTTCACACTTATACAGTGGGCAAATCTTCAAAACATGGCACAGACATACACAGAGAAGCTGCAATTTATGCAACAAGACAAAGCAACCTTCGGCACATGAGCCATCTTCATAACAGGAGGAAGGGAACATGCAGGTCTTGGCTTCTCTCCTTGCTGTTCTTCTGGCTGTTACTTGGGGTACTGTGGGAACTGGGGATACTGGGGGTACTGTGGGTACTGGGGGCACTGTGGGATCTTAGGGTACTTGCAGCACTGCTGATAGCCTGGGTAGATGGGTTGCACTGGATAGTAGGGTGGACGGTATTGTTGCCCTTGCCAGCAGTATGGTCTCTCTACCACAGTGATGTTGCAGGAAGGTCTGAACTCATGGCAGCGAGACCCAGAACTGTGGCAGGAGGTTTCACGCTCGTGGCAAGGTCTGCGGGAGCACATCTTCTGTCGTGTGGGCAAAGCTGCAAGAAACAAGGCAGAGACACTCTGTGTTAAATGAACCAGAAAGGACCTTCTCCCCTTCCCTTTTCTATTTCTACAGAACTCAAGGGAAGTTCTTTCTTCTTCTTCACTTTTAAGCTAGTGGAAACATGAATCCCCAAAACACTGGTGCCAACATTTCTGGTAAATAATCTAGAATACGTGACTTCAAACCATGGTGTCACTCTGATGTGGGTTTCTACAACAAGATACAACTAGCTCATGAGAAAGGAAGGCTGCTTCTAAAATGCTGCATGCTTTCCTGTCTGTCAAACTTCAGCCTAAGTTAAAAGTTTGGACAACTCGGTCCTTCAGAAGCCATTTTGAACCAGTGTCATTAACCTGGTACCAAACAATCTCTCATTCAGCTCTGTGACCTGGTCCCTCTGTAGGCTCCTTTCCTTCACCTTTTCCCCTGCTTTTCTGGTATTGTCCGTGCACCACAAGTTTTTCTGGTGCTAGCATAAAGAGGCAACCACATACACAGAGGGCGAGGACAGGGAAAGCCCAGTCCAGAGACAGGAATACATTTAAGACTAGAATTTGCAAAGGATTATATTAAGGCTTCCATTCAAGGAGCAGATAGAAAGAATAGGAATCAGACTTACCCTCTTCAGCAGCTAGGACAAATGCAAAGGAGTGAAGATGAGTGAATGAGGAGCACTGGGATATGAGCTCTTTTTATATGGTTCCAGTCCAGAGTCTAGGAAATGAGACAGCCCATAGCAATGTTGTCCCAACCCTTTGCTCATCCAAAACCCTGCCTATCTAGTATATCCAGCACCTATGAACTCTTTGACTCATTTTTTATTACAATGATTATTTTGAGCCATTGTTGATGCAGAGCACTTTGGTAAGAAAAGTTCTTTCATGATCATTTCATACATGGTAATACTGCCAGTGAAGAGTTGAAATGGTTTGCATGTTGGCAACCAGTACTGAGGCAGTGGAAGAACCAGATTTGCTAAACTTAGGGTGTTTTCCTTGGGACCAGGTGACAGCCGAACACCAGGGCTTCTCTGACGTGGTGGTTGCTTGATTATGTCACAAGGAAATGTAGTTACCAGGTGTGATCCTGTGAATCCCGCTTCTCTTCAAGTCTCTGCAGTCCCATAACCAGTCTGCCGAATGCCAGCACAGTAGCTGAAGTGACATCCACCGAAAAAACAGTGATTTCAAGGAAACAGTGAGCGAGCGCATCTACACGTGTGCATTTACTGCACAGTAGCTGAAATTATTGTGCAGTACGAGTGTGCATCTACACATATACAACTGTACTGCACTGTAAACATGGCGACTTATGCTGACGGCATCATGCAGGTATTACATTTATGCCCGATTAGTTACTGTGCTTTAACACACATGCAGATGCTTTACTGCTCAGTAACGTTGTGTGTGTGGGCTGACTTTGGACTAACTTTAGTCCCAGCTCAGTCCACACACAGCGTTAATGTGCTTTAATACCTGCATGTGTAGATGCTGGCTCACCCCCAATTTACTGCGCAGTAATTTACTGTGCAGTAAATTTCGGTTGGCGTAAATGCACTTGTAGACATACCCACTGAGCACAAACGTGTTCAGTTCTCACTCTAACAACATTAACTTAACTTAACTTAATAATGGTCTTCATATCTTGCTTCTAATCTCAAATTACAGGGTCATAGACATTAGGGCTGGAGGGGACCTCATAAGATCATCGGGTCTAGCTCCCAGAAGCTCTCCCTTCTCTTCCATCAGCTTTAACTAGCTAATGTCTGTAATGTGCTTTCAAGATGTGCACTGTATAAGGTGAATTGTTCTTATGGAGCTTTATTTCTGGTGTGTTATTTGTATTTGGTAAAGCGTATGAAATATTTTTATGATGGAATAATTTAATCTACTTTCCTGCTTTGGCCCCCACTTGAGGCAATAAGCCTTTACAATTTGGAGGCAATAAACCGTTACAATGGAGGCAATAAACCTTTACAATTCATGAGAGTTCCACTCTCGGGGTGTTTTCCTATTCTTTGTCCAAGATGGATTTATATTCTGATTTTTTTTAATTCCCTAAATTTGTATTACCAAAGCCAATAGCTTCATTGAAGCAGATGGTTTTGAAGGAAACACAGATCTCAGCAAATTTCCCGACTTTCAAAAACTAGAAAAGAAAAAGGAAAATTCATCTTGAAAAGTGCAGGGCTGTAACAATGCAGTAAGCATCTGCACGTGTGGACAGTGACACTTTACTGTGCAGTAGAGTAGTCTACTGCACAGTAAAAATATCTCGTGTAGACACAGCCACTTTTCATCAATGTGAGGGAAATCAAAATAAACCCGGTTTAAACTGTAATAAGAGCGTGTTTTGTACCAGGTTAACGACACCAGTTCAAAATGGCTTCTGAAGGACTGAGTTGTCCAGACGTTTAACGTAGTGTGGAATTTAAAGCTGATTCATTGTACTGGTGCTGAAAGTTATGTGGATGTTGTTATTGTGGCTTAAATCAGGTTTGTTTCTGTTTAGTCGGTGTTGGTTAGGAACTAGTTTAGGCTAAAGTGAAGTGAACCGCTCTTAACTTGATACAAAAGTGTCCATCGAGAGCTTTATGGAATCTGTTCAACTCAGCTGGTGCAGATGTGCATATGGAAAGGCCTCAGTCAAACTGAAGGAATTCTGCAGGTAGAACCGCCAGAGAACGGGGGCTGGTCAAATGCATTCCTGAACACTGCAGTCATTTAGAAACCTAGGTAAAGTCACATTTACCAGCTCTTTGTACTCTCTGCCACCTTGGTGCAAATGCCGCATCACCTAACCCAAAGGTTCAGGTCTCTGAGGCTGAGGTCTCTGATCTTCTTTTTTTGTATGGCTGATGTAGAATGTTGTGCCCCAGCTCAAGTCTGGGATCGTGCCCGGTATGCAAAGACCAATAAAGATACCAGGGGTGAATGTACAAAGAAGGTTTATTGCTAGCAATAAAAGGTGCAAGCGGAATAATTCACGTAACAAGCACCCCCACTGCTACTTTTAAGCATCTTTTATACAGGAGTTTTCAAGACTTTGCAAGCGTGCTTGTTTGATGATTGGTTATAAGTGAGTGACGCAAGAAATTCTTTACTGAGCATGTCTGTATACCTGTGTTTTAGCCATGTATCTCATTTACATACATGTGTGTTTCATTAGCATACTTTTTCCCCACCTAGGGGTGTGATTTTTAGTATTTTAATGAGCCCTTTATCCCAGTACTGTGTTTCTTCTTCTGTTTTCAAGCCCCCTTTATCTAAGACTGTCTCCTCCTTATCATTGCAGATGGGCATTCGTCACATAGCATTCTCTTCTTCTTCATCTTTGAGTAGAGGTTTCTAGGTCACTCCTTACATTTCCCCCCTTTGGAGCATTTTTAATCATTATTATAATTGCTCCATTCAATTTGGTTTAACACAAATCTAGTATCATCAGCTTTCTTTGTTTGTAAAATCATTTGATTTACCTTAGGCCTGAAGATAGATATAAAAACAGGTAAGCATTGGATACAGCAACAAACCATGATTCCTATAACACAGAAAGAGACAACTATACTAAATAACTGTCTCGACCATCTAAAATTGGGAAGCCAGGAACTTAGCCAGGAAAAGGCTAAGCCAGATGATTCTTTTAACGTCTGTGCCAATTGTTGTAAGGCACCAATTTTGTCTTCAATTAGCACAGAATTATCGGTGAGGTTGAAACAACACATTCCTTTTAAAGTTTCACACCCAAGATTGTGTCGTAGTAAGAGATAATCAATAGCGGTTCTGTTCTCCAAGACAGCGTCCCTTAATTGTTTTTGTTCAGCATTGAGGGCTGAAAGAGCTTGGGATGTAGCGTTTAGTCCTTTTGCTAGAACACAGGCAACTGCATTAAGATTTCTGCTATTACTTACAGCGAGGCCCGGAACCCCCACCACAGATACAGCTAATGCTACGTATTCAGCCTTAGGTAATAGTCGAGGGGAATCATTCTCATCACAATCGGCGGTGAGAGTAGTGTATGCCCTCTTATACCTCCCACCGAGAGGGGTTTGTTCAGTGTGCATTAGGTCAGATTTCCTTGGAAGAGCTGCAGTTACCCGGGCAATGGTGCACGGTCCTCCAGTAGCGTTCGCTGGGAGGTATGAATATATTATTCTCCCGCAGGCTAGAAACCATCCTCGAGGAAGGACGGTATGTGCGTATGCATAGGATATTTGACTGGTCTCATTACAGAGGACATTTTTACCTTGGTTCAATTTAAGGCAATTACCAGTACAATTAACCATTAGGAAACATTCGGAAGCATTAGCTCTTGCCTCAACCTGTAAGGAGAACATGTTTCTGCTTTTATCTTTTACACTAGTCCCCCAATTGTATATATCCTGATATGTACTTTCCTTATCTATATCTTTCAGCATAGTATAAGTTTGTAAAATTTTCAAAGGGGTTGGTACTGCGATTAAGCATGAGGTAAAAACCAGGTGAGCATTGTTCCCTCCCGCTAAGCAACAGTCCGTTCTTTTTAAAATTTCCCGGGCCAGATAAATCCAGACATTTTCCTGAGGGGCAAATTCTTGTTGTAAAAGGTTTTCCCCTCTTATGAGAAGGAGTGGACAGATCAGGACGCCCCACAATAAAACCTTGACCAATTTCATGATAAGGGCTGTAAAACTTGATCAAAAATTGACAAATTATTTAAAGTTCCTTTCTTCTGAATAGGAATTTTAAGTCTCTTATTGGCTCCACCTTTCACTGTTCTCTGCCTCCAGTCCCGGAGTCTGCGGGGGTTCCTTCTTGTTCTGGTCCAGCCACCGGCTTTAGGCGACTGGAATGTATCCAAGTCTTGATTCCCTCGAGCTTTGCTGCCGTCGGGGTCGTCAAGAGTACCCTATATGGGCCCTTCCATCTGGCTCGAAGTGGTTCCTCGTTCCAGTCTTTCGCAAGGGCGTAACTCCCAGGTAATAGTCGGTTTTCCGGGGCAGGAGACTAATCCTGTGACTGCAGCACTTCCCGTACCTGCTGGTGGATGGAAGACGAAACAGAAACCAAGGACCGTACATATTTTCTAATCATTCCCTCGCCTAAAACATGTAACTGTTGTTCAGTACCCATGGGCAGACTCAGAGGGTAAGGCTTACCATACATTATCTCAAACGGGCTTAATCCCAATTTAGAATGTGGTGCGACCCTTACTCGTAACAGGGTCAAGGGTAGGGCCTCTGGCCATTTGAGTCGAGCTTCTTGGCAAATCTTTGCAAGGTGTCTTTTTAAGGTCTGCTTCATACGTTCCACCTTTCCACTGGACTGGGGTCGCCAAGGGGTGTGTAAATGCCAGCTGATTCCCAGGAACTCAGAAACCTTCTGAGTAATTTGTGCAATGAAATGTGGGCCATTGTCTGACCCTATTCCTTTTGGAAGTCCGAAGCGAGGTATGATTTCTCGTAGGAGCGCCTTGACCACCTCTCGGGCTTGGGCAGTCCAACATGGGAAGCACTCAACCCAGTTGGAGAAAGTGTCTGCAAAGAGAAGGAGATATCTCATCCCTTGTTGCCGGGGCAACTCGGTAAAATCCACCTGCCATTCTTCTCCTGGCCCATTGCCTATTCTCTGATGTCCTGGAGTTTCTTTTTTCCCTCCTTCTGGGTTATTTCTCTGGCAGACCTCACATGTTTCTGATACCTTCTCGGCAGCCTCTTTTAATCCCACTCCAGTTATATAGTGACTGATCCATCTTACCAGGGCCCTGGGTCCATAGTGGGTGCCATGATGAGCGCTCTTTACTACCGCATGAACCCAGGCAGCTGGGATGATAATGCGGCCATCCTTTGCTACTAGCCACCCGTGCTCCCCCTTCTTTGCTTGAAACTCTTTTATTAATTGTTTGTCTTTTCCCCCATACTGTGGTGTCACAGGCTGGTATAGGTCTGGGAGGAGAGATAACAGATTACTTACTTCGGGCAGCAAGTCTGACTGAGGTCTTTTCGCTGCTCTCCTTGCCGTAGTGTCAGCAAATCGATTACCTTTTGTGGAGGGGTCGTTCCCTTTCTGATGTGCCTTATAATGCATTACCGCTACCTCCTTCGGTTCCCAGACTGCCTTGAGGAGAGCTTTTATTTGCTTGCTATGTTTAATGCTTGCTCCTTTAGCATCAAGTAGACCCCGCTCTTTCCACAGAGCTCCGTGAGCATGTAAAACAAGGAAAACATATTTAGAATCAGTATAAATATTAACAGTTTTGTTGGCCGCCAATTGCAAAGCCCGAGTCATAGCAATGAGTTCAGCCTTTTGAGCTGAAACAGATGGGTTTAAAGGTCCTGCTTCTATCACATTCTGTGTAGTCACGATAGCGTATCTGGATTTTCAAATTCCATTCTCCATACTCGAGCTGCCATCCGTGTAGAATTCCAGTTCAGCATTGTCAAGGGGTTGGTCTCTCAGGTTTGGTCTTGAGGAGTAAACAGCTTCCAATGTTTGCAGGCAATCATGTACAAGAGCTGGTGTGTCAGCCATAGGTGGCAACAGTGTTGCTGGATTTACAGTGCGAGAAATGGCCAATTTTATTTCAGGCTTATCGAGGAGGATTGCCTGATATCGAGCCATTCGTCCCGGGGTTAACCAGTTCCCTCCTTTCTGCTCCAGGACTGTAAGCACTGCGTCAGGCACATATACAGTCATTTCATGGCCTAGGGTTAACTTTTCAGCTTCTTGTATTAGCAGACAGGTGGCAGCAACGGCCCGGAGACAAGCAGGCCATCTGGATGACACAAGGTCTAATTGCTTAGAAAAATATGCCACTGGTCATTGCCAGCTACCTAATTTTTGTGTTAATACTCCAACGGCCACCCCCCTTTTGGTCTTGCACAAAAAGGGAAAAAGGCTTAGTCATGTCCGGTAGTCCTAAGGCGGGTGCTCCAATAAGAGCCTGCTTTAACTGGCAGAATGCTTGCTCACACTCTTCAGTCCATTCGAGCCCCTTTTCATCACCTTGTGTAGCTCCATACAGAGGTTTTGCAATAACCCCCAAATTTGGAATCCAAATCCTGCAAAAACCGACTGTACGTATGAAGCCCCGTACTTGCTTCTTTATTTTTGGGGTTGCTAGCCGGCATATAGCTTCTTTTCTTTCAGGCAACAGGGCTCTCTGACCAGGCTGTAGTTCAAATCCTAAATATGTTACCTTCTGGGACATTGGTTGCATCTTACTTTTGGACACCCGGTATCCTTCTTGTCCCAGAAAATGAAGGAGGCAGATTGTTCCTTCCAGGCAATTTGCTTCAGTGGTGGCTGGTAAAAGCAAGTCATCCACATTTTGCAGAAGGGCACAGGAAGAAGTTGGGTATATTGGATCCTGGCTTGGACCTGTGAATAGTCTAGATGACCTCTCAGGGCCCAGTCCAACCCTATTCTCGATGATAAGAGGGGTTCTGGAATATTGAGAAACAAAGAATTGAAGAATAACCAGAAACGAGGATATTTCATGACCAAACGAAAAGACAAACACCACGATGCTTTTGTGAATGTTATGTTTTATTGTGTGCCATATCAAGCTGCAGTAGGAAGCAGGAAAGCAAGATTAGAACAATTCCCATAGTCTGGGAGCATACCCGACTCCGGAAAGGACCCTCGTTAAGAACACTTCACACTTATACAGTGGGCAAATCTTCAAAACATGGCACAGACATACACAGAGAAGCTGCAATTTATGCAACAAGACAAAGCAACCTTCGGCACATGAGCCATCTTCATAACAGGAGGAAGGGAACATGCAGGTCTTGGCTTCTCTCCTTGCTGTTCTTCTGGCTGTTACTTGGGGTACTGTGGGAACTGGGGATACTGGGGGTACTGTGGGTACTGGGGGCACTGTGGGATCTTAGGGTACTTGCAGCACTGCTGATAGCCTGGGTAGATGGGTTGCACTGGATAGTAGGGTGGACGGTATTGTTGCCCTTGCCAGCAGTATGGTCTCTCTACCACAGTGATGTTGCAGGAAGGTCTGAACTCATGGCAGCGAGACCCAGAACTGTGGCAGGAGGTTTCACGCTCGTGGCAAGGTCTGCGGGAGCACATCTTCTGTCGTGTGGGCAAAGCTGCAAGAAACAAGGCAGAGACACTCTGTGTTAAATGAACCAGAAAGGACCTTCTCCCCTTCCCTTTTCTATTTCTACAGAACTCAAGGGAAGTTCTTTCTTCTTCTTCACTTTTAAGCTAGTGGAAACATGAATCCCCAAAACACTGGTGCCAACATTTCTGGTAAATAATCTAGAATACGTGACTTCAAACCATGGTGTCACTCTGATGTGGGTTTCTACAACAAGATACAACTAGCTCATGAGAAAGGAAGGCTGCTTCTAAAATGCTGCATGCTTTCCTGTCTGTCAAACTTCAGCCTAAGTTAAAAGTTTGGACAACTCGGTCCTTCAGAAGCCATTTTGAACCAGTGTCATTAACCTGGTACCAAACAATCTCTCATTCAGCTCTGTGACCTGGTCCCTCTGTAGGCTCCTTTCCTTCACCTTTTCCCCTGCTTTTCTGGTATTGTCCGTGCACCACAAGTTTTTCTGGTGCTAGCATAAAGAGGCAACCACATACACAGAGGGCGAGGACAGGGAAAGCCCAGTCCAGAGACAGGAATACATTTAAGACTAGAATTTGCAAAGGATTATATTAAGGCTTCCATTCAAGGAGCAGATAGAAAGAATAGGAATCAGACTTACCCTCTTCAGCAGCTAGGACAAATGCAAAGGAGTGAAGATGAGTGAATGAGGAGCACTGGGATATGAGCTCTTTTTATATGGTTCCAGTCCAGAGTCTAGGAAATGAGACAGCCCATAGCAATGTTGTCCCAACCCTTTGCTCATCCAAAACCCTGCCTATCTAGTATATCCAGCACCTATGAACTCTTTGACTCATTTTTTATTACAATGATTATTTTGAGCCATTGTTGATGCAGAGCACTTTGGTAAGAAAAGTTCTTTCATGATCATTTCATACATGGTAATACTGCCAGTGAAGAGTTGAAATGGTTTGCATGTTGGCAACCAGTACTGAGGCAGTGGAAGAACCAGATTTGCTAAACTTAGGGTGTTTTCCTTGGGACCAGGTGACAGCCGAACACCAGGGCTTCTCTGACGTGGTGGTTGCTTGATTATGTCACAAGGAAATGTAGTTACCAGGTGTGATCCTGTGAATCCCGCTTCTCTTCAAGTCTCTGCAGTCCCATAACCAGTCTGCCGAATGCCAGCACAGTAGCTGAAGTGACATCCACCGAAAAAACAGTGATTTCAAGGAAACAGTGAGCGAGCGCATCTACACGTGTGCATTTACTGCACAGTAGCTGAAATTATTGTGCAGTACGAGTGTGCATCTACACATATACAACTGTACTGCACTGTAAACATGGCGACTTATGCTGACGGCATCATGCAGGTATTACATTTATGCCCGATTAGTTACTGTGCTTTAACACACATGCAGATGCTTTACTGCTCAGTAACGTTGTGTGTGTGGGCTGACTTTGGACTAACTTTAGTCCCAGCTCAGTCCACACACAGCGTTAATGTGCTTTAATACCTGCATGTGTAGATGCTGGCTCACCCCCAATTTACTGCGCAGTAATTTACTGTGCAGTAAATTTCGGTTGGCGTAAATGCACTTGTAGACATACCCACTGAGCACAAACGTGTTCAGTTCTCACTCTAACAACATTAACTTAACTTAACTTAATAATGGTCTTCATATCTTGCTTCTAATCTCAAATTACAGGGTCATAGACATTAGGGCTGGAGGGGACCTCATAAGATCATCGGGTCTAGCTCCCAGAAGCTCTCCCTTCTCTTCCATCAGCTTTAACTAGCTAATGTCTGTAATGTGCTTTCAAGATGTGCACTGTATAAGGTGAATTGTTCTTATGGAGCTTTATTTCTGGTGTGTTATTTGTATTTGGTAAAGCGTATGAAATATTTTTATGATGGAATAATTTAATCTACTTTCCTGCTTTGGCCCCCACTTGAGGCAATAAGCCTTTACAATTTGGAGGCAATAAACCGTTACAATGGAGGCAATAAACCTTTACAATTCATGAGAGTTCCACTCTCGGGGTGTTTTCCTATTCTTTGTCCAAGATGGATTTATATTCTGATTTTTTTTAATTCCCTAAATTTGTATTACCAAAGCCAATAGCTTCATTGAAGCAGATGGTTTTGAAGGAAACACAGATCTCAGCAAATTTCCCGACTTTCAAAAACTAGAAAAGAAAAAGGAAAATTCATCTTGAAAAGTGCAGGGCTGTAACAATGCAGTAAGCATCTGCACGTGTGGACAGTGACACTTTACTGTGCAGTAGAGTAGTCTACTGCACAGTAAAAATATCTCGTGTAGACACAGCCACTTTTCATCAATGTGAGGGAAATCAAAATAAACCCGGTTTAAACTGTAATAAGAGCGTGTTTTGTACCAGGTTAACGACACCAGTTCAAAATGGCTTCTGAAGGACTGAGTTGTCCAGACGTTTAACGTAGTGTGGAATTTAAAGCTGATTCATTGTACTGGTGCTGAAAGTTATGTGGATGTTGTTATTGTGGCTTAAATCAGGTTTGTTTCTGTTTAGTCGGTGTTGGTTAGGAACTAGTTTAGGCTAAAGTGAAGTGAACCGCTCTTAACTTGATACAAAAGTGTCCATCGAGAGCTTTATGGAATCTGTTCAACTCAGCTGGTGCAGATGTGCATATGGAAAGGCCTCAGTCAAACTGAAGGAATTCTGCAGGTAGAACCGCCAGAGAACGGGGGCTGGTCAAATGCATTCCTGAACACTGCAGTCATTTAGAAACCTAGGTAAAGTCACATTTACCAGCTCTTTGTACTCTCTGCCACCTTGGTGCAAATGCCGCATCACCTAACCCAAAGGTTCAGGTCTCTGAGGCTGAGGTCTCTGATCTTCTTTTTTTGTATGGCTGATGTAGAATGTTGTGCCCCAGCTCAAGTCTGGGATCGTGCCCGGTATGCAAAGACCAATAAAGATACCAGGGGTGAATGTACAAAGAAGGTTTATTGCTAGCAATAAAAGGTGCAAGCGGAATAATTCACGTAACAAGCACCCCCACTGCTACTTTTAAGCATCTTTTATACAGGAGTTTTCAAGACTTTGCAAGCGTGCTTGTTTGATGATTGGTTATAAGTGAGTGACGCAAGAAATTCTTTACTGAGCATGTCTGTATACCTGTGTTTTAGCCATGTATCTCATTTACATACATGTGTGTTTCATTAGCATACTTTTTCCCCACCTAGGGGTGTGATTTTTAGTATTTTAATGAGCCCTTTATCCCAGTACTGTGTTTCTTCTTCTGTTTTCAAGCCCCCTTTATCTAAGACTGTCTCCTCCTTATCATTGCAGATGGGCATTCGTCACATAGCATTCTCTTCTTCTTCATCTTTGAGTAGAGGTTTCTAGGTCACTCCTTACATTTCCCCCCTTTGGAGCATTTTTAATCATTATTATAATTGCTCCATTCAATTTGGTTTAACACAAATCTAGTATCATCAGCTTTCTTTGTTTGTAAAATCATTTGATTTACCTTAGGCCTGAAGATAGATATAAAAACAGGTAAGCATTGGATACAGCAACAAACCATGATTCCTATAACACAGAAAGAGACAACTATACTAAATAACTGTCTCGACCATCTAAAATTGGGAAGCCAGGAACTTAGCCAGGAAAAGGCTAAGCCAGATGATTCTTTTAACGTCTGTGCCAATTGTTGTAAGGCACCAATTTTGTCTTCAATTAGCACAGAATTATCGGTGAGGTTGAAACAACACATTCCTTTTAAAGTTTCACACCCAAGATTGTGTCGTAGTAAGAGATAATCAATAGCGGTTCTGTTCTCCAAGACAGCGTCCCTTAATTGTTTTTGTTCAGCATTGAGGGCTGAAAGAGCTTGGGATGTAGCGTTTAGTCCTTTTGCTAGAACACAGGCAACTGCATTAAGATTTCTGCTATTACTTACAGCGAGGCCCGGAACCCCCACCACAGATACAGCTAATGCTACGTATTCAGCCTTAGGTAATAGTCGAGGGGAATCATTCTCATCACAATCGGCGGTGAGAGTAGTGTATGCCCTCTTATACCTCCCACCGAGAGGGGTTTGTTCAGTGTGCATTAGGTCAGATTTCCTTGGAAGAGCTGCAGTTACCCGGGCAATGGTGCACGGTCCTCCAGTAGCGTTCGCTGGGAGGTATGAATATATTATTCTCCCGCAGGCTAGAAACCATCCTCGAGGAAGGACGGTATGTGCGTATGCATAGGATATTTGACTGGTCTCATTACAGAGGACATTTTTACCTTGGTTCAATTTAAGGCAATTACCAGTACAATTAACCATTAGGAAACATTCGGAAGCATTAGCTCTTGCCTCAACCTGTAAGGAGAACATGTTTCTGCTTTTATCTTTTACACTAGTCCCCCAATTGTATATATCCTGATATGTACTTTCCTTATCTATATCTTTCAGCATAGTATAAGTTTGTAAAATTTTCAAAGGGGTTGGTACTGCGATTAAGCATGAGGTAAAAACCAGGTGAGCATTGTTCCCTCCCGCTAAGCAACAGTCCGTTCTTTTTAAAATTTCCCGGGCCAGATAAATCCAGACATTTTCCTGAGGGGCAAATTCTTGTTGTAAAAGGTTTTCCCCTCTTATGAGAAGGAGTGGACAGATCAGGACGCCCCACAATAAAACCTTGACCAATTTCATGATAAGGGCTGTAAAACTTGATCAAAAATTGACAAATTATTTAAAGTTCCTTTCTTCTGAATAGGAATTTTAAGTCTCTTATTGGCTCCACCTTTCACTGTTCTCTGCCTCCAGTCCCGGAGTCTGCGGGGGTTCCTTCTTGTTCTGGTCCAGCCACCGGCTTTAGGCGACTGGAATGTATCCAAGTCTTGATTCCCTCGAGCTTTGCTGCCGTCGGGGTCGTCAAGAGTACCCTATATGGGCCCTTCCATCTGGCTCGAAGTGGTTCCTCGTTCCAGTCTTTCACAAGGGCGTAACTCCCAGGTAATAGTCGGTTTTCCGGGGCAGGAGACTGATCCTGTGACTGCAGCACGTCCCGTACCTGCTGGTGGATGGAAGACGAAACAGAAACCAAGGACCGTACATATTTTCTAATCATTCCCTCGCCTAAAACATGTAACTGTTGTTCAGTACCCATGGGCAGACTCAGAGGGTAAGGCTTACCATACATTATCTCAAACGGGCTTAATCCCAATTT
Source organism: Alligator mississippiensis (assembly GCF_030867095.1). Taxonomy (NCBI): domain Eukaryota; kingdom Metazoa; phylum Chordata; order Crocodylia; family Alligatoridae; genus Alligator; species Alligator mississippiensis. The sequence goes on from NC_081838.1 coordinate 13,684,217, forward strand.
AGAATGTGGTGCGACCCTTACTCGTAACAGGGTCAAGGGTAGGGCCTCTGGCCATTTGAGTCGAGCTTCTTGGCAAATCTTTGCAAGGTGTCTTTTTAAGGTCTGCTTCATACGTTCCACCTTTCCACTGGACTGGGGTCGCCAAGGGGTGTGTAAATGCCAGCTGATTCCCAGGAACTCAGAAACCTTCTGAGTAATTTGTGCAATGAAATGTGGGCCATTGTCTGACCCTATTCCTTTTGGAAGTCCGAAGCGAGGTATGATTTCTCGTAGGAGCGCCTTGACCACCTCTCGGGCTTGGGCAGTCCAACATGGGAAGCACTCAACCCAGTTGGAGAAAGTGTCTGCAAAGAGAAGGAGATATCTCATCCCTTGTTGCCGGGGCAACTCGGTAAAATCCACCTGCCATTCTTCTCCTGGCCCATTGCCTATTCTCTGATGTCCTGGAGTTTCTTTTTTCCCTCCTTCTGGGTTATTTCTCTGGCAGACCTCACATGTTTCTGATACCTTCTCGGCAGCCTCTTTTAATCCCACTCCAGTTATATAGTGACTGATCCATCTTACCAGGGCCCTGGGTCCATAGTGGGTGCCATGATGAGCGCTCTTTACTACCGCATGAACCCAGGCAGCTGGGATGATAATGCGGCCATCCTTTGCTACTAGCCACCCGTGCTCCCCCTTCTTTGCTTGAAACTCTTTTATTAATTGTTTGTCTTTTCCCCCATACTGTGGTGTCACAGGCTGGTATAGGTCTGGGAGGAGAGATAACAGATTACTTACTTCGGGCAGCAAGTCTGACTGAGGTCTTTTCGCTGCTCTCCTTGCCGTAGTGTCAGCAAATCGATTACCTTTTGTGGAGGGGTCGTTCCCTTTCTGATGTGCCTTATAATGCATTACCGCTACCTCCTTCGGTTCCCAGACTGCCTTGAGGAGAGCTTTTATTTGCTTGCTATGTTTAATGCTTGCTCCTTTAGCATCAAGTAGACCCCGCTCTTTCCACAGAGCTCCGTGAGCATGTAAAACAAGGAAAACATATTTAGAATCAGTATAAATATTAACAGTTTTGTTGGCCGCCAATTGCAAAGCCCGAGTCATAGCAATGAGTTCAGCCTTTTGAGCTGAAACAGATGGGTTTAAAGGTCCTGCTTCTATCACATTCTGTGTAGTCACGATAGCGTATCTGGATTTTCAAATTCCATTCTCCATACTCGAGCTGCCATCCGTGTAGAATTCCAGTTCAGCATTGTCAAGGGGTTGGTCTCTCAGGTTTGGTCTTGAGGAGTAAACAGCTTCCAATGTTTGCAGGCAATCATGTACAAGAGCTGGTGTGTCAGCCATAGGTGGCAACAGTGTTGCTGGATTTACAGTGCGAGAAATGGCCAATTTTATTTCAGGCTTATCGAGGAGGATTGCCTGATATCGAGCCATTCGTCCCGGGGTTAACCAGTTCCCTCCTTTCTGCTCCAGGACTGTAAGCACTGCGTCAGGCACATATACAGTCATTTCATGGCCTAGGGTTAACTTTTCAGCTTCTTGTATTAGCAGACAGGTGGCAGCAACGGCCCGGAGACAAGCAGGCCATCTGGATGACACAAGGTCTAATTGCTTAGAAAAATATGCCACTGGTCATTGCCAGCTACCTAATTTTTGTGTTAATACTCCAACGGCCACCCCCCTTTTGGTCTTGCACAAAAAGGGAAAAAGGCTTAGTCATGTCCGGTAGTCCTAAGGCGGGTGCTCCAATAAGAGCCTGCTTTAACTGGCAGAATGCTTGCTCACACTCTTCAGTCCATTCGAGCACCTTTTCATCACCTTGTGTAGCTCCATACAGAGGTTTTGCAATAACCCCCAAATTTGGAATCCAAATCCTGCAAAAACCGACTGTACGTATGAAGCCCCGTACTTGCTTCTTTATTTTTGGGGTTGCTAGCCGGCATATAGCTTCTTTTCTTTCAGGCAACAGGGCTCTCTGACCAGGCTGTAGTTCAAATCCTAAATATGTTACCTTCTGGGACATTGGTTGCATCTTACTTTTGGACACCCGGTATCCTTCTTGTCCCAGAAAATGAAGGAGGCAGATTGTTCCTTCCAGGCAATTTGCTTCAGTGGTGGCTGGTAAAAGCAAGTCATCCACATTTTGCAGAAGGGCACAGGAAGAAGTTGGGTATATTGGATCCTGGCTTGGACCTGTGAATAGTCTAGATGACCTCTCAGGGCCCAGTCCAACCCTATTCTCGATGATAAGAGGGGTTCTGGAATATTGAGAAACAAAGAATTGAAGAATAACCAGAAACGAGGATATTTCATGACCAAACGAAAAGACAAACACCACGATGCTTTTGTGAATGTTATGTTTTATTGTGTGCCATATCAAGCTGCAGTAGGAAGCAGGAAAGCAAGATTAGAACAATTCCCATAGTCTGGGAGCATACCCGACTCCGGAAAGGACCCTCGTTAAGAACACTTCACACTTATACAGTGGGCAAATCTTCAAAACATGGCACAGACATACACAGAGAAGCTGCAATTTATGCAACAAGACAAAGCAACCTTCGGCACATGAGCCATCTTCATAACAGGAGGAAGGGAACATGCAGGTCTTGGCTTCTCTCCTTGCTGTTCTTCTGGCTGTTACTTGGGGTACTGTGGGAACTGGGGATACTGGGGGTACTGTGGGTACTGGGGGCACTGTGGGATCTTAGGGTACTTGCAGCACTGCTGATAGCCTGGGTAGATGGGTTGCACTGGATAGTAGGGTGGACGGTATTGTTGCCCTTGCCAGCAGTATGGTCTCTCTACCACAGTGATGTTGCAGGAAGGTCTGAACTCATGGCAGCGAGACCCAGAACTGTGGCAGGAGGTTTCACGCTCGTGGCAAGGTCTGCGGGAGCACATCTTCTGTCGTGTGGGCAAAGCTGCAAGAAACAAGGCAGAGACACTCTGTGTTAAATGAACCAGAAAGGACCTTCTCCCCTTCCCTTTTCTATTTCTACAGAACTCAAGGGAAGTTCTTTCTTCTTCTTCACTTTTAAGCTAGTGGAAACATGAATCCCCAAAACACTGGTGCCAACATTTCTGGTAAATAATCTAGAATACGTGACTTCAAACCATGGTGTCACTCTGATGTGGGTTTCTACAACAAGATACAACTAGCTCATGAGAAAGGAAGGCTGCTTCTAAAATGCTGCATGCTTTCCTGTCTGTCAAACTTCAGCCTAAGTTAAAAGTTTGGACAACTCGGCCCTTCAGAAGCCATTTTGAACCAGTGTCATTAACCTGGTACCAAACAATCTCTCATTCAGCTCTGTGACCTGGTCCCTCTGTAGGCTCCTTTCCTTCACCTTTTCCCCTGCTTTTCTGGTATTGTCCGTGCACCACAAGTTTTTCTGGTGCTAGCATAAAGAGGCAACCACATACACAGAGGGCGAGGACAGGGAAAGCCCAGTCCAGAGACAGGAATACATTTAAGACTAGAATTTGCAAAGGATTATATTAAGGCTTCCATTCAAGGAGCAGATAGAAAGAATAGGAATCAGACTTACCCTCTTCAGCAGCTAGGACAAATGCAAAGGAGTGAAGATGAGTGAATGAGGAGCACTGGGATATGAGCTCTTTTTATATGGTTCCAGTCCAGAGTCTAGGAAATGAGACAGCCCATAGCAATGTTGTCCCAACCCTTTGCTCATCCAAAACCCTGCCTATCTAGTATATCCAGCACCTATGAACTCTTTGACTCATTTTTTATTACAATGATTATTTTGAGCCATTGTTGATGCAGAGCACTTTGGTAAGAAAAGTTCTTTCATGATCATTTCATACATGGTAATACTGCCAGTGAAGAGTTGAAATGGTTTGCATGTTGGCAACCAGTACTGAGGCAGTGGAAGAACCAGATTTGCTAAACTTAGGGTGTTTTCCTTGGGACCAGGTGACAGCCGAACACCAGGGCTTCTCTGACGTGGTGGTTGCTTGATTATGTCACAAGGAAATGTAGTTACCAGGTGTGATCCTGTGAATCCCGCTTCTCTTCAAGTCTCTGCAGTCCCATAACCAGTCTGCCGAATGCCAGCACAGTAGCTGAAGTGACATCCACCGAAAAAACAGTGATTTCAAGGAAACAGTGAGCGAGCGCATCTACACGTGTGCATTTACTGCACAGTAGCTGAAATTATTGTGCAGTACGAGTGTGCATCTACACATATACAACTGTACTGCACTGTAAACATGGCGACTTATGCTGACGGCATCATGCAGGTATTACATTTATGCCCGATTAGTTACTGTGCTTTAACACACATGCAGATGCTTTACTGCTCAGTAACGTTGTGTGTGTGGGCTGACTTTGGACTAACTTTAGTCCCAGCTCAGTCCACACACAGCGTTAATGTGCTTTAATACCTGCATGTGTAGATGCTGGCTCACCCCCAATTTACTGCGCAGTAATTTACTGTGCAGTAAATTTCGGTTGGCGTAAATGCACTTGTAGACATACCCACTGAGCACAAACGTGTTCAGTTCTCACTCTAACAACATTAACTTAACTTAACTTAATAATGGTCTTCATATCTTGCTTCTAATCTCAAATTACAGGGTCATAGACATTAGGGCTGGAGGGGACCTCATAAGATCATCGGGTCTAGCTCCCAGAAGCTCTCCCTTCTCTTCCATCAGCTTTAACTAGCTAATGTCTGTAATGTGCTTTCAAGATGTGCACTGTATAAGGTGAATTGTTCTTATGGAGCTTTATTTCTGGTGTGTTATTTGTATTTGGTAAAGCGTATGAAATATTTTTATGATGGAATAATTTAATCTACTTTCCTGCTTTGGCCCCCACTTGAGGCAATAAGCCTTTACAATTTGGAGGCAATAAACCGTTACAATGGAGGCAATAAACCTTTACAATTCATGAGAGTTCCACTCTCGGGGTGTTTTCCTATTCTTTGTCCAAGATGGATTTATATTCTGATTTTTTTTAATTCCCTAAATTTGTATTACCAAAGCCAATAGCTTCATTGAAGCAGATGGTTTTGAAGGAAACACAGATCTCAGCAAATTTCCCGACTTTCAAAAACTAGAAAAGAAAAAGGAAAATTCATCTTGAAAAGTGCAGGGCTGTAACAATGCAGTAAGCATCTGCACGTGTGGACAGTGACACTTTACTGTGCAGTAGAGTAGTCTACTGCACAGTAAAAATATCTCGTGTAGACACAGCCACTTTTCATCAATGTGAGGGAAATCAAAATAAACCCGGTTTAAACTGTAATAAGAGCGTGTTTTGTACCAGGTTAACGACACCAGTTCAAAATGGCTTCTGAAGGACTGAGTTGTCCAGACGTTTAACGTAGTGTGGAATTTAAAGCTGATTCATTGTACTGGTGCTGAAAGTTATGTGGATGTTGTTATTGTGGCTTAAATCAGGTTTGTTTCTGTTTAGTCGGTGTTGGTTAGGAACTAGTTTAGGCTAAAGTGAAGTGAACCGCTCTTAACTTGATACAAAAGTGTCCATCGAGAGCTTTATGGAATCTGTTCAACTCAGCTGGTGCAGATGTGCATATGGAAAGGCCTCAGTCAAACTGAAGGAATTCTGCAGGTAGAACCGCCAGAGAACGGGGGCTGGTCAAATGCATTCCTGAACACTGCAGTCATTTAGAAACCTAGGTAAAGTCACATTTACCAGCTATTTGTACTCTCTGCCACCTTGGTGCAAATGCCGCATCACCTAACCCAAAGGTTCAGGTCTCTGAGGCTGAGGTCTCTGATCTTCTTTTTTTGTATGGCTGATGTAGAATGTTGTGCCCCAGCTCAAGTCTGGGATCGTGCCCGGTATGCAAAGACCAATAAAGATACCAGGGGTGAATGTACAAAGAAGGTTTATTGCTAGCAATAAAAGGTGCAAGCGGAATAATTCACGTAACAAGCACCCCCACTGCTACTTTTAAGCATCTTTTATACAGGAGTTTTCAAGACTTTGCAAGCGTGCTTGTTTGATGATTGGTTATAAGTGAGTGACGCAAGAAATTCTTTACTGAGCATGTCTGTATACCTGTGTTTTAGCCATGTATCTCATTTACATACATGTGTGTTTCATTAGCATACTTTTTCCCCACCTAGGGGTGTGATTTTTAGTATTTTAATGAGCCCTTTATCCCAGTACTGTGTTTCTTCTTCTGTTTTCAAGCCCCCTTTATCTAAGACTGTCTCCTCCTTATCATTGCAGATGGGCATTCGTCACATAGCATTCTCTTCTTCTTCATCTTTGAGTAGAGGTTTCTAGGTCACTCCTTACATTTCCCCCCTTTGGAGCATTTTTAATCATTATTATAATTGCTCCATTCAATTTGGTTTAACACAAATCTAGTATCATCAGCTTTCTTTGTTTGTAAAATCATTTGATTTACCTTAGGCCTGAAGATAGATATAAAAACAGGTAAGCATTGGATACAGCAACAAACCATGATTCCTATAACACAGAAAGAGACAACTATACTAAATAACTGTCTCGACCATCTAAAATTGGGAAGCCAGGAACTTAGCCAGGAAAAGGCTAAGCCAGATGATTCTTTTAACGTCTGTGCCAATTGTTGTAAGGCACCAATTTTGTCTTCAATTAGCACAGAATTATCGGTGAGGTTGAAACAACACATTCCTTTTAAAGTTTCACACCCAAGATTGTGTCGTAGTAAGAGATAATCAATAGCGGTTCTGTTCTCCAAGACAGCGTCCCTTAATTGTTTTTGTTCAGCATTGAGGGCTGAAAGAGCTTGGGATGTAGCGTTTAGTCCTTTTGCTAGAACACAGGCAACTGCATTAAGATTTCTGCTATTACTTACAGCGAGGCCCGGAACCCCCACCACAGATACAGCTAATGCTACGTATTCAGCCTTAGGTAATAGTCGAGGGGAATCATTCTCATCACAATCGGCGGTGAGAGTAGTGTATGCCCTCTTATACCTCCCACCGAGAGGGGTTTGTTCAGTGTGCATTAGGTCAGATTTCCTTGGAAGAGCTGCAGTTACCCGGGCAATGGTGCACGGTCCTCCAGTAGCGTTCGCTGGGAGGTATGAATATATTATTCTCCCGCAGGCTAGAAACCATCCTCGAGGAAGGACGGTATGTGCGTATGCATAGGATATTTGACTGGTCTCATTACAGAGGACATTTTTACCTTGGTTCAATTTAAGGCAATTACCAGTACAATTAACCATTAGGAAACATTCGGAAGCATTAGCTCTTGCCTCAACCTGTAAGGAGAACATGTTTCTGCTTTTATCTTTTACACTAGTCCCCCAATTGTATATATCCTGATATGTACTTTCCTTATCTATATCTTTCAGCATAGTATAAGTTTGTAAAATTTTCAAAGGGGTTGGTACTGCGATTAAGCATGAGGTAAAAACCAGGTGAGCATTGTTCCCTCCCGCTAAGCAACAGTCCGTTCTTTTTAAAATTTCCCGGGCCAGATAAATCCAGACATTTTCCTGAGGGGCAAATTCTTGTTGTAAAAGGTTTTCCCCTCTTATGAGAAGGAGTGGACAGATCAGGACGCCCCACAATAAAACCTTGACCAATTTCATGATAAGGGCTGTAAAACTTGATCAAAAATTGACAAATTATTTAAAGTTCCTTTCTTCTGAATAGGAATTTTAAGTCTCTTATTGGCTCCACCTTTCACTGTTCTCTGCCTCCAGTCCCGGAGTCTGCGGGGGTTCCTTCTTGTTCTGGTCCAGCCACCGGCTTTAGGCGACTGGAATGTATCCAAGTCTTGATTCCCTCGAGCTTTGCTGCCGTCGGGGTCGTCAAGAGTACCCTATATGGGCCCTTCCATCTGGCTCGAAGTGGTTCCTCGTTCCAGTCTTTCGCAAGGGCGTAACTCCCAGGTAATAGTCGGTTTTCCGGGGCAGGAGACTGATCCTGTGACTGCAGCACGTCCCGTACCTGCTGGTGGATGGAAGACGAAACAGAAACCAAGGACCGTACATATTTTCTAATCATTCCCTCGCCTAAAACATGTAACTGTTGTTCAGTACCCATGGGCAGACTCAGAGGGTAAGGCTTACCATACATTATCTCAAACGGGCTTAATCCCAATTTAGAATGTGGTGCGACCCTTACTCGTAACAGGGTCAAGGGTAGGGCCTCTGGCCATTTGAGTCGAGCTTCTTGGCAAATCTTTGCAAGGTGTCTTTTTAAGGTCTGCTTCATACGTTCCACCTTTCCACTGGACTGGGGTCGCCAAGGGGTGTGTAAATGCCAGCTGATTCCCAGGAACTCAGAAACCTTCTGAGTAATTTGTGCAATGAAATGTGGGCCATTGTCTGACCCTATTCCTTTTGGAAGTCCGAAGCGAGGTATGATTTCTCGTAGGAGCGCCTTGACCACCTCTTGGGCTTGGGCAGTCCAACATGGGAAGCACTCAACCCAGTTGGAGAAAGTGTCTGCAAAGAGAAGGAGATATCTCATCCCTTGTTGCCGGGGCAACTCGGTAAAATCCACCTGCCATTCTTCTCCTGGCCCATTGCCTATTCTCTGATGTCCTGGAGTTTCTTTTTTCCCTCCTTCTGGGTTATTTCTCTGGCAGACCTCACATGTTTCTGATACCTTCTCGGCAGCCTCTTTTAATCCCACTCCAGTTATATAGTGACTGATCCATCTTACCAGGGCCCTGGGTCCATAGTGGGTGCCATGATGAGCGCTCTTTACTACCGCATGAACCCAGGCAGCTGGGATGATAATGCGGCCATCCTTTGCTACTAGCCACCCGTGCTCCCCCTTCTTTGCTTGAAACTCTTTTATTAATTGTTTGTCTTTTCCCCCATACTGTGGTGTCACAGGCTGGTATAGGTCTGGGAGGAGAGATAACAGATTACTTACTTCGGGCAGCAAGTCTGACTGAGGTCTTTTCGCTGCTCTCCTTGCCGTAGTGTCAGCAAATCGATTACCTTTTGTGGAGGGGTCGTTCCCTTTCTGATGTGCCTTATAATGCATTACCGCTACCTCCTTCGGTTCCCAGACTGCCTTGAGGAGAGCTTTTATTTGCTTGCTATGTTTAATGCTTGCTCCTTTAGCATCAAGTAGACCCCGCTCTTTCCACAGAGCTCCGTGAGCATGTAAAACAAGGAAAACATATTTAGAATCAGTATAAATATTAACAGTTTTGTTGGCCGCCAATTGCAAAGCCCGAGTCATAGCAATGAGTTCAGCCTTTTGAGCTGAAACAGATGGGTTTAAAGGTCCTGCTTCTATCACATTCTGTGTAGTCACGATAGCGTATCTGGATTTTCAAATTCCATTCTCCATACTCGAGCTGCCATCCGTGTAGAATTCCAGTTCAGCATTGTCAAGGGGTTGGTCTCTCAGGTTTGGTCTTGAGGAGTAAACAGCTTCCAATGTTTGCAGGCAATCATGTACAAGAGCTGGTGTGTCAGCCATAGGTGGCAACAGTGTTGCTGGATTTACAGTGCGAGAAATGGCCAATTTTATTTCAGGCTTATCGAGGAGGATTGCCTGATATCGAGCCATTCGTCCCGGGGTTAACCAGTTCCCTCCTTTCTGCTCCAGGACTGTAAGCACTGCGTCAGGCACATATACAGTCATTTCATGGCCTAGGGTTAACTTTTCAGCTTCTTGTATTAGCAGACAGGTGGCAGCAACGGCCCGGAGACAAGCAGGCCATCTGGATGACACAAGGTCTAATTGCTTAGAAAAATATGCCACTGGTCATTGCCAGCTACCTAATTTTTGTGTTAATACTCCAACGGCCACCCCCCTTTTGGTCTTGCACAAAAAGGGAAAAAGGCTTAGTCATGTCCGGTAGTCCTAAGGCGGGTGCTCCAATAAGAGCCTGCTTTAACTGGCAGAATGCTTGCTCACACTCTTCAGTCCATTCGAGCACCTTTTCATCACCTTGTGTAGCTCCATACAGAGGTTTTGCAATAACCCCCAAATTTGGAATCCAAATCCTGCAAAAACCGACTGTACGTATGAAGCCCCGTACTTGCTTCTTTATTTTTGGGGTTGCTAGCCGGCATATAGCTTCTTTTCTTTCAGGCAACAGGGCTCTCTGACCAGGCTGTAGTTCAAATCCTAAATATGTTACCTTCTGGGACATTGGTTGCATCTTACTTTTGGACACCCGGTATCCTTCTTGTCCCAGAAAATGAAGGAGGCAGATTGTTCCTTCCAGGCAATTTGCTTCAGTGGTGGCTGGTAAAAGCAAGTCATCCACATTTTGCAGAAGGGCACAGGAAGAAGTTGGGTATATTGGATCCTGGCTTGGACCTGTGAATAGTCTAGATGACCTCTCAGGGCCCAGTCCAACCCTATTCTCGATGATAAGAGGGGTTCTGGAATATTGAGAAACAAAGAATTGAAGAATAACCAGAAACGAGGATATTTCATGACCAAACGAAAAGACAAACACCACGATGCTTTTGTGAATGTTATGTTTTATTGTGTGCCATATCAAGCTGCAGTAGGAAGCAGGAAAGCAAGATTAGAACAATTCCCATAGTCTGGGAGCATACCCGACTCCGGAAAGGACCCTCGTTAAGAACACTTCACACTTATACAGTGGGCAAATCTTCAAAACATGGCACAGACATACACAGAGAAGCTGCAATTTATGCAACAAGACAAAGCAACCTTCGGCACATGAGCCATCTTCATAACAGGAGGAAGGGAACATGCAGGTCTTGGCTTCTCTCCTTGCTGTTCTTCTGGCTGTTACTTGGGGTACTGTGGGAACTGGGGATACTGGGGGTACTGTGGGTACTGGGGGCACTGTGGGATCTTAGGGTACTTGCAGCACTGCTGATAGCCTGGGTAGATGGGTTGCACTGGATAGTAGGGTGGACGGTATTGTTGCCCTTGCCAGCAGTATGGTCTCTCTACCACAGTGATGTTGCAGGAAGGTCTGAACTCATGGCAGCGAGACCCAGAACTGTGGCAGGAGGTTTCACGCTCGTGGCAAGGTCTGCGGGAGCACATCTTCTGTCGTGTGGGCAAAGCTGCAAGAAACAAGGCAGAGACACTCTGTGTTAAATGAACCAGAAAGGACCTTCTCCCCTTCCCTTTTCTATTTCTACAGAACTCAAGGGAAGTTCTTTCTTCTTCTTCACTTTTAAGCTAGTGGAAACATGAATCCCCAAAACACTGGTGCCAACATTTCTGGTAAATAATCTAGAATACGTGACTTCAAACCATGGTGTCACTCTGATGTGGGTTTCTACAACAAGATACAACTAGCTCATGAGAAAGGAAGGCTGCTTCTAAAATGCTGCATGCTTTCCTGTCTGTCAAACTTCAGCCTAAGTTAAAAGTTTGGACAACTCGGTCCTTCAGAAGCCATTTTGAACCAGTGTCATTAACCTGGTACCAAACAATCTCTCATTCAGCTCTGTGACCTGGTCCCTCTGTAGGCTCCTTTCCTTCACCTTTTCCCCTGCTTTTCTGGTATTGTCCGTGCACCACAAGTTTTTCTGGTGCTAGCATAAAGAGGCAACCACATACACAGAGGGCGAGGACAGGGAAAGCCCAGTCCAGAGACAGGAATACATTTAAGACTAGAATTTGCAAAGGATTATATTAAGGCTTCCATTCAAGGAGCAGATAGAAAGAATAGGAATCAGACTTACCCTCTTCAGCAGCTAGGACAAATGCAAAGGAGTGAAGATGAGTGAATGAGGAGCACTGGGATATGAGCTCTTTTTATATGGTTCCAGTCCAGAGTCTAGGAAATGAGACAGCCCATAGCAATGTTGTCCCAACCCTTTGCTCATCCAAAACCCTGCCTATCTAGTATATCCAGCACCTATGAACTCTTTGACTCATTTTTTATTACAATGATTATTTTGAGCCATTGTTGATGCAGAGCACTTTGGTAAGAAAAGTTCTTTCATGATCATTTCATACATGGTAATACTGCCAGTGAAGAGTTGAAATGGTTTGCATGTTGGCAACCAGTACTGAGGCAGTGGAAGAACCAGATTTGCTAAACTTAGGGTGTTTTCCTTGGGACCAGGTGACAGCCGAACACCAGGGCTTCTCTGACGTGGTGGTTGCTTGATTATGTCACAAGGAAATGTAGTTACCAGGTGTGATCCTGTGAATCCCGCTTCTCTTCAAGTCTCTGCAGTCCCATAACCAGTCTGCCGAATGCCAGCACAGTAGCTGAAGTGACATCCACCGAAAAAACAGTGATTTCAAGGAAACAGTGAGCGAGCGCATCTACACGTGTGCATTTACTGCACAGTAGCTGAAATTATTGTGCAGTACGAGTGTGCATCTACACATATACAACTGTACTGCACTGTAAACATGGCGACTTATGCTGACGGCATCATGCAGGTATTACATTTATGCCCGATTAGTTACTGTGCTTTAACACACATGCAGATGCTTTACTGCTCAGTAACGTTGTGTGTGTGGGCTGACTTTGGACTAACTTTAGTCCCAGCTCAGTCCACACACAGCGTTAATGTGCTTTAATACCTGCATGTGTAGATGCTGGCTCACCCCCAATTTACTGCGCAGTAATTTACTGTGCAGTAAATTTCGGTTGGCGTAAATGCACTTGTAGACATACCCACTGAGCACAAACGTGTTCAGTTCTCACTCTAACAACATTAACTTAACTTAACTTAATAATGGTCTTCATATCTTGCTTCTAATCTCAAATTACAGGGTCATAGACATTAGGGCTGGAGGGGACCTCATAAGATCATCGGGTCTAGCTCCCAGAAGCTCTCCCTTCTCTTCCATCAGCTTTAACTAGCTAATGTCTGTAATGTGCTTTCAAGATGTGCACTGTATAAGGTGAATTGTTCTTATGGAGCTTTATTTCTGGTGTGTTATTTGTATTTGGTAAAGCGTATGAAATATTTTTATGATGGAATAATTTAATCTACTTTCCTGCTTTGGCCCCCACTTGAGGCAATAAGCCTTTACAATTTGGAGGCAATAAACCGTTACAATGGAGGCAATAAACCTTTACAATTCATGAGAGTTCCACTCTCGGGGTGTTTTCCTATTCTTTGTCCAAGATGGATTTATATTCTGATTTTTTTTAATTCCCTAAATTTGTATTACCAAAGCCAATAGCTTCATTGAAGCAGATGGTTTTGAAGGAAACACAGATCTCAGCAAATTTCCCGACTTTCAAAAACTAGAAAAGAAAAAGGAAAATTCATCTTGAAAAGTGCAGGGCTGTAACAATGCAGTAAGCATCTGCACGTGTGGACAGTGACACTTTACTGTGCAGTAGAGTAGTCTACTGCACAGTAAAAATATCTCGTGTAGACACAGCCACTTTTCATCAATGTGAGGGAAATCAAAATAAACCCGGTTTAAACTGTAATAAGAGCGTGTTTTGTACCAGGTTAACGACACCAGTTCAAAATGGCTTCTGAAGGACTGAGTTGTCCAGACGTTTAACGTAGTGTGGAATTTAAAGCTGATTCATTGTACTGGTGCTGAAAGTTATGTGGATGTTGTTATTGTGGCTTAAATCAGGTTTGTTTCTGTTTAGTCGGTGTTGGTTAGGAACTAGTTTAGGCTAAAGTGAAGTGAACCGCTCTTAACTTGATACAAAAGTGTCCATCGAGAGCTTTATGGAATCTGTTCAACTCAGCTGGTGCAGATGTGCATATGGAAAGGCCTCAGTCAAACTGAAGGAATTCTGCAGGTAGAACCGCCAGAGAACGGGGGCTGGTCAAATGCATTCCTGAACACTGCAGTCATTTAGAAACCTAGGTAAAGTCACATTTACCAGCTCTTTGTACTCTCTGCCACCTTGGTGCAAATGCCGCATCACCTAACCCAAAGGTTCAGGTCTCTGAGGCTGAGGTCTCTGATCTTCTTTTTTTGTATGGCTGATGTAGAATGTTGTGCCCCAGCTCAAGTCTGGGATCGTGCCCGGTATGCAAAGACCAATAAAGATACCAGGGGTGAATGTACAAAGAAGGTTTATTGCTAGCAATAAAAGGTGCAAGCGGAATAATTCACGTAACAAGCACCCCCACTGCTACTTTTAAGCATCTTTTATACAGGAGTTTTCAAGACTTTGCAAGCGTGCTTGTTTGATGATTGGTTATAAGTGAGTGACGCAAGAAATTCTTTACTGAGCATGTCTGTATACCTGTGTTTTAGCCATGTATCTCATTTACATACATGTGTGTTTCATTAGCATACTTTTTCCCCACCTAGGGGTGTGATTTTTAGTATTTTAATGAGCCCTTTATCCCAGTACTGTGTTTCTTCTTCTGTTTTCAAGCCCCCTTTATCTAAGACTGTCTCCTCCTTATCATTGCAGATGGGCATTCGTCACATAGCATTCTCTTCTTCTTCATCTTTGAGTAGAGGTTTCTAGGTCACTCCTTACATTTCCCCCCTTTGGAGCATTTTTAATCATTATTATAATTGCTCCATTCAATTTGGTTTAACACAAATCTAGTATCATCAGCTTTCTTTGTTTGTAAAATCATTTGATTTACCTTAGGCCTGAAGATAGATATAAAAACAGGTAAGCATTGGATACAGCAACAAACCATGATTCCTATAACACAGAAAGAGACAACTATACTAAATAACTGTCTCGACCATCTAAAATTGGGAAGCCAGGAACTTAGCCAGGAAAAGGCTAAGCCAGATGATTCTTTTAACGTCTGTGCCAATTGTTGTAAGGCACCAATTTTGTCTTCAATTAGCACAGAATTATCGGTGAGGTTGAAACAACACATTCCTTTTAAAGTTTCACACCCAAGATTGTGTCGTAGTAAGAGATAATCAATAGCGGTTCTGTTCTCCAAGACAGCGTCCCTTAATTGTTTTTGTTCAGCATTGAGGGCTGAAAGAGCTTGGGATGTAGCGTTTAGTCCTTTTGCTAGAACACAGGCAACTGCATTAAGATTTCTGCTATTACTTACAGCGAGGCCCGGAACCCCCACCACAGATACAGCTAATGCTACGTATTCAGCCTTAGGTAATAGTCGAGGGGAATCATTCTCATCACAATCGGCGGTGAGAGTAGTGTATGCCCTCTTATACCTCCCACCGAGAGGGGTTTGTTCAGTGTGCATTAGGTCAGATTTCCTTGGAAGAGCTGCAGTTACCCGGGCAATGGTGCACGGTCCTCCAGTAGCGTTCGCTGGGAGGTATGAATATATTATTCTCCCGCAGGCTAGAAACCATCCTCGAGGAAGGACGGTATGTGCGTATGCATAGGATATTTGACTGGTCTCATTACAGAGGACATTTTTACCTTGGTTCAATTTAAGGCAATTACCAGTACAATTAACCATTAGGAAACATTCGGAAGCATTAGCTCTTGCCTCAACCTGTAAGGAGAACATGTTTCTGCTTTTATCTTTTACACTAGTCCCCCAATTGTATATATCCTGATATGTACTTTCCTTATCTATATCTTTCAGCATAGTATAAGTTTGTAAAATTTTCAAAGGGGTTGGTACTGCGATTAAGCATGAGGTAAAAACCAGGTGAGCATTGTTCCCTCCCGCTAAGCAACAGTCCGTTCTTTTTAAAATTTCCCGGGCCAGATAAATCCAGACATTTTCCTGAGGGGCAAATTCTTGTTGTAAAAGGTTTTCCCCTCTTATGAGAAGGAGTGGACAGATCAGGACGCCCCACAATAAAACCTTGACCAATTTCATGATAAGGGCTGTAAAACTTGATCAAAAATTGACAAATTATTTAAAGTTCCTTTCTTCTGAATAGGAATTTTAAGTCTCTTATTGGCTCCACCTTTCACTGTTCTCTGCCTCCAGTCCCGGAGTCTGCGGGGGTTCCTTCTTGTTCTGGTCCAGCCACCGGCTTTAGGCGACTGGAATGTATCCAAGTCTTGATTCCCTCGAGCTTTGCTGCCGTCGGGGTCGTCAAGAGTACCCTATATGGGCCCTTCCATCTGGCTCGAAGTGGTTCCTCGTTCCAGTCTTTCGCAAGGGCGTAACTCCCAGGTAATAGTCGGTTTTCCGGGGCAGGAGACTAATCCTGTGACTGCAGCACGTCCCGTACCTGCTGGTGGATGGAAGACAAAACAGAAACCAAGGACCATACATATTTTCTAATCATTCCCTGTCCTAAAACTTGTAACTGTTGTTCAGTACCCATGGGCAGACTCAGAGGGTAAGGCTTACCATACATTATCTCAAATGAGCTTAATCCCAATTTAGAATGTGGTGTGACCCTTACTCGTAACAGGGTCAAGGGTAGGGCCTCTGGCCATTTGAGTCGAGCTTCTTGGCAAATCTTTGCAAGGTGTCTTTTTAAGGTCTGCTTCATACGTTCCACCTTTCCACTGGACTGGGGTCGCCAAGGGGTGTGTAAATGCCAGCTGATTCCCAGGAACTCAGAAACCTTCTGAGTAATTTGTGCAATGAAATGTGGGCCATTGTCTGACCCTATTCCTTTTGGAAGTCCGAAGCGAGGTATGATTTCTCGTAGGAGCGCCTTGACCACCTCTCGGGCTTGGGCAGTCCAACATGGGAAGCACTCAACCCAATTGGAGAAAGTGTCTGCAAAGAGAAGGAGATATCTCATCCCTTGTTGCCGGGGCAACTCGGTAAAATCCACCTGCCATTCTTCTCCTGGCCCATTGCCTATTCTCTGATGTCCTGGAGTTTCTTTTTTCCCTCCTTCTGGGTTATTTCTCTGGCAGACCTCACATGTTTCTGATACCTTCTCGGCAGCTTCTTTTAATCCCACTCCAGTTATATAGTGACTGATCCATCTTACCAGGGCTTTGGGTCCATAGTGGGTGCCATGATGAGCGCTCTTTACTACCGCACGAACCCAGGCAGCTGGGATGATAATGCGGCCATCCTTTGCTACTAGCCACCCGTGCTCCCCCTTCTTTGCTTGAAACTCTTTTATTAATTGTTTGTCTTTTTCCCCATACTGTGGTGTCACAGGCTGGTATAGGTCTGGGAGGAGAGATAACAGATTACTTACTTCGGGCAGCAAGTCTGACTGAGGTCTTTTAGCTGCTCTCCTTGCCGTAGTGTCAGCAAATCGATTACCTTTTGTGGAGGGGTCGTTCCCTTTCTGATGTGCCTTATAATGCATTACCGCTACCTCCTTCGGTTCCCAGACTGCCTTGAGGAGAGCTTTTATTTGCTTGCTATGTTTAATGCTTGCTCCTTTAGCATCAAGTAGACCCCGCTCTTTCCACAGAGCTCCGTGAGCATGTAAAACAAGGAAAACATATTTAGAATCAGTATAAATATTAACAGTTTTGTTGGCCGCCAATTGCAAAGCCCGAGTCATAGCAATGAGTTCAGCCTTTTGAGCTGAAACAGATGGGTTTAAAGGTCCTGCTTCTATCACATTCTGTGTAGTCACGATAGCGTATCTGGATTTTCAAATTCCATTCTCCATACTTGAGCTGCCATCCGTGTAGAATTCCAGTTCAGCATTGTCAAGGGGTTGGTCTCTCAGGTTTGGTCTTGAGGAGTAAACAGCTTCCAATGTTTGCAGGCAATCATGTACAAGAGCTGGTGTGTCAGCCATAGGTGGCAACAGTGTTGCTGGATTTACAGTGCGAGAAATGGCCAATTTTATTTCAGGCTTATCGAGGAGGATTGCCTGATATCGAGCCATGCGTCCCGGGGTTAACCAGTTCCCTCCTTTCTGCTCCAGGACTGTAAGCACTGCGTCAGGCACATATACAGTCATTTCATGGCCTAGGGTTAACTTTTCAGCTTCTTGTATTAGCAGACAGGTGGCAGCAACGGCTCGGAGACAAGCAGGCCATCTGGATGACACAAGGTCTAATTGCTTAGAAAAATATGCCACTGGTCATTGCCAGCTACCTAATTTTTGTGTTAATACTCCAACGGCCACCCCCCTTTTGGTCTTGCACAAAAAGGGAAAAAGGCTTAGTCATGTCCGGTAGTCCTAAGGCGGGTGCTCCAATAAGAGCCTGCTTTAACTGGCAGAATGCTTGCTCACACTCTTCAGTCCATTCGAGCCCCTTTTCATCACCTTGTGTAGCTCCATACAGAGGTTTTGCAATAACCCCCAAATTTGGAATCCAAATCCTGCAAAAACCTACTGTACGTATGAAGCCCCGTACTTGCTTCTTTATTTTTGGGGTTGCTAGCCGGCATATAGCTTCTTTTCTTTCAGGCAACAGGGCTCTCTGACCAGGCTGTAGTTCAAATCCTAAATATGTTACCTTCTGGGACATTGGTTGCATCTTACTTTTGGACACCCGGTATCCTTCTTGTCCCAGAAAATGAAGGAGGCAGATTGTTCCTTCCAGGCAATTTGCTTCAGTGGTGGCTGGTAAAAGCAAGTCATCCACATTTTGCAGAAGGGCACAGGAAGAAGTTGGGTATATTGGATCCTGCCTTGGACCTGTGAATAGTCTAGATGACCTCTCAGGGCCCAGTCCAACCCTATTCTCGATGATAAGAGGGGTTCTGGAATATTGAGAAACAAAGAATTGAAGAATAACCAGAAACGAGGATATTTCATGACCAAACGAAAAGACAAATACCACGATGCTTTTGTGAATGTTATGTTTTATTGTGTGCCATATCAAGCTGCAGTAGGAAGCAGGAAAGCAAGATTAGAACAATTCCCATAGTCTGGGAGCATACCCGACTCCGGAAAGGACCCTCGTTAAGAACACTTCACACTTATACAGTGGGCAAATCTTCAAAACATGGCACAGACATACACAGAGAAGCTGCAATTTATGCAACAAGACAAAGCAACCTTCGGCACATGAGCCATCTTCATAACAGGAGGAAGGGAACATGCAGGTCTTGGCTTCTCTCCTTGCTGTTCTTCTGGCTGTTACTTGGGGTACTGTGGGAACTGGGGATACTGGGGGTACTGTGGGTACTGGGGGCACTGTGGGATCTTAGGGTACTTGCAGCACTGCTGATAGCCTGGGTAGATGGGTTGCACTGGATAGTAGGGTGGACGGTATTGTTGCCCTTGCCAGCAGTATGGTCTCTCTACCACAGTGATGTTGCAGGAAGGTCTGGACTCATGGCAGCGAGACCCAGAACTGTGGCAGGAGGTTTCACGCTCGTGGCAAGGTCTGCGGGAGCACATCTTCTGTCGTGTGGGCAAAGCTGCAAGAAACAAGGCAGAGACACTCTGTGTTAAATGAACCAGAAAGGACCTTCTCCCCTTCCCTTTTCTATTTCTACAGAACTCAAGGGAAGTTCTTTCTTCTTCTTCACTTTTAAGCTTTTAAGTGGAAACATGAATCCCCAAAACACTGGTGCCAACATTTCTGGTAAATAATCTAGAATACGTGACTTCAAACCATGGTGTCACTCTGATGTGGGTTTCTACAACAAGATACAACTAGCTCATGAGAAAGGAAGGCTGCTTCTAAAATGCTGCATGCTTTCCTGTCTGTCAAACTTCAGCCTAAGTTAAAAGTTTGGACAACTCGGTCCTTCAGAAGCCATTTTGAACCAGTGTCATTAACCTGGTACCAAACAATCTCTCATTCAGCTCTGTGACCTGGTCCCTCTGTAGGCTCCTTTCCTTCACCTTTTCCCCTGCTTTTCTGGTATTGTCCGTGCACCACAAGTTTTTCTGGTGCTAGCATAAAGAGGCAACCACATACACAGAGGGCGAGGACAGGGAAAGCCCAGTCCAGAGACAGGAATACATTTAAGACTAGAATTTGCAAAGGATTATATTAAGGCTTCCATTCAAGGAGCAGATAGAAAGAATAGGAATCAGACTTACCCTCTTCAGCAGCTAGGACAAATGCAAAGGAGTGAAGATGAGTGAATGAGGAGCACTGGGATATGAGCTCTTTTTATATGGTTCCAGTCCAGAGTCTAGGAAATGAGACAGCCCATAGCAATGTTGTCCCAACCCTTTGCTCATCCAAAACCCTGCCTATCTAGTATATCCAGCACCTATGAACTCTTTGACTCATTTTTTATTACAATGATTATTTTGAGCCATTGTTGATGCAGAGCACTTTGGTAAGAAAAGTTCTTTCATGATCATTTCATACATGGTAATACTGCCAGTGAAGAGTTGAAATGGTTTGCATGTTGGCAACCAGTACTGAGGCAGTGGAAGAACCAGATTTGCTAAACTTAGGGTGTTTTCCTTGGGACCAGGTGACAGCCGAACACCAGGGCTTCTCTGACGTGGTGGTTGCTTGATTATGTCACAAGGAAATGTAGTTACCAGGTGTGATCCTGTGAATCCCGCTTCTCTTCAAGTCTCTGCAGTCCCATAACCAGTCTGCCGAATGCCAGCACAGTAGCTGAAGTGACATCCACCGAAAAAACAGTGATTTCAAGGAAACAGTGAGCGAGCGCATCTACACGTGTGCATTTACTGCACAGTAGCTGAAATTATTGTGCAGTACGAGTGTGCATCTACACATATACAACTGTACTGCACTGTAAACATGGCGACTTATGCTGACGGCATCATGCAGGTATTACATTTATGCCCGATTAGTTACTGTGCTTTAACACACATGCAGATGCTTTGCTGCTCAGTAACGTTGTGTGTGTGGGCTGACTTTGGACTAACTTTAGTCCCAGCTCAGTCCACACACAGCGTTAATGTGCTTTAATACCTGCATGTGTAGATGCTGGCTCACCCCCAATTTACTGCGCAGTAATTTACTGTGCAGTAAATTTCGGTTGGCGTAAATGCACTTGTAGACATACCCACTGAGCACAAACGTGTTCAGTTCTCACTCTAACAACATTAACTTAACTTAACTTAATAATGGTCTTCATATCTTGCTTCTAATCTCAAATTACAGGGTCATAGACATTAGGGCTGGAGGGGACCTCATAAGATCATCGGGTCTAGCTCCCAGAAGCTCTCCCTTCTCTTCCATCAGCTTTAACTAGCTAATGTCTGTAATGTGCTTTCAAGATGTGCACTGTATAAGGTGAATTGTTCTTATGGAGCTTTATTTCTGGTGTGTTATTTGTATTTGGTAAAGCGTATGAAATATTTTTATGATGGAATAATTTAATCTACTTTCCTGCTTTGGCCCCCACTTGAGGCAATAAGCCTTTACAATTTGGAGGCAATAAACCGTTACAATGGAGGCAATAAACCTTTACAATTCATGAGAGTTCCACTCTCGGGGTGT
Organism: Alligator mississippiensis; assembly: GCF_030867095.1. Classification (NCBI taxonomy): domain Eukaryota; kingdom Metazoa; phylum Chordata; order Crocodylia; family Alligatoridae; genus Alligator; species Alligator mississippiensis. Next base: position 13,705,332 of record NC_081838.1, read on the forward strand.
TTTCCTATTCTTTGTCCAAGATGGATTTATATTCTGATTTTTTTTAATTCCCTAAATTTGTATTACCAAAGCCAATAGCTTCATTGAAGCAGATGGTTTTGAAGGAAACACAGATCTCAGCAAATTTCCCGACTTTCAAAAACTAGAAAAGAAAAAGGAAAATTCATCTTGAAAAGTGCAGGGCTGTAACAATATTTTTTTCTTTGTGGTGAAACATCCCTTTATAGTGAAAATTAAAGAAGATGGAAAAAAGAGGAGAAAAAAAAAAAGTCATCATAACTATGTCAGCTGGGCTTCATCCTGAAGCCTATGGAAACAGTTAGAAAGAGTGGAGGGGGCATAATTATAGAGACCACTCAAGTTTATGCATCTTTGTGTATTGGAAACAGACCTCCCATTCTGACGTTCATGCCTTGCATTTTGGATTGCAATACATCACATAGTGAAACATATTCCTGTCCTTATTCTTACTTCTAACATCAATAATAATAGAGTTCCTCTCTCTTTTCAAAGTATTAATAAGCCATTTGTTAATTAAATGTCTAATGCATCACACACCATATTAAGCACATGTTCTACATAATGTCACAAGAAAGGCATGCCATACTGCAATGAATTGAGATGAGAAGTAAGGCAAGATTTAACATAACAGGGTGGTGAGGTACGGTAGGCAGGTGGCTGGCTGGCTCGATGCCCCAGAAAGCTCGCATAAGTGAGTAGCTCCCATTCATAAATGCAGGATAAGACCTTAAACAGAATCACAATGTAAAACTTTGTTAATCAAGGGGTCAATAAGCACTTGATTTAGGATAAGTGTCCTTGTGTGCCTACCCAAGTTACATGGACCAGGCAGGGAGCAACAAACATGGGAAAAGGCTCCTTGGAGTCTCCATTCACTAGCCAACACAAACCTGTGCAGGATGTTTTCAACCGGTATAAACCTGTGTGGCTGCTTCTTTAGTCTTATAGGTTCATATCCATTTTATTTAATCCTATTGGGCGTGGCAACATGTGCAATTAATGCTAGTTGACTTTACTGCACAGTAAATTTATTGCGCAGTGGACTAATTTACAATGCAGTAAGCATCTGCACGTGTGGACAGTGACACTTTACTGTGCAGTAGAGTAGTCTACTGCACAGTAAAAATATCTCGTGTAGACACAGCCACTTTTCATCAATGTGAGGGAAATCAAAATAAACCTGGTTTAAACTGTAATAAGAGCGTGTTTTGTACCAGGTTAACGACACCAGTTCAAAATGGCTTCTGAAGGACTGAGTTGTCCAGACGTTTAACGTAGTGTGGAATTTAAAGCTGATTCATTGTACTGGTGCTGAAAGTTATGTGGATGTTGTTATTGTGGCTTAAATCAGGTTTGTTTCTGTTTAGTCGGTGTTGGTTAGGAACTAGTTTAGGCTAAAGTGAAGTGAACCGCTCTTAAATTGATACAAAAGTGTCCATAGAGAGCTTTATGGAATCTGTTCAACTCAGCTGGTGCAGATGTGCGTATGGACAAGGTCTAAGTCAAACTGAAGGAATTCTGCAGGTAGTATCGCCAGAGAACGGGGGCTGGTCAAATGCATTCCTGAACACTGCAGTCTTTTAGAAACCTAGGTAAAGTCACATTTACCAGCTCTTTGTACTCTCTGCCACCTTGGTGCAAATGCCCCATCACCTAACCCAAAGGTTCAGGTCTCTGAATCTGAGGCACCCACTACGGGCCCAGGGCCCTGGTAAGATGGATCAGTCACTATGTAACTGGAGTGGGATTAAAAGAGGCTGCCAAGAAGCTATCAGAAACATGTGAGATTTGCCAGAGAAATAACCCAGAAGGAGGGAAAGAAGAAACTCCAGGACATCAGAGAATAGGCAATGGGCCAGGAGAAGAATGACAGGTGGATTTTACCGAGTTGCCCCGGCAACAAGGGATGAGATATCTCCTTCTCTTTGCAGACTTTCTCCAATTGGGTTGAGTGCTTTCCATGTCGGACTGCCCAAGCCCGAATGGTGGTCAAGGCGCTCCTACGAGAAATCATACCTCGCTTCGGACTTCCAAAAGGAATAGGGTCAGACAATGGCCAACATTTCATTGCACAAATTACTCAGAAGGTTTCTGAGTTCCTGGGAATCAGCTGGCATTTACACACCCCTTGCTGACCCCAGTCCAGTGGAAAGGTGGAACGTATGAATCAGACCTTAAAAAGACACCTTGCAAAGATTTGTCAAGAAGCTCGACTCAAATGGCCAGAGACCCTACCCTTGGCCCTGTTACGAGTAAGGGTCGCACCACATTCTAAATTGGGATTAAGCCCGTTTGAGATAATGTATGGTAAGCCTTACCCTCTGAGTCTGCCCATGAATACTGAACAACAGTTACATGTTTTAGGCGAGGGAATGATTAGAAAATATGTATGGTCCTTGGTTTCTGTTTTGTCTTCCATCCACCAGCAGGTACGGGACATGCTGCAGTCACAGGATCAGTCTCCTGCCCCGGAAAACCGTATAGGGTACTTTTGATGACCGCGACGGCAGCAAAGCTCGAGGGAATCAAGACTTGGATACATTCCAGTCACCTAAAGCCAGTGGCTGGACCAGAACAAGAAGGAACCCCCGCAGACTCCGTGACTGGAGGCAGAGAACAGTGAAAGGTGGAGCCAATAAGAGACTTAAAATTCCTATTCAGAAGAAAGGAACTTTAAATAATTTGTCAATTTTTGATCAAGTTTTACAGCCCTTATCATGAAATTGGTCAAGGTTTTATTGTGGGGCGTCCTGATCTGTCCGCTCCTTCTCATAAGAGGGGAAAACCTTTTACAACAAAAATTTGACCCTCAGGAAAATGTCTGGATTTATCTGGCCCGGGAAATTTTAAATAGAACGGACTGCTGCTTAGCAGGAGGGAACAATGCTCACCTGGTTTTTACCTCATGCTTAATCGCAGTACCAACCCCTTTGAAAATTTTACAAACTTATACTATGCTGAAAGATACAGATAAGGAAGGTACATAACAGGATATATACAATCTGATTTTCTTTTTTTGTATGGCTGATGTAGAACAAGAACTATAATTTTATATTTTGGTGGTTGAGCCAGACAATTGAACTGGGTCTCTGATGAACAGTTCTGTTTTTCTATTTTTGCTGCAAAAGAGTTATTCATCTGACAGATCTGTCTCCGTGCTTATGGATCTTGCTGGGATGCAGTATTATGGCCCTAATCTTGCAATTTTTGCTCAGCCACCTGTTTCCGAGAAGGCTCTAAGGTGTAGCCATAGCAGCAAGGTTTGCATAATGATTACGTGTTTGGCTGCCTGGGAATTCCCCCAGGAAAATAACACGGATGGTTGCGTGTGCTAGGTAATGCTCCTACAGGGGTGGGCAAAATGAGGCCTGCGAGCTGGATGCGGTCCTCCAGGCCATTCTATCTGGCCCATGGGGCCCCTAAAAATTTTAGAAAATGTATATTTATCTGCCCCCACCTGCCTGTCATGCCCCTCAATGGCTTGCCCCTTTGGCATGCCCCTCAATAGCTTGCCAAAACTCAATAAATGGCCCTCCATCCGAAATAATTGCCTGCCCCTGCGGTCTAAGAAAAGCTCATGCTCTTCTTTGTAGACTGAGCTAAGCCAACTTTTTGTTAGCTAATATCTTAGCCTGTTCCCTCTGCCATCCCATGAGAGCTGGATGTGTTATCACAATGAAATCAGTGTGACTGAGCAGTAAGGGAAGAAATTCAGATCTTGTTGAAGTCAATGGGAAACATAGCTTGGCCCTTACAGAATAGCATGTGACCACACCTAAACCTGTGATTAACTGTGATTTAGTCCATTAATTATAACCTCTATTAACAGAAAATGAAATTCAGTTCATGGTAGGCCAGGACTTCTGGTTTCTGTTTCCACCTTTGCCATGGGCTCAGTGTATCATCTAATCCAGGTTGTTTTATTGCCCTGTACTGTGCTTATTTCATCAGTAAATGGAGCAGCATATCTAGCATTTGGGACCTAGAAGTAGGAAAAAGTTCATAGTTTTTGTGAAAATGTTCAGAATGTTTTTCTTTTAAATGTAAGGAATTTTTGTTTAAAAAATGTCAACCTCCCTTTTATAAATTACATAAATGCTTCTTATAAGAAGAATTTGAATTGTGTCCTCAAAGTCCTTTAAATCATGGCATAACTAACTCATAAAGGAGATATTTATTTCTGATTTTAATACTTAAGTGTTTTTGTAGACCAGGCTAGAAGCCTAAACCTTTCTTAGAGCATAACCCAAGGCAAAAAAACCTTTGTAGAAAATTCTGCTTTTCTTTGGGTAAGGACAGATATTCATGTTTCAAAGCTTTTCCAAAATCCCTCCTTTTATAAGCACTTTTTATTCATAGTGCATCAGTCATATACAAATGAACAACAACTCCCTAGCTAAAGTATCACTGAAGCCCTTCAGATTCATCTTGGGCTTGGCTGAAGCTGGAAATGAAGCTTAGGGTGAGACCGTGAGACTATAATAGAAGGGTGGAAAAAAAAAGACTGTTGATTTCTGAATCTGTCTGTTGTCCATTTGTCTATTTATTCCGGATAACCAAACTACAAAGGAAAATGTCTGAAAAAATGTTCTTCCTGTTTTCAACCAACTGCAACATTTAAGAGCTCATGGTTTTCTAACTGGGGCTGCAGGCGCCTAGCTGGCATGCAAACCTGGGTCTTGCCTGGCTCAGCTCAAGCAAAGGGCACCACATTTACAGCCTTTGCCTGAGATTTTCCTGGCAGTCTCAAGTAGGGAGGTTCATAGATTCATAGCTGTTAGGGTCGGAAGAGACCTCAACAGATCATCGAGCCCGACCCCCTGCCCCGGGCAGGAAAGAGTGCTGGGTTCAGATGACCCCAGCCAGATGCCTGTCTAGCCTTCTCTTAAAGACCCCCAAGGTAGGGAAGAGCACCACTTCCCTTGGGAGCCCATTTCAAATTCTGGCCACCCTTACTGTGAAGAAGGGTTTCCTGATATGTAGCCTAAATCTGCTCTCTGTCAGTGTGTGACCATTGTTTCTTGTTACCCCAAGAGGTGCCCTGATCTCTGATTCCTTGCTGTGCCCCCCTAATGAATTTGTAGGCAGCCACAAGGTAACTTCTCAGCTTTCTCTTGCAGAGGCTGAAGAGATCCAGGTCCCTTGGTCTCTCCTCATAGGGCTTTGCCTGCAAACCCTTAACCATATGAGTGGCCCTCCTCTGGACCCACAAGAGGTTATCCACATCCTTCTTAAAGTATGGTGCCCAAAACTGGACTCAGTACTCCAACTGCAGTCTGACCGATGCCGTATAGAGGGGAAGTATCACCTCTTTGGATCTATTTGTCATGCATCTGCTAATGCACGATAAAGTGCAGTTAGCTTTGATGATGATTTTGTCACACTGATGACTCATGTTCATCTTGTAGTCCACTATGACTCCGAGATCTCTTTCCGTTTCTGTGCTGCTGAGGGTCATTCCCCAGCCAGTAGGTGTGCCGGATATTTTTACGCCCTAGGTGCCTCACTCTGCATTTGTCCTTGTTGAACTGCATCCTATTGTATTCTGTCCAATTCGCCAACTGGTCCAGGTTTGCCTGCAATCATTCCGTACCCTCCGGTGTGTTCGCTCCACCCCACAATTTAGTATCATCCACAAACTTGGACAAATTACTCTTCACGCCCACAACCAAGTCACTGATGAAGACACTGAAGAGTACGGGTCCATGGACAGAGCCCTGTGGGACCCCACTACCCATATATTTCCAGGTCAATACCGACCCGTCCACCACCACTCTCTGGGTGCGACCCCCCCCAAGTCAATTTGCCATCCACTGGACTATGTGATCATCTAAGTCACAGTCTCTTAATTTATTTATGAGAATGGGAAGAGATGCCGTATCGAAGGCCTTCCTAAAATCCAAGTAAACAACATCTTCTTCTACTCTTGCATCTAAGCATTTTGTGACCTGGTCATAAAACGAAACCAGATTGGTCAGGCATTATCTACCTGCTACGAATCCATGCTGGTTGCCCTGCTGCATTATTTTCCCCACTGGACTCACACAAATATGATCTTTAATAATCTTTTCAAAGCCTTTTCCAAGGATAGAGGTGAGACTAATTGGCCTATAAATACTCGGATCCTCCTTCCTCCCTTTCTTGAAAATAGGGACCACGTTGGCCCTTTTCCAGTCCTCCAGGACCTGACCCAAGTGCCACAAATGCTCAAACAGCTGTGCCAGTGGTTCTGCTATGACACCAGCTAATTCCTTCAGCACCCTCGGATGCAGCTCATCTGGGCCTGCTGACTTGAACATGTCCAGTCCATCCAAGGGAATCTGCAGCAAGTCAGCGTCAACAGTTGTTGGGCTGGTGTCCCTCTGATGCCCATCTAAGAACCCATTAGGAGACTTATCTTGACCCTTGTTCAGAAACACTGAGGCAAAAAACTCATTGAAGAGCTTCCCCCCTCTTGTCCCCCCTGTCTGAGTTAGGCCCTTCTTGGAAGGGTATTGAACTGGTATTTTACCTGGGGCTGCGAGGTGATTGTTTTCAACAGGAGTTATGTGCTTACAAGGACCTGGGTCCTTGTGATACAGATGATCATTTCCAAAAGAGACTTAACAGTGTAGATGGGCTCCTTCTTAGGTGTTTTGGAAAATCCCACTAGGTGCCTCCTTGCTTCTCCAGCCACTTAAACACTGGTAAAAATCTGGCCTTTGGATCTGCAATGCTTAACAGCAGCAGGCCTAGCTACCCTAAGAAACTGGGGAGGCCTGAGCTAACCCACTCCTACTGAAACCCAGTGGGCACTGAAAGCCATCCAGCTGCTTTGAATATTATAGTCTAATTAATAGGAAAGGGTTTAAGCAGCTGTTTAATTCAGGAACGAGCAGTTCACAACTTGTGATCACTGAGCAGCTGGGGCTCAAGAGCTTTTGGGAGGTTGCCCAGCTGATTTCTACTCCTTGGGTTTTTTTCCTGGAGGGTGTAAATATGTGTCACTCAATGATCTCTCCTACTTTATGTCTCTGCCCAGTTTTATACTGACTGTGTTTACTTCCCCAGTTCCATGCCAGCTGGGCTCTTCAGACTCCCCCAAAAGAGGAAGGGAAACAGCAGTAGTGAAGGAATGGAAAATATTCAGGAGAACAAACACTAGGACACCAGCGCTTGTGTGTATGGTAAGTTTTAATGCCTCAATTTTAGCATCAGATACAGAAGCATCAGTGGATCATTTAATCAGTAGATTCAATGAGGTGAGCATGAAAGAACAAATCACATTTCCTACAGGTGTTGCTAACATAGCAGTTTGCTGCAGCACTGATTGGAGCAGGCAGTTTGGGAAGATAACGAGGCATGCAAAGCTTTCCGAGCTCCAGGCACCATCCAGGGATTGCAATGCCGGATCAGCCCCATTGCATTCTGGGATGCGCTGCTGTTTGCTGGCCGGTACCCCTTCACTTTTGGTGCTGCTGCTGTGGTGGCCAGTGGATAGGCTGCTTGGTCTGCTGCTGCTGGCAGGGGATGGGGGCCGGAGCTGGCATCGGCGTCGGCATCGGCATAGGTGGCATGGGCTGGATGTCAGGCAGTGGTGTCACCTCATGGCAGATGACATCCCCAGAGCCGTGGCAAGATGACCTTCCACTGTCGTGGCAGGAGGAGCTCTCCCTGTCGTGGCAGTCTCTGTTCTCACGGGAACACATCTTTTCTGTAGTGCAGGGAACCTGAAAGAGAGAGAGGGAGAGAGAAAGAAAGCAACTTTAGTTCAATGCAAAAGCAAAAGTTTAATCTTAGATTTTCCTTGTATCCCTGTGCAATGTTCAGGATCCTTCTACAGGCAGAAACCAACAGGTCCCAGCTGCCCACCGCTTTTCATTAGGGGCTCCATAGCATTTGTCTGCAAGACCGTCCAGAAAACTCCCACTTGCTGAGCCAGGCTTCAGGCTAATCCTCTGAAAATACTGGATGAATTGCCTAAAATGGATTGAGTCAGCAATCAAGAGGGAATGATGAGACAGGGAGATTATTATCACGGAGCCTTGCCCTCAAACGCTTCGAGAGCTGGGAGAGAGAGATGATTAGTTCTCAGGTCATTGACTTAATGAGAGCATGCCAAGCTCTTTTTTTTTATTGGTGGTGGTGAAAATTGCAAACCAGGGAAGGTTGAAAAGTTTGGCAAGTTCACAGTATCAGACAAAAGACACCAGGGAAAAGGCAGCGTTTCAGAGGAGCAGTAATGTCTCATTTTGGCACTTGGAAAGAAATCATTATTTAAAAGGATCATTTGTTTAAATATCTCCTTCAGTTCTGTTAGGAAGAATAACACCTTAAGTGTGTTTGAATCCAAATCAAACTGTTTTGTTTAGACCAATTTCATTTGACATGGAATGATTTCGTTTTCTTTTACTTTGAATTCACCAAAATGAATTCCCAGATTTACTAGTGAGGCCAAACATAGCGCTGGTCTCAGTTCTCTTTCACCTGTTCCTCCATTCTTTTTTCCTTTCTGCTGTCCTGTATTTTACTTCAGTTCTTTCCATTTTATCCTCAGTAAATACCTGGGAACTAGGTACTAGTACTAGCCATACAAACAAACAAACAGGTAAAAAAACTGCTAATAAAGTATGCTACTTAGCACCAAAGATCTGGCATCGACTTTGGCACAAAGCAAAAACTTACCACCAAAGCAGAACTCAAGTCTGTATTTCAGTATCCTGAACCGTTAATACATCTTTGACAAGATAGTCCAAGTCCATTAAACTACTTTACATGGATTCATTTATTCATTTAATTCATTAGTGATAATATTGACTTACCCTGAATGCCAACAGGACCACGTGTGGTAGGAGTGAAGCTGAATGGATGAGGTACCCTTGGTTGGGAGAACTTTTATATGGTTTCTAAGCCGTCCTCCTGGAAATGCAATATGCCCCTCAAGGAGCAATGACCAACCTGTTTCAAAATAGCCACACCTCGATTATCCACCGTCTTGTTTGACTCATCTTGCTTTATCAACATCTTGTCTTTTATGTGATCTTCCTTCTATTACACAGAGGTTTAATTGCTAACTCCACCCGCTGTGTGTTGCAAAGTGGAAATGGGTAAAATAGTGGGGGAGGATTTCGTTGTACAATTCGGCTCCATCATCCCTGGCCAGGTGCTGCATTGCAAAACTGGCAGTGCAGGTGATTGCTACGTGGTATGAAGCCATTTTCTAGTCCTTGATAAAATTTGGGAAAGAGTCCAATGGAGGCTTGTGGTTTCCCTAAGTGGATGTGTATTTTATGTACTGGTCACACTTCTCTAAAGGGAACAGGTATGCTGGGTGCCCACTCTGAAGTACTTTAAAGCCTAATGTTCAGTTGGCTCCAAACCCCTGCTTTTGGAGAGTCAGGGTCCTGAGAAGTATCTCCAGTCCAGTTAAAACAACCATAGTTGCTAACAGCAGCAGAGCCTAATTACATGACATCCAGGACCGGAGCTCTGGAGACTTGGATTCTGTTTCATCACTCTGTACCTAAAGCACTTGGGTGCATACACACATACTAAGTCAACTTAACCAAGTTGACTTAACCAAGTTGACTTGAGCCATGTCGGAGTGTACACATGTACAGCTCCTTGACATGGTGGCAGACATCTTATGAACGAAATCAACTTGACTAATGTGGCACAAAATGATACACCTTAGAGGTGTATTATCTTGAGCCACATTTAAGTTGACTGTTCCACATGTGTGTGTACGCTCTGACAGTTAAGTCAACTTAAAAAAGTTAAGCTGGTTTCACTGGCAGAAAATAGCATGTGCGTACGCACCCCGAGTGTCCGTGGACTCATCACTTCCATCCTAAGTGTTTCAGTTTCCTTGTGTACCTAAGGGGGATAGAGATACCAACTCACTGGTGTAAGCTGCTTTGTGTTCTGCTGATGAAAAGTGTTGCCAAACCTTGACTAGAATAATCTCAAAATTTTTACAATCTGTATTGAGGCTGTTCAGAGTTGCCTATAGGATTTAAACAAAGAGGGTCTGATTGTCTTTTCCTTTACATTGGTAAAGGGCTCAGCCTCCAAGCCATCAGGATTTCTAGATTGCTGTTTTCTACCCTGGAGAAGAAGCAGTGCTATTAAAGAGCCTCATACTTAAGAAAAAACAGAGCAGAAAACAAACTTCAGCTGGGGAAGTTCTGGGAATGGGATCTTCAGCTGTCTGATCAAAACTTAGATCTGTTTTCCCACTGTCTCCCCCTCACTTTTTTCACAGGAAACTAGGAGGAAAAACTAAAAACAGGAGAGCGAAAAGGTGAGATGAACCGAAATTAATATTTTCAGCTTTCAGAAACCATTTCTTTTTCATTTTGAAATCAACATTGTCATTGAATTTGGTTTCAATTTCCTCCTCCCCTTCATGGAAACATTAGTTTTTAATCTGCTTGCTTTCAGCCTCTCCCCCTGAAATATGGATGCTTATTTCTAAATGACTATTACTAAACCAGGCACTGGCAACAACAGGAGATGCTCTGTCATTGGTACCCTATTATGCAAGCCTTGGTTCCATTAATGAACCTTTACTCATTAGGTTATGATGAAGACTCACTAGGTAGTGATGAAGTCACTGATACCTTCTGTTATGAGTAAGTTCTCACCAGGCGAAGAAGTCTTGCACAGTTGTGGCCGGGAAGACAACAATTCTGCGTTTAGCCAAAGCTGCAATACAGATAACGTCATTCATGCAGCAAAGTTTTTTCCCTTTATCTAGCAGGCAGGAACTGACACACCAAACACTGAAATGAGCTCCTCAGATTAACTTCCCCACCTCTGAGAGAGCTCCCTCAAAAGCTTTTGCCTGCAGGGGTATGTCACTCAGAGTTAGCTGCATGCATTCGTGTTATTAGTGCTTTACCTTGACTGTCTATCAATAGAAACATTTTTTTTTTAATTGATGCGTGGTTTGAATGCATACTGAACAGCCTTTGTTGAAGGGCTTAGTCACAGCAGTCTAGCCTTCTCCTCCTACTCAGCACCTTCTTGATGCTGTTTTGGCAGATCTAATGATATGGTGGAAAGATTTTGATGAGAAACACGTCCCAGTCTAACCTTTTGCACTAGGCCACATGAGATAAGGGCTTTTGAGGAGAAAAGAATGCTTTCAAGAAATACCTGTAAAAGCAGGGTGTGTGGCACCCCTGGTGGGAGGGCACCAGAGAGAAAGTAGAGGCTTGGACAGCACTGGTATTTGTTTTCTGCAAGGACGCAAATCTCTGTCTCCAGATGAAATGGCCTGCACATATGTGGGCATACTGAGAGCAGACCGGAGAGAGAACTTCTCTTTCTGGTTCTCCTTCCCTTTTCAGGTTGGAAGGGGCCTCATGGTCATCAAGACAAGTCCCTTGAGGTTGCAAGTAACCATTCACTGATTTACCATCTATCTTTGCCATGTTCCTCCCTGAAGGATCCCATGGATCTATCTATCTTTTTCAGCTCCTGCTCCTGGAGGAGGGTGGTAATTCTCCATGAGCCTGTACCATCGAGAAGTTAGTATCCCATAATGTTGGTTCATGTGTACTGGTCAAGGACTAAGGGGGGTATATGTGTGTGTGTTTGTGCATGGACAGAGTGTGTTTGTAAAACCACGGTTCTACCCACTTACAGAGTCCCCATCTCAGGCAGAGGAGGAACAGGGGAGGAGCCCTTTCAATTGTGGACACAATCTGGGTACCTTGCCCTGTTCTCACTGAAGGGCAGGGGGAGCGAAGAGAGAGATCTGCTCATCCCCCACCTCCGCACTGCTCTGGAGAGGCCACATGCAGGTAGACGGTTCTCCTTCCTTCTGCAGTCTCAGATGCATGGTCCAGGTAGCCCACGCCAGGAGTGACAATGGTTCTGACTGTCTTGCACAGAGGTAAGGTCCATCACGATCTACACCTCTGAGAATATTAATTTTATTGTGTCACTGGCCTGAGTTAACTTTAGTTGTAGAGATTTGTGGAAGGGATAGAAAGTAATATGGCATTTCCTCTCCCTTTCCCAGCCTTCCTGCTATGAGTCATACTATGGTACTGACAAGGTCATTTCAGATGGCCTACATGCATACTCTCTGTGGCTTTCAAAGCCCAGTATTGCTTAGCAGGGCGCTGTTTTCATTCAGATATTCATGTTAGCAACCATGCCACGGTCTTAAAATTTTAATCTTCCTCAATGGAGAAAAGTCCAAGGTTGACATGAGCTGGGTAACCAGGGGTTTGCCATAGAATCATAAAATCACAGAAAATTAGGGTTAGGAGGGACCTCAGGAGCCTTTACCCTTAACAGGGATGAAAGAATATCATACTGAAATAGGGGGCACAGGGGAAGTTGAGTGTTAATAAGTGTGAGTAAAGCCTTCACAACTTGGCCCCTACATGGCACTCATCTTTTGGTCATTCCCATTTAGGAGCTGGATGGATTTTGCTCTGTGGTTCTATCACAAAATGATAGTTGGGCAGTTTGAGATGGGTTGAGAAGGGGTTTCTTTACCTGTCACAGGGTTAAGCTGGACCTGGATTATCCATCATCTTATCTGGCATTATTTCAGGGAAAATACTCTTCCTTTGTAATAAAGGAAGTTCACTCATTGTCTTATCAGTGGGCTGCAAAATCCACAGAGAGGGACCACGGAAGAGATTTGTCTCTGTATCCTTCCAATCACATCCAGTTACACAAATCCTGGACCTGGTTTTATAGTCTTCTTGTCCTTTCCCTGAAGCAGAGAGTCAGACATTGCTCTCAGAAGTCTTGTCCTGAAAGGCTGGGGATGTTTTTAAATTCTGTAGTGGCTTGAAATATTGCCTTAAGGCAAAGTCCTCAAAGAAGACATGAGTAACTAGATTTGTGCAAGGAAATCACAAGCTATGAGAAAATGTCTTCTAGCTGAACTTCATCACTCTGAAAGGATGTGCATGAAGTCTGCTGGACTGTTCTCAGTGGTGGCAGATGACAGAACAAGCAGCAATGGGCTCCAGTTGCAGCAAGGGAAGTTGAGGTTGGATATTAGGAAGAACTTTCTCACTAGGAGGGTAATAAAGCACTGGAACAGGCTCCCCAGAGAGGTTGTGGACTCTCCATCCTTGAAGATTTTTAAGGTCCATCTGGACAAAGCTTTGGCTGGGATGATCTAGTTGGAGGTGGTCCAGCTTTGAGCAGGCAGTTGGACTAGATGTGACCTCCTGAGGTCCCTTCACACTCATTTTCTATGATTCTAAGTCAGGTGAGAGGAGGTTATTCTTATCAATTGTGCTCTGGTGTCTCTTTGCACCCCTTGATGGAATTAAAATCAGACAAACATGCAAATGGGATGCAGATAATCGTCTGGTTGCCATGCGAGTCTCTCCATGCCAAAGAATATTTTCACCTTCTTATTGGAGCTTGTCTCCTCTCCCTGCCATGCCCTGTAGCTGGCTGGCATTTCCTGCTATGCTGCCTGTCTGGCATAAGGCCTGATCATATAATAGGGCCTAATCCTTTAAGAAGCTCATGATGCAGGTCATTCCAATGAAGACATTTGGACTCTTCATATAACCACATGAGCAAAGGTTTACAAAGTCTGATCTCTACTGGGATCCTTAATTTCTGTGTGGCAGGTGCATTGCCTTGTAACTATTAATTACCCCCCCCCAATTGCTCTCTGTAAAGAATAATTAATTGTCATTCAGGGATTATCATCAGCCTCATTTGTCAGCTTTGAATATTTGTAAAACCTTGCTTGGCATTTGCAGAGGAGTTTGGCTGTGGTTTTTCTCACACCCTTTGATGATATTTCCTGCCCACTCATTAAAAGCCTCTTTCAGGGTCTCAGAAATAAAGAAAGGGATGGGAATAAATGGGGATGGTCAATGGCCAGCTAGCATAAGTTAGTTGGCCAACTAGATGGTCAACTAGCCTAAGTTAGTGTGACTCCTTCATCTTCAGAGGTGCAGCCTCAGTCAAGGATTCGCCCCCTGAGGTTTTTTTAAAGCATGTAATAAATACTGAGCCAGGTCCATGTGTCAGAAAGACAGCTAGCACTCCCAGCTTGTTACAGGGGTTGAATGTATGTGGGAAGACTGCCTTATTAGTCTGATTTCTGTATGATGTGTAGGCCTGACTTGAATAAATAGCAACACTTGAATAAAGAGGAGGGGAAAGAAATGTTTGTTTTTCCTCTAATGACAAGACATGCACTTCTTGAAGGAACGAGTGGTGTAATTTTGACCCTGGTCTTTCAAAGACTCCTGCATATGCTTAGCCTCACCAAAGTCAATGGTACTGCTCAGTGTGATATAGCTAAGCCATTATTATATGCCTTTGCAGGCCCTGGGCATTTGTTTTGCCTTGTGATATTTTCACTTGTTTTGTGTGATGAAAACAGCAGGTTTTCCAGTTATTTCCCCAGCATGTTCCTTGTGGGCATTGGGTTATTGCTACTGTTTGAAGGACAGGCTCTCAGGTTGCAGCAAGGGCGGTTGAGGTTGGCTATTAGGAAAAACTTTCTTACTAGGCGGGTTACCTAGAGATTTGGTGGCATCTCCATCCTTGGAGGCTTTTAAGACCCGGGTAGAAAAAGCCTTGGCTGCATAATGTTGGGGCTGGTCCTGCTTTAAGCAGGGGGTTGGACTAGATGTGACCTCCTGAGGCCCCTTCCCACCCTCATTTTCTAGGATTTGATAATTCTAAGAGGACTCTTACTGCAAATTTTCCAATGTGTCTAAGTTGGCTAAGCTTTGTGTTTTTCAATTAGGCATGTGCTCCTAAGTCACTTAGGTAATTCTAAGTATTTCACTCTAAACCCCAAGGCAACTAAACAGCTGGCATGCCATCATTTTCTCCCAGGTAAATTAGAGCTACTTCCTTATGTTTTATCTTCTCATTACATCTGGGTGCTAAAAGACTTTTGCTGTAGGTGTTATACAAATATGTAGGAAGATCTTGTTCCTGGAGATCCAATTAATGCAGTTTCCTCCAACAGAAAGATAATGATGCTGATCTCCATTATAACCTGTTTTGAAATTAGCTCATGAAAAGCACTGTATTAAGATCTAGGTATCACTACTATGAAATGTTTCACTGCTCCTTTTAAGCTGTTACAGGGAGATTTAAAGTGTGGACTGTTCGCTGTTCTGCTTTCTGATCCTTTGTGGCCCTGGCCTGCAGTGACTGATGTTAGAAGGTATGGCCAAAATCCTCAGCTGACATAAATTGGAGTTTATGAAGACACAGTTTTTTTTTACATCAGAGGGTTTAATCCTCTCTCTCCTCCCATGGGAGGTTTCCAAGCTGGTTCTTTGCTGCATCACATAAGATTTTATTTAGAAGGCAAAAGAAGGAGCTGGCAAGGAAATGAAAAGGGAAAAGAAAACACACACACCCTGTTACACTCTTGAACTTATTTTATTTGTTCTTCTTCCACGTACAAGTGGAGAATCAAGCAGTAAGAGAGAGATGAAAGGACTTTTCATTACAGTATCAAAACATAAATCACATTTCTTGGTGATTCACGTTTCAGCTGGAGAAGAGGAGGAAGAGCCTCTCCCTTATGACAGAAACCGGTGTAAAGGTTTGCAAATGGAAGGCAGCTTGCAGAGAAGCAGCTGTGAACTGGCACATCTGGGGTTGCTTTCCTGGAATGAAATGCAGCTGGCCCTGCTCTTACTTCTGCTGTGGGGGCCACTGGCAGGGCTGCTTGGTCTGATGCTGTGGCACGGACTGCAAGGACCCTCCGCTGCCAGAGCTGGAGGAGCCACTGATGCTGCAGCTGCCACCACTACCCCTGGAGTTAATGATCAACTTACTCGAAGATCTCCCACTGCCACCAGATGACAACCCTCCTCCAATGCCAGGCCCACCAATGCTGATCCCAGAGGATCCCCCACTGCCACTGCAACTGCCTATGCTGATTGTTTGGCCTGAGCTACCACCAGCACAGCTAGATCCTCCTCCAATGCCATAGCTGGATCCTCCACCAATGCCATAGCCAGATCCCCCACTACCACTGCCCACAATAGTTTTATGGCCTGAGCTCACACCCGCAGAGCTGGATCCTCCCCCAGTGCCATAGCTGGATCCTCCCCCAGTGCCATAGCCGGATCCCCCACTACCACTGCCCACAATAGTTTTATGACCTGAGCTCACACCTCCAGAGCTGGATCCTCCCCCGATGCCATAGCTGGATCCCCCACTACCACTGCCCACAATAGTTTTATGACCTGAGCTCACACCCCCAGAGCTCGATCCTCCCCCAGTGCCATAGCTGGATCCTCCGCTGATGCCATAGCCGGATCCCCCACTGCCACTGCCCACAATAGTTTTATGGCCTGAGCTCACACCCCCACAGCTGGATCCTCCCCCGATGCCATAGTCGGATCCCCCACTGCCACTGCCCACAATTGTTTGGCCTGAGCTCACACCCCCAGACCTGGATCCTCCCTCGATGCCATAGCCAGATCCCCCACTGCCACTGCCCACAACAGTTGTTTGACCTGAGCTCACACCCCCAGAGCTGGATCCTCCCCCAGGGCCATAGCTGGATCCTCCACTGATGCCATAGCCGGATCCCCCACTACCACTGCCCACAATTGTTTGGCCTGAGCTCACACCATCAGAGCTGGATCCTCCGCTGATGCCATAGCCAGATCCCCCACTGCAACTGTCCACAATTGTTTGGCCTGAGCTCACACCCCCACAGCTGGATCCTCCCCCAGAGCCATAGCTGGATCCTCCGCTGATGCCATAGCCAGATCCCCCACTGCAACTGTCCACAATTGTTTGGCCTGAGCTCACACCCCCACAGCTGGATCCTCCCCCAGAGCCATAGCTGGATCCTCCACCGATGCCATAGTCAGATCCCCCACTGCCACTGTCCACACTTGTTTGGCCTGAGCTCACACCCCCAGAGCTGGATCCTCCACCGATGCCATCGCTGGATCCTCCACTGATGCCATAGCCAGATCCCCCACTGCCACTGCCCACAATTGTTTGGCCTGAGCTCACACTCCCACAGCTGGATCCTCCCCCAGAGCCATAGCTGGATCCTCCACCGATGCCATAGCCAGATCCCCCACTGCCACTGTCCACACTTGTTTGGCCTGAGCTCACACCCCCAGAGCTGGATCCTCCACCGATGCCATCGCTGGATCCTCCACCGATGCCATAGCCAGATCCCCCACTGCCACTGCCCACAATTGTTTGGCCTGAGCTCACACTCCCACAGCTGGATCCTCCCCCAGAGCCATAGCTGGATCCTCCACCGATGCCATAGCCAGATCCCCCACTGCCACTGCCCACAATTGTTTGGCCTGAGCTCACACCGCCACAGCTGGATCCTCCCCCAGTGCCATAGCTGGATCCTCCGCTGACACCACAGCTGGATCCTCCACTGCCACTGCCCACAACAATTGTTTGGCCTGAGCTCACACTGCCAGAGCTGGATCCTCCCACGATGCCATAGCTGGATCCCCCGCCACTGCAACTGCTGGATCCACCGCTGCCACCACCTGCGATGACAACCTTTTGGGCTGAGCCTCTGCTGATGCCACTTGACAGTCCACCGCCATAGCTGGATCCACTGCTGCTCCCCCCGGTCACACCAATCTTTTGGCCTGAGCTCACACCGCCAGAGCTGGATCCTCCCCCAATGCCATAGCTGGATCCCCCGCCGCTGCAACTGCTGGATCCACCGCTGCCACCACCTGCGATGACAACCTTTTGGGCTGAGCCTCCGCTGATGCCACTTGACAGTCCACCGCCATAGCTGGATCCACTGCTGCTCCCCCCGGTCACACCAATCTTTTGGCCTGAGCTGCCACCACCATAGTTGAATCCTCCACCAATGCCGTAGCCGGATCCCCCAGTGCAGCAGCTGGATCCACTACTGCCGCTCACACAGATGTTTTGGCCTGAGCTGCCACCACAACAGCTGGATGCCCCACCAATGCCATTGCCGGAGGACACAGAACTTCCGCCCCCATGGCAGGATGAGCCCTGAAGACCTCTGGACTGCTGTGGGATCTCTTGGCAGGCAGTTTTCTGCTGGGTGGAAGACATTCTTCGGTGAAGCAAGTAAATCTAAAAGAAAAAATGGTGCTCAGGGCTGGCAAACAGAGGAGATATTTTCTTATAGGATCATAGGAAGGTCAGGCTGGAATAGACCTCACAAGATCCAGTCCAGACCTCTACTAAAAGCAGGATTATCCCTGACTAAACCATCCCAGTCAAGTGTCTGGTCAACCTGCTCTTGAAAATTTCCAGGGATGGAGATTCCCCAACCTCCTTAGGCAGACTGTTTCAATGCTTGACCACCCACAGGGTCATGAAGTTCTCCAACCAAAATTTCCTCCAGCTTGAGGCCAATGCTTCTAGTGCTATCCCATCCAGCCACAGAGAAGAACCTATCTCCATCCTCTCTAACATCGTCCTTCAGGCATTTGAAGACTGTTAATCAAATTCTGCCTCAGTCTTCTCTTTTCCAATTTAAATAACACTGGCTCTTTCAGCCTTTCCTCATAAGTCATGCTTCCCAGGCCTGTAATTATTTTTGTTGCTTTCCCTTAGACTCTTTCCAAATTGTCCACATCTTTCTTAAGTGTGGGGCCCAAACAGGACACAGCTTCTTCTTCTTTTATATACTATAGCTAAAAAAATTGCCCAGTGCAAACAAGGCTCAGTCTATGAATCACTGCCCTGCCAGGAGCTCTGGGACTGAGGAGTTATCTAACTTTCATCTGACTGGGATTGTCTGCAGTTGGTTCAGCATCTGTTCCATAAATATTATAATTTGGAGGGCCTATATGAATGCACGGACTTGTCTGATGGTACTCAGGCCCTTTGGCAGATAAACAATGAAATTAAGAGGGAAGCTGCTGAAAGCTTATAAGTCTCATTGTTCCATGATGGACTCACAAATGTTTCAGCTATCCTTAAACTCTTCGGGTTTTGAGGCTAATATCTCAGTAGATATCAGGGTTGCCAATAGCCCCTTCCTTCTATTCCAACACTGTAGGTTGATAAAAGAAGCATCAAAGTGCCTGTCTGAGTATAAAGGTAAGCAGATTAAAGAAGAATGTTTTTCAAATGAAATACAAATTTCAGTGAAAAAGTGTCACCCCAAACTGATGACAGAATGAGAAGCAATGGTTCCCATTTGCAGCAAAGGAAGCTGAGGTTAGATATTAGGAAAAACTCTCACTAGGAGGGTGGTGAAGCACTGGGACAGGTTACCCAGAGAGGTGGTGGCATCTCCATCCTTGGAGGTGTTTAAGACCTGGCTCGCCAAAGCCTTGGCTGGGATGATGTAGTTGGGGCTGGTCCTGCTTTGAGCAGGGGGCTGGACTAGATGTGACCTCCTGAGGTCCCTTGCAGCCTTCACTTCCTATAATTCTGCGATTATTTATTTAGGCAAAAAATCTTGGATTTTTTGCTCAAAAGTGAAAATTTTCCCACTTGTAAAAATGCTTCCAACCAGCCCTTGTAGAAACCTCATCAGAGTAACAGGCACATATTTTACACTTGTCTCCTGTTTAACACCAGCCCCAGCTACATCATCCCAGGCAGGGCTCTGAGTAGCTGTCTCATTTTTTCAGCCTATCTGGAGCATCAGGGATGTACTCCAACCACCAAATAAATCCTGCATTGCATCAGAGCAATGAATGTCCCACATCCTGGGAAATCAGGTTTAGAGGATGAGTGTCCAGACTCACATCACTGGGCTTGCTTTTGCAAATTATTCCTTGAAGTCTATGAATGAACTCAATGTATATCTAATAATAAAAAGAAGAAAAGATAAAATGACTTACCCTCCTCAGGAACTGGCAACACGTGCAGGGGAAGCAAAGGCAAGTGAATGAGGATCCTTGGGACAGAAGACCTTTTATACGGTGGCTTGGGCTCTCCTACGGGAAGTGAGACACCCCTAGGAGAATGGAGATCAGTTTATTTACCAAGCTAACCCTGCTTTTACTATGCACGTATGTTGACTTGTCGTTTCAGATCAATATCTGTCACCTGTATCATTTGTTATGTTGTTTACAGACGTCATTGCTAATCCTTCCTAATGACTATATTCCTGTGCTCTTGGGTTGAACTGGGGGCTCCTTTGCTAATGGAGGTGCACTAATCCTCTCCCCAAGCTTTGCAGAAGACAGTCATGAGCCTTAAGAACCAGCTGTACAGCTCTGTGCTCAGCTAAACTGTGCATTTTTGTTTGCTTCCTTCCATCCATGGCCACCTGGCCCTGAAACCTGCTCTGCCAACACTATGCGTGCAATGGTAGCCACGAGTGTGCATTATGCATGCAATGGTAGGCCATGAGCGTGCACTATGCATGCAACGGTAGGCCATGAGTGCAGCTTCTTAATGCTCTCCTCCAATGCAGCCAATGTCACCCACCCATGTCTCTGCAACCATTACAGTCCCCTGCTCTAAGGGCAGTGGGGTAGGACTCCTCATTCAATGGGACTAGGGTAGGTGCTAGGGGTGTTTGGTGGAGCTGGTAGCACGGTGATGGTAGGACTAGGGTGTTTCAAGATGCCACCTGGGGAAGCAGGCAGCATTGCAGAGAGCCAGAGGCAGATGAAGCTGAGGCCTCAGCAGATGCTTTGGATCCTGGGGGATGAGACTAGGAGAGGGGTGTTGCTTGGGGAAGGGCATTCATGGCAGGGAACCTGGCAACACAGGCTCTGCATTTAGCAGCAGGAATCTGTGTTCCCTTGAGAAGCTGTTAATGTTCAGATCTGGGGCTATTTCTGCTTCCAATGATGTTTGCTCTGCACATGGTCTTGGTCTCTAAGTAGGGTCCAGAGCTTTTTTCTTCAGTACTGTGCATACCTGCATGTATCTTAGGCTTTATACAGTGTTATACTCATCACATTAGTATCTGGGCACTACAGTCAGTCTGGGCTTTCCCAGTGAAGCTCATTTTTGCTGGGTACTGTAGAAGGTCAGCTCATGAGCACGGTGCAGCTGAGCCCTATGGGGTTGTGCTAGGCATGCTCTGAGCCTGCTTCCAGAGGACACACACAGAGGCACATCTTGTTTGAGGATCATGGTTAGATTTATTGATAGAAACTTTGGCACATGCAGATTGTAGGTGTCTAGGGGGATTCAGCAGGCGGCTTTGAGCATTGCACCCTTGGACATACATCCCACCCAAGTCCCACATTAGGCATTTAGGTCAGGGGTGGGCAAAATGCGGCCCGCGGGCCAGATGCAGCCCACCAGGCCATTTTATCCAGTCTGTGTGACCCCTAAACATTTTAGAAAATTTATATTTATTTGTCCCTGGCTGCCTGTCATGTGGCCCTTGATGGCTTGCCAAAACTCAGTAAGTGGCCCTCCACCTAAAATAATTGCCCGCCCCTGATTTAGGTCTTTTTGTAGATCTGGACCCACCGAGGCATTGTGATGCACCATGTTCTGACTCCTACGCTGCGTTGCAGATCTTGCCCAAGGTCTCCCAAGCCTTAGACACGTACTCTAACCACCCCCTGTCTTGACAACTCTTCCCTCTCCATTGCTCCATCACCCTGCCACCCTCAGAGATCATTTGGAAGGAGATAATATTGGCAGAGGAGATGGAGCCAGCAGGAATTTTGCCAAGATAAATGGTAAAACCAGCAGCATTCAGACACAGGCTCTAAAATAAATGTGGACAAAAGGAAAAGAGTACTAAAGAGGAGTCTGGAGGAGGCTGCTTGGGATTGGGATCAGGGCCCTTTTGGATGTAGCCTGGAAGACCATGAATTAGTCTTCACTCCCCACCATCTACATGCATCTCCTTCAGGCTGAAGGGAGGAGTCTGGGTTGTTTTCCAGGCTGATTTCCATGTAGGTGGCTAACAGATGAGGTTATGGATCCTGTGATGCTGTGCAGTGATTGACATCTATTAGCATGTCTGGAATTTTCTTCTGCCTGTGATGCACCTGACTTCTAATTGCCCTGATGGCAGTGATCCGCCATCCAGCTGATGAACAGCATTGTCCTTGCTCACCAGGGGGCTTGTGGGGATTCTTGATTTAGGACTGCAGGGTTCCTTAGGCTTCGTGCAGGCGTCTATGCCAATGCCTCTAATCCAGCCTTCTGCTTCCCTGGCCACAGACCTGGGGGGTTTCAGCAGGCCATAGAATTTAGGCACCATTT
Source organism: Alligator mississippiensis (assembly GCF_030867095.1). Classification (NCBI taxonomy): domain Eukaryota; kingdom Metazoa; phylum Chordata; order Crocodylia; family Alligatoridae; genus Alligator; species Alligator mississippiensis. Next base: position 13,727,478 of record NC_081838.1, read on the forward strand.
AAGCTACCTGGGAAAGATCAATGCACAATATGTCCAAACTAGAGTAATTTTCAAAATAGTGTTCTTGTTGGAAACACTGGATGAAAACATTTTTTCATTTTGATCAACATTTCAGCAGAAAATGTTGAGCTTTTTTTCCACTGGGACAAACATAAATCTGAAAACCAAACATTTTTCAGCAACAAAAATCCAGCATGTTCTTTTCCAAAATTTCTAAAAATGGTGCTGTCTTTAATGAATAACTGAAAATATTGCAGCAAAACCGACACTGTCAGTGAAAGGCTTTTTTCTCTGGGTGAAAAACCATTTCTCTCTTTATATATAAAGAAAAGTTTAGATGGAAGAATCTTCACATAACTAATCAGGTGTGATTTTGCTTTCAAACAGGTGCTTCGATGTGCTCTGCTGGCATTCAAGAAATAAAATTGGTGGATGGTGCCACAGCCACCACCTCAGCTGGCAGAAGATTCAAGATGGGGACCAGGTACTGCAATTTCAGATGAATAAGTGTAGTTAAGGGTTGTAAGACAGACAAGGTTCTTCGGGTGAATCTGATATCTTTTATTAGACCAACTTAAATAATATTTAATAATATTAATAAATAATATTTAAGTTGGTCTAATAAAAGATATCAGATTCACCCAAAGAACCTGGTCTGCCTATGTCCTTAGACCAACACGGCTACAACTTACACCCCTGGTAAGGGTTGTAAGACACTCATATCATTTCCAGATTTGGCTCCAAGGGTATCTGTAGCACACACTACCCCAGGGCTCACATCGGCTTGTAAAACCCCAACAGATCCTCTTCCTGTGCCAGACTAAGGAGGAGGCCAACCTTGACTTTGTGCTCAGTAGTGGTAAGTTCCCAGGCTCCCAGAACATGCTGGTTTCTTTTCCTCTGGGGTCTGACAGCTTTCTAGGGATTTTTCTGCCAGCCTAGCATAGCAGAGCACGCTTCGTCCCTATTTGCTTCCTGCACCAAGTTGGCATTCATTGTCCTGGCTTGATGCTGAGAAGCTATTGGAGTAATTCTGATTTTGTACCTCTCCGCGTGGTACAGAGCATATAGTGGAACAGCATATAAGGGGGTGGGGGTTTCAGAGAGAATTTGGACCCCTGTGTGCCTGTGATATGTGAAAATACATTCAGCCTAGAATCAGGGCTCAGTTGTGCATTGCAAGGTGTATGAGAGCAGGACGATAACACGTGTCCATATTTGCATCTGCATCTGTCCGAGGAAAAGCATGCTGATGTTGGTTACTCCCCCTGTCCTGTGATGAGTGGTTGTTGGGCAGAAAAGCTCTGACTACAGGAACATTCACAGATAAGAAGAGGCCCGTTTGCCCATGCCGTCACCTTTTAAAGTGCGCACAGTCAGAACAGCTCACCCCAGAGTGTTTTTGTGTGTGAACCACACATTGAATGATACCAAGATTTAACCTTTATGCAACACTTTCCATTGCTAGCTCCCCAAGAGCTCTTCAGAGGAAGTCAGTGTTGCTATCCCAAATTGACGGATGGGGAACCAGAGGCACGGTGGGAAGCTTAGTGTAGGAATGGGACCTTAATGCATAGAAGGGAGTGTTATGTGGTGTTTATGGAGTCAGCCCACAACCTGAAATATAGGTATTTTTCCTGGGTTGGTCATGTCATTCCTGTGTGATCGTGCGTAGGTCACTTCCCTTCTCTGCTCCTAATCTTCCTAATCTCTAAAGCAGCAATAATGATCTGCTCACATGGAGGGCTGGGAGGGTTTGATCACTACAATTTTGCAGAATGCCTGAGGCTGGAGTCTAGGATTTGGTCTTCAGTCTGTAGCCAAGAACAAAACCAGCTTATGATGAAACTACGTGGCTGCAGTATTCCAGTATGGTACGTTTGGGTGCATAATCCATAGATGCACCAAAGATTGTCTTGTTCCTCATTTGTGACTGTGAAAACAAAACACCTGTTTGCATAGGCTTTAGGATATTGTGGCTGGATACTTTGTTTTGGAACGTGCCGTTGTACTGGGTCGATTTATCTCAGCAGTTGGATGAGAACTAATATATCTTGTAGGCAGCAGAGGCAGTAGAGGTGGCTGAAAAAGCTCAGGGTTTTCGGTTAGGAAAAAGACCTTTTCCCTCAAAAGGAGTAGTTTTCCTGAAAGATTTTCAACTTTTCGTGTCACAAGAAATTGGTGCCATTTTTAATTACAATCTTACAAAAAAGCTATGAGTAAGTGAAACAAAATTTGGGATATGACCATTTTTGCGTTAAACATTTACAACAATATCATGGGAACCAGGTCTGTATCAGACCACGCTGTATCATTATGACTGAAAATGGTTTATTTTAATTAAAAAATAAATCAAAGCCAACATTAAAGAAAACATGAATGCAATGTTTCTTCCTAATATTTTGACCCATGGTTTCATCCTCAGAAAGACATTTAATTCACATCAGATGAGCAGGTTTAACCAAATGGGGAGGTGGCTCCTGTGGGTTATGCTGTGTGCCTGGATCATGTTGGCTTGCGCAGCTCAGAGCACCCCTCTCATCTGTGCTACCTTGCTGTAGAGTTTAGAAAAGGAAAGGTTTATTTTACTTTCCAAAACATTGCCAGAAAGTGCCATACTGAATACAAAGCTTCCCTTCCAGGGAAATTCCTTTTACCATCCTATGCACGGAGGGATGGGAATGAATGGATGTGTAGTGAATTTGAACTAGGTTACTACTAACCCTGAGTCCTGAGTGCATCTTAGATCCTTTGTGCCTTGTGTCTGGATCACTAAAGGCTGCACAGAGCCTGGAGGGTCATCCCCGAGTGGTGCAGTTATTTTCCTCCAGAAAGGACCCCGCAGCTCTCTGCTAATGGAGCCCTAGACTGGTGCAGGGTCTGCTCTGCTGCCTGGTGCATGGGCAGCGAGTGGGCAGTGCACAGGGCAGAGCAAAGTCCCTGCCTGTTCCCTTGTTCCTCTCAGCCCCTTTCCTAGCCTCCTGTTTGGGCAGAGAATGGACATGCAACCTTCTGGTCTTCGCCTGTACGCAGTTGTCACAGAGGACAAGCCAATGAAGTCATTGCTATGTACTGGGGGTGGTCTTATATCCATGCTCCCTAAATGTAAGTCCTTATTCATAGATTCATAAATGTTAGGGGCTGGAAGGGACCTCTTGAGATTATCAGGTCCAGCCCCCCTGCGCTTGGGCAGGAAAGACTGCTGGGGTCAGGTGACCCCAGCAAGGTGAGCGTCCAGATGTTTTTTGAAGATTTTCAGAGTAGGCGATTGTACCACCTCTGGGGGAGTCTGTTCCAGACCTTGGGCACTCGAACCATAAGGACATTTTTCCTTATGTCCAATCTAAAGTGATCTTCTAGCAATTTATGATGGTTATTCCTTCTCTTCCCCTGGGGTGCCTTCATGAACAGATGCTTCCTCAGACCCTGATGTGCACCCTTTATATACTTATAGGCTGCTACCAAGTCCCCCTGAAGTCTTTTCTTCTCCAGGCTGAACAGTTCCATGTCCTTACCTTTTGGTGAAGGTTTTAATCCTAGTTTGGTTGACATCTTTTCCCTCTTAGGCTCCTGCTATATAGAACACATATTTGGGCATTTGGGGATAAGAGGTTATCCCTAAGATAGAGAGCAAGAGTTGAGCCTTGCAGTGGGTTTTGATTGAGACATAAAGTCTAGATCTGAAGGACTCCCGCTGCCTTAAACATGGGACTGCTGATGCCAGGTGGATTTCCACCCCAGATCATTTGCTTTCCAAATTTGCCCATACAGCTTCCACCTTGTTCAATATTTTTCTGCTTGGCATGGCTGTGGTGTGGAAATTGAGCTGTATCTAGAAGCATTTCCATGTCAGTGAGCAGACTCTCAGATACCTGAAAGATGTATGGCAGCATGAAATGGTTAGAGAGATGGAAGATACATGAACCTTTATGAATGATATGTGCTAGCCTTGCATCATCTAGAAGGCTACCACATGGGGTGTGGATTAGAAGACCTCCTGAGGTCCTTTCCAATAATTATTTGATTTATCTATCCTGGTATCATCTGCATCATTATAATCTGCATTAGTAACTACAGTCTGCTGCTCACTCATGTTGTGGGATACCCATGTGTGCAGTCCAGACTCTTCCAAAACCAGCATATGCAATGACCATAGAAACAGAACCAAGGAACGATTCCTACACGTGGGTCTCTTGAGTTCTCCAGGTCTCGTATCTGACTATCTCTACTGCATGTTGCTTTCAGAGTGAACCCTGTAGACTCATCCTGTAGACCAGACTCAGCCCAGAAGACCCCTTACCCCTCTGTATTTCTAACACACCAGGGTCTTTACTCAGAAGAAAACTATGGTAAGGGGAATGCATTCAGGGTTTGAGAAGAACCACCTAGACACCTAAACTCTCCAGAATGACCAGTTTTATTGTCTCATGCCTACAGCTGGACACTGAAGCTTGAGATTAGTATGTGAAACCACCCTTACACCAGCCTGCACACCAAATTTCTCATTAAAAGTGCATCGGAGATGCACAGCCAGTTGCATCAGGAATGAAGGACTCGGCAGTGGTACATGCAAAGCATGGTTCATTTCAGGTGGTGGGAGGTCATGAGATGTGCTTGCCATCACGGTTGCTTGATTTGGGCATCGCTAAGCAGCGACTACTTCTGCTGCTGCTGCAGGGGCTGCTGGGGGGCTGCTGGGTCTCTTGCAGTGAAGAAACCAGAAGCAATGAAGAAGATTAATTTTTAGCAACCAGAACAAGCTATATTATAAAGCAACTTACTTTGTCCCGCAGCACAAGAAAGCAAAAAAAAGTTGAGAGGAGTGAGGATGCTTGGAAGATGAGACTTTTATACAGTATCTAAGGCCTCCTGCTGGAAGTAAGACATACGCTGGGGCAATGACTGGTTTATTTACCAGCCAAACCCAGCCTCAGCTGCCCACTTGCTTGGCAACATCTCTTGACTTGTCATTTTTGATGAATATCTCCCTTCCACAACCCTTGTTGTTTTAAACCATATAAAAAGACCAGTGGAAGGCCCGCCTGCTTGGGGGAACCGGGCAGAAGCAGAGGTGCTCTTAAATTGGTGGCTGAAACAGAAACTAAGCCTTTGGATCTGTGCCCAGTCCATAGGAACTACCAACAAGGAAAGGGCTTGGGGAAGCTTTTGATAAATCATTTATCTTGAGTAAAAAAGAATAATGTCAGCACGGTGCTGTTCATATTGTTCTATGGTTGTGAGGATGGTCTGACATAATTCATGGTGATCATTGGTTCATGGTGATCATTGCTGCTAGTCCATTATGTGTATCTGGTGACACCCACAATGTGTCGAGGGCTGTATAAAAAAAAGGACTGGAAAAGCAATGAGTTTTTACCATCAGGAGCCTATAAAAAAGACAAAACACATTGCTCCAAATGCTCTGCTGTTGTAAGTCTGGGTTGTTTCCCTTACTGCAGCTGATATGTAGCCAAGGAGCATGTGGCTTATAGGAAGATGGGCATAGGAGGAAAACAAACTACAGATGACTAGGATCCCAGTTGTCCACAGGCTGTGGTGCAAGAGTAACTGTTTTATTATGGGTGTGATGTTTTTTACCAATCTAGTCATATCATTACAGCTTCTAGCCCGTGTGCAATTATGCTGTCCAATGCACCCTCCACCCATGGTGATGACTTAGGGACGGGACAGGGATCCCCCACTGTTCACCCCAGTACAGCTGGCTCCTCTTTTTGCGCAGGAATGGGCCATCTTTAGAGACATCTGACAAAAATAACCCCGCAGACTTGCTGCTGCTGGTGCCTAGCAGTGAACAGTAGGTATGTTAAGCATGCAGGTAGGAGCAGCTTTGAGTGTGTTGCATAGGGCTGGGCTCAAGGCTTCAGTCTTGGGAGACCTGAGAGCATTGCAGAGGGGATATACAAGTCTGCTGTGAGCCACGTAGAGCCACTTCTGAGTTGTCTGTTTGCCTAATTGCCAGTCCTGGCATACTGAGAGAGGAGCATGTGGGCACGACTTCTTTTGTCAGAGGCAGGCCTGGATTTTGGAGGGGAGCAGTGTCAACACAACCCAGTCAGCCCATTGACACTGGTATAAGTTTGTTCACTAGACTGAAAAGATTTGTATTGCACATGTTGTACATTTGTGTTGTGATGTCTTATGACTTTTGTGTGCAAACAGAGCTCAGGGTCACTAGGGAGTGGTACGGTGACCAGTAATTGGCTTCAGACCCTTAGATGGGGGTGTAATGAATTGCTTTGTCCTGTTTTGCACTGTAGACCCAGCAGCTTGTATGCTGCCAAAGCCTTATGAATAATAAGAAGAGCAGCAGCAACTCCAGTTTGGGTGCACAGGTTGCGGTTGTTCTTCACACCCTTAAACCACAAAATGAAGGACTAAAAATATCACTTACAGTGCCTAAACTATACTCCTGAACCTTCAGGCCGACTCTCTTATTGGCCTGTGCTTCGGGCAGTGCTCGTTTGCCACCTGTAAGGGAATGAACCTGCGGCAAGTTCTGTAACGTCCCCTGTACTGAAACGGTACCACCGACTTCTGCCGGGTGTGCTGCAGTGCACCTTGGGGCTCTTCTGCTGGATGCTAGCAGGTACCGGTTGAGGCTGTCTGTGTTTGGGGAGCAGACAGTTGCAGTGTTTATTTGAGGAGTGGAGATATACATTTTTTACAGAAGCTTGCTTAGACTATAAACTCCTTGGGACAGGCGCTGCATCACACTCTGTGTTTGTACAGCACCAAGCACAAATGGAGGTCCATGCTTGGGGCTCCTACATCCTACCACAGCATTACTGCTACTGCTGATAGCTTGGGGTTGGGAAAGAGTTTAAAGAAATCACCAAGAGGATGTGCTCTCATGAACTGCAAGCTGTAACGTCGCTTCTGCAACACTTGTTTTTGCTGTGGTATCCACCGGGGTCTCTGATCTGCTGTCCAGGCTGCAAGGAACCTTGACCTCCAGGTCTAGGTCGTCCCCGTCATGGCCAGATGAGCCATTGCCCCTGCTTTGGTTTGATGAGCCCTCACTCTGATGGCTTGATGAGCCTCCACCTTTCCTGTGGCAGTCTCCACCACTACCACTGCTGGAACATCTCCTGGATGGCTGTGGGCCACCATGGCAGCCACTTTCCTGCTGGGACCATGCCTTCCTGAGATTCAGGTAACCATGCGAAAACAGCAAAGTGGGGGATAAAATCTGTCTTGCAGTTTCCCCTTCTCAAGGTGGGTGAGGGAAGATCTCATTTCCCTCTGTTGATTGCACCTGCCTGTTTTTCTGAGCTCAAGTGCTATCCTGAGAAGATACCCCAGGTTGCCTGACCTCTGGTAGATGCTGCTGCTGCTCCTCCCTATATGCAGGGTGGCAGAAGGCTGCTGATGATGTTGTTTCTTATTTGTAGTTCCTTATTATAGAGGTGGCTCCTGCAGTGGGAGATCAGGATCCTGTCAGCATGATGAGGACACAGTATGTGGGCCCCAAGGAGCTCCCTGTATAAAGAAACAAGACAGAGTGATCAACCCCAGGTCACGGATGGAGAAGCGAAGTGCAGAGAGAACAGAATGGCTTGTCCGGAGCCACAAAAAGAGTTTGTGGCTGAGCCAGGGCTTTCACTCTGAGCTCCAAAACCTTCATAAAATCATAGGATCATAGATAATGAGGGTTAGGGGGACCTCAGGAGGACGCATCTAGTCCAACCCCCTGCCCAAAGGAGCACCAGCCCCCATGAGATCACCCCAGGCAGGGCTTTGTCAAGCCAGGCCTTGGCCGGGGCCTTAAGCACAAGCGACTCTTTCCTAGCTCAGGAGAAACACTTTCCCATTAAAAGGAGCAGCTGAGTCCTTGCCAGGCAACAAGAAGCCTCATTTTACCCAGTCCCTCTTGTGCAGGGCCCTGCCCTCTTAAACCTTCTCATTGATTTCATGTGGCATCTCCCAGCTGCAGCGAGCAGGTTTGAATGGCCTCATAGCAATGACGCCGCACAGCAGCCTGGGATTTTGGGCTGGCAAAGCTGCATTGGGAGGGTGGAGTGTAATTAGCAAGAGGGAGGATTAGGCAAGGAGACTCATTCAAATGTTCTCACGACATGTTTGCTTAATACTCTCTTGATGGCACCCCACACACAGGTTATGAAAGAGGAGAGATCACGGGGCCCTGCCCCGCACATGGCTCTTTGGTAAGGGAAGGACAGTCATTCTGTCAAAGAGTGCCATTAAGCAGGCACCATTTCTCAGGCCAGGTACAGGTACTACACTTTTACCAGTATAAATGATTGGAAACCGGTCTATCCCTGTAACAGAACAGCCGTTCGGCATGCATAAACTGGTTTAAACAGGGCAGGATCTGACCTAAGATTTGCCCCCCACTACCACTACAAGGCAAATGTGTGTCCTGTTTGCTGCTTATTTAAACTATTCTGCTTCCAGAAAACCGTGTGACTTAGATCGAATCTGCCTTGGGCTTTATGACTGTCTGTACCTAGCCTCATTGTTTAGATATACCATAGGCTGGATCCACATGTGATGTAGCTACTGTGAAGTCATACCTGCTGCAGGTCTTGTATGCAAAACAATCATTTTCCCTTCAGATTCACAAACGTATTCATCTTTTAGGGGTCAGTGGTACCTACAGACCCAGATCCATATCCTGTGCCCCCTTATTCTGGGGACAGTGTGGAAATATATCCAAGGCTTGGATTTTCCCAGGCTTGAGCAGGGTGAAATGGGGTCACACTTAGGTGCTTGAGTCCACTGAGAGGCCTGATATACAGAATTGTGTCCAGAGGCTTTCTGGCAGGCTTGCCTAGTGCTTCCCAGCCACATGGGACAAGGTGGCATAAACATAGCTCATGTTCCCAACTCTATTGCTGCTTTTGCTGGGTGGCCTTGATCAATTTTCCTTCCCGTGCCTCAGTTTCCCCCCATTTTGTGAAGATGCGGTTGATAACACAGAGCTGTGGATAATCAGGCCCTTTGGTTTTAATGAGATTCTCTATGTTTATCCCAGTGTGGGAGGAGAGTTGGGCCTTTCCTGTAAACTGGAAAAAAGCCACAGTTTTCCAGTAATTCATCATACCGGTTTAGTCGCTTTTGGTGTAGATAAGGGAAAAGTGAGTCATCTGAGTGTCTCACTCTTGCCAGAAGTCAGAATAGCTCTGGCAGGGCACAGAAGAGAAACCCTTAGCTTTTCCTGTCACAACATTAATCTGGAAAAAGAGCAGCTTTGTTGCCCTCCCTGCATACAGCTGCATGCAGTGCCCTATGCCAGACTCTGCTCTCATATCTGGTTCACTTTGGTGCCCTTCCAAAGACGGCGTTGGAGGTCTGGTTTGCAGTAGCGTGAAGGGAGAATCAAGCCCTTAGACCTGGATGAAATGGGTGGCAACACTGCTTGGAGCTGCACACTTCTCCAGGAACAGGGGCTAACCCTATTTCAGAGCTGGCTGGGAGTTAGGGACCCACATGGCTGTGGTGTGGAGTTTGCAGCAGTCCACTGTGTGCTGCTGACATTCCTTATTTTTATTCCATTTTACTTTGCTCAGCTCCTTCACTGCTTCTGTGCCCCTGGTACCTGAGTCTCCTGTGCTGAATAATCCAGTGTCAACATGATTTTTCCCCCCTTCCTTGGGGCAGAAATATGAACGGAAAGAAATCCAGATGTGGTGTTACAAACGACTGTCATGATCTGGGACAGGGGCCCAACTTTTTTGGCAGTTGTGCAGCAAATTGACCCTGAATGCTACCTGAGAGTTTCTCTGATCCCCTTCCTCTGCATGATCTGCTGCTCTGCTTTCTGCTCCCTTCTCTGTGCTCCCTGCCTGGTGCCCTGCTCTGCTTTCTTCTTCCTGTCCCCTGCTTGATCCACTGCATGCCATACACCGACGCTGCCTGTGACACTTGTGGCACTCACACCAGTTTGGTCACCCCTGATTTAGGAGATATATGTAGAGAGAGGTCATTCCAGTCTCTATCCTGAATTTGCCTGTATGAATCACAGTAATAAAAGAGTATCTGTTATTAGTTTACATCTCAATTAACTTAGAAAGCCTCCTGAGTCATATGTGAATGCTCATGATATATAAAAAATTGGAAAAACAAGGGCAACAGCAATGCATTATTCTTGTAATTGCTCCTAATTAACAAGCAAATCAAATTAGAAAACTATTTTCCCATCTTGCAAAACTTCTGAGATTTCAAAATATTTCCCATTCTGCATTGGAAGGAAAGACAGGACCTTTGACATTTTTGTACCAAAATAAGAGATCTCAGCACAGCCAATATCCAGCCACAACCCGGGTGCGTATCCTGAGCAGGGGGCTGCCCTGCGTTTCTCATTTTTCCATGGAAGACCTCGAAGCTTTGGTTTTACTCTACTATGATACAGGCACACCTCTGAAGCCTCGAATAGGTTCTCAGGGTGGAAATGTCACTCCTCACCCTGCTTTAAGCAATCGGAGGGAATGCAATGTTGCAATTGTGACTTAACATGCATTAGAAATGGGCCGAGGAGAAGGATGCCCATATATAAGACAAGGCAGAGGTGGCAGCAGATGAAGGGAACAATATCTGAGCTAAACATCATATGACACAGGTGGAATATATAGCGCATCCCTGGCTCCTCTTTATTCATAATCTTTGTCCCTCGTCCTACTGCTGTGATTAACCCCATCTGTATGTCCCATGCAGTCATTGTACTCCTAAATTGCTTTAGTTGCATAGGTAGTCATATCCTGCTGCTGGTTTATTTTTGAGGGAACTCCTCAGTCCTCTCAACAGGGAGCTCTTACTCCATAATCAAGACTATCCAGTTTGACTGCCGGGTATCAATCTGGAGGGACTGGGAACGTGATTCTGATCTGATAAGGACTGGCCAAGAACCATCTTGTGGGCCCTGACTCAGGGTTCAGGACAGCATTAAGGTATCCTGAATTTGAGCCTGGGGTTCTAAAAACCTTGAGGAAATGGGTTTTAAAGGAGAGGTGACAGCCTCTGAGGAAGAATGGCACAAAAAAAAAGATAACACAACTACGACCCCAAAGTAGGTGCCAACATCTAGGCAAATGATCAGACACCTTAGTAAGGTGTAGGCTTTTCAAAGGGGCAGAGCACAGGCAGGTCTCAAGAGTTTCCATGAAAATTTACTTTTAGGCCGGTCCCTCTGGAAAGCAGCAGGGATGGGATTGTCTAAAGCAGCTGAGGGATTCGGAGTACAAGTCCCACTAACAGCCAGTGGCACCGGTGGTCCCAAGACCTGCCCTCATTTTTGAAAAACTTCCATCCCTAAGCCATGTAGTTATCTAGGCAGAAAATAGTATAGATCACAGAGGCACCTGGCTTCTGAACAGACACCAGAGCTAGAAAGCTGAGATCTGGAGGCTGGCCCTTAAAGGAGTTGCAATAAGGTCTCAGATTTAATGAATACCCTGGATGCCAGAAGGTATCAATGACCCACCCAAGCTAGTGTAGGTGATTTACAGACCACCAAAAACACCACATGCTGACAGGATCTGCTGCTCTTGCTGGAGGACTCATGCTGCGTGGGCTCTGCTAAAAACACTGACTCAACTAGTACGCAGTTGCACCTGTGTTACGTGATGCATGACTCCAAGAGCAAAGCGCACCCTAGTCTCCAGGAGGCAGTGTTTAGCCCCCACAAGCTTTCAGGTCAGTTTGCTGGGGGTTTAGACCTGTACTAGGATAACTTTCTTAAGAGAGCTCATTTAGTCCCTTACATAGGCTTGGTCTAATACTCCACAGCTGTGAGTGTTGTACCCAGGTGGCAAGGAGGGGAATGTATTTATGAGCAGGTCCTAGAGTTACTCTAGTCCCAATGTAGAGCTGATCCTAAGAAACTACCTGCAGGGCTCCACAGAAAGGTGAAATGGTTTTGGGGTGGGTGAAGCTAGTGAGTGCTCTTGGGGTCAGGATCAGAGTTTGGAAAGGTAACTAGGCAGCCAGAGGTGCAGACAGATACTTAAAGTAGCCCCAGCTGCCTCTAATCTGGCCACTTCTATAACTAAAAATCTTGCCCTCTGCACTCTGAGTCTCAGTTCTGTACCTCCAAAAGGGAGGGACGGTGTTTGCTTTCTTCCATCCTCTATGGCCTCATCATAAAACCTCAAGTCTGGGCAGGACTGCAAGGAAATATAAATACAGTGTGCTAAGACCCTTTGTAAATCAGGTTCCAGGTGGCTCAGGTTGAGCCATTGATTGCCAGAGCTCACTTGCACTAAGCCTGACTAATCACCAGGTAAGTTGTTATGAACTGAAACAGGTTTGCTATTGCTTTCAATGGAAATGTGACCTCTTTTCCTACCCCTCTGCATTTCACAGGAGCTGTATTAATAATGTACCCGTGCAGAGGCCATAACACTATGTACTTGCTCTTCTACACTAATGGACCCTGGCAATATTGCAATAATCTACCTTAGCCTCTGCTAGCAGGAGCTTGCAGGTGGACGCACGGTGCAATTACAACAAACCTGCTTTGAGAACCTCCCTCTTCTGTTTTGCTTTCTCACACCCACGCTTCTTTACCAGCCAAGAACCTGCCCCCTTGCAATATTTCAGGTTATCCCTTTAGAAATGCAAGAGGGAGCTCATTTGTTTGACTCAGTTGTTTGCAAACAGCCTAAAACTTCTGATCTGAGCTCAGTAATAATTAAGAAAAAAAAGAAGAAAAAAAAAAAAGTAACTTTCTTTGCATAGGAAAAACCCTCCACAATTCTTTTGTAGGAATTTCTCAAGAGGGATTTTTGTTTTTTTTTTCCCCTTCAGTGTTGCCAGCTCTCGTGATTTTTTTGGTGTTGTTCTTAAGTCTGTGGAAAAACTTGAAGGGGGGAGAGGTGCAAAGAAGGAGCTACTCTTTCCCCCCCCCCGTCATTTCCGAAGTGTAGCCTTTAAAAACAATGCCAAAAATGTTAAGAGTTGGCAATACTGCTCATCCAGCTTAGCTGGAACCCATGCAGGGTTTTGCTGGGCTGAGTCTGTTTTATTCATTGCATTTGTGCACTGCTTTTGTAAATGGATAGAAATAATTATGAAGGCTATGGGAAGGATACCTGGTGGGGCAAAGAAGTGGCACTCGTGAGACAGCAGGAGGTGCTGTTTATGCCAATTCAGTACCCATCCAGAGCCACTGCGGGGTGCTGCTAGACTTACTGAAATTCAGGTCAAACCAACACCTATCTTGGGGTGTAGCTGGTAAAGATCCCACAAGATCTCTTCAAGGGACTGGCTGCTAATTGCCATGTTTGAGTCGCGTTTCATTCTGGATAGTTGCATTTCAAACTCCGTAACTTACCCCTGGAAGTGTCAGGTGAACATGGGCTGCTGCTTTACCCTCCTGAGCCAGTGTCTGGTGCGAGGTTGTGGCACCCTCCTTGGGTAGCTGTCCGTCTCCAGCCCAGAGGTGGCTGCATTTCAGCAGTGGGGTCGGCATATGTAGTGCAGGGCAGGCAGAATGAAAATCTCCCCAGAAATGGAAAGGCTTAGAGGGTATTCTGCAGTTCTATCCTTTTTTTAAAATTTTAAACCAGTATTGCATGCCACAACATCCCATGATTGCCTCTGCCGACTCCTTCTGCAGTAATCCTGTTTCGACAAGTATCACTGGGGTCCGTTTTAAAGCGGGGAAAATCTGGAGAGGTCTTTCAGGACATGAAGAGTGGCTGCTTTCCAAACTCCTTCCTTAGAGCAAAGAAGTGGATGAGTAGAGAAATCCTATAATCAGCAAAGGCAAACCTCCCTGTGAAGTCTGCTTGTTGGAGTCTTGCTCATGCTGCCAAGCAGCAGCATCTCCTGGCTGTGCTCCTATCCTGCAGTGCAATCATCGGTAACCTCTGCTTTATATCTGCCTGTCTCAGACAGTCTGCTGAGGGCTTGGGGAACAAGGGACTGCAGGGCAAGTGCTGGAAAAGCAAATGCAGCAGCTCTTCTCCCTCAGCTCTCCCTCCAGCTGTAGCTAGAAAGGGGTGGGAACCCTAGTGTGGGATTTAACCCTTCAAAATCTGTGCTGCAGGCTGGTTTGGAAAGGACTTTTTTTGATCGGGTACTGCAAGGCTGAGGTGTTACGCTAGAGGGCACCAAGAAACCCCAAATAGTCAGAGGATCCCTATATTAATTTGTAGAGAACAACACCGCTTTGTCGGTCTGTTCCCTCTTTTTAATGGACTGTCTGTGCTGCCTGGAGGAGTCAGAATAATTCTTTGACGGGCCCAGGGGGTCTCGTCAAGGCTATCCCAAGTACCTTGCACTGGGCACTTGCTGGTCCGAGAAGAAATTGCTGGGCATTTGCTGTTTACATGCAGCTTTGCTCTGTGGCACGTGGCATTACGTACAGTGCACCCACCACAGTAGGCTCTCAGGTGCTCCTTTCCTGTCTGTGGGGCCAGGATGGAAACAGGGGGGAAAATGACTTCACACTACCAGTTTGCCCCTCTGGGGTGATAAAGAGCCCTACTTGGCCCTTGGTATCAATACAAGCAGTCTCAGGACTGCACTGATTTGCAAGGCTTTTTGCTACAGGGTCCTATCCTTGTTACTCAGTTCACTCTGTGCATACTCTTGGTCTGCCCTATTCATCAGAAAGTGGGACCAGGGCTGTTCAGCGTCCTCATGTCTAATCTACACCATGGCTGTTCCTACTCCTTTGAAGGCCCCGTTTTGCTATCAGAGCAAGCTAGACAGTCCTCGCTGTTCAGAGGAACTGCCCGGCCCATTCTGAATGGGCAGCAGAGCAATGGAAAATGAATGTGAATGGAAAAATCAGTGCTGAGGGCTCTCTAAGCCCCTGGATTGTCACTATTACATGGTGTAATATCGAGCACGGTGCCTTTCTCTGGTGCCGTTGCATCAGTGACTTAAACCACTGATTAGATGTTAAAAAAACAATAAACCACATAGCTACTTGACAGGAGAGGCCTGACATCATTTTATATCCACAAAGTATTTGGACCTGGAAACCTGTCTGAAACGTTCATACCCACAGGGGGGCACCTCTGAGCTCTCAAAGGCCACATTACTCCTCTGAGAGAGAATGCAACTCCAAATTGCAGGCATATTTGTGGCCATGTGTTCCCTCAGGGCTCCCTGCTCAGTCACAATTTTTGAGTTTCTTGCTAAAATGGCAGGTGTCCAAAATTGGTGATTAAGTTGCTCTGATTCATCTGCCTAGCTCATCAGTTTAGCCTGCTGAGCCCTATTGCTCTTGTTTAAACCATAACATTTTTTTTTTTTTTAAAGGGGGAACAGTGAATCACTTGAGGATATGTATAAACTTATTGTAGAATAATTGATTGCACAAAGGCACCTCCTAGTGCCAGCTGAATAACCCCAAATCAGCATTTCCCAAATGATGTAATGGCAAAATGTGTTTAAATAAGCTGTTTGAGGAATATGAATTAGTTGGGTATTCCAAACACTGCATGAATCATTTATGGCAGTCGATGAATGGCAGTAAATGAATGGTGCTGAATAGTATTTCTAGACAGATTTTATTGTAAAGATATGGTCAGAGAGGGTTACGGCTGATTTTGTGGGTTCCTATCTCCTACAGAACTGGGACTCGGGACAGCTGGGTTCCAGTCTCAGGTCTGCTGTGGAAACTATTGCGAACCTCAGCTTTGCCATGTAGCAAACTGGTGCTGATCTTGCTGGTAACCAATGCCAAGATCTATGGGTGCAAGGCCACAGTATAACAGACAAGGATAAATATAAGGAAAGAACACACACTGACCAAGGCATTGTCCTGAATTGTCATATTTAATAGCTCATGTGTTGCTTGAGAGTGGGACATAGCCAAGGAAACCCTTTGAAAGACCACCTGGTATCAAAATTGTTCACTGCCAACAGTTCAGTTGTCTTAAATCTACGTAACTTGCATAGGGTTGACCTGGTGCATGCAGGCTTGTTTGTGATATTGCTCCAGGGATCCTTTGCTCGGGTCATTAAAACCACCACAATTGTGAAAATGAAGGTGGGGAAGAACGTTCAGTTTTATTGGTATCACATAAAAAAGTTCAGAGTGAGAAGCTCTGACCACATCAGTAGATTCTTGTTGCCTGCCAATACTGTCATGCAATGGGCACTCGGTGTTTGATTCATTATTTTACCTAATTAGGTTTCCTTGGCAGCCAGATCATCAACTGGCTTAAAGTAAAGTAGCCCTATATAGCTGCATAGTTTTAAGCAGAGCTGGCCCAGATCAAACCAGCTTCCTGCCCTCTTACCCCTCAATGAAGCTTGCATTGGGTTGAAACCACTTACCAGTTTCTTATATACCCAATTTTTTTTAAAGGCTGCTTTCTTGCTGTGTGAATCATGCTCATTTTGCATCTGATACAGGTTAACGTATGGGTGCATCAGCCAGAAATCATCAAAAACCTGGCTTGCTTGGTTGGCTGTGGATAGTATAATATTTCAAAGTGAAAATTGCTCTATTTTTCTCTCCCTGGTCTCTGGTAATCTGATGGCTAGGAGGCACCTGTCTCCTGCTGTGCAGATCCCCTCAGCATGAATGGTTTCCTTTTGTTCATGCTGTTTATCTCCCAGTAGGAGATGCATAGCAAGAAAGGGAAATCGGGAGAAACACCTGGAGGCAGATTCTACCATACAACATTCATTTTAATGGCAAAAAGAAGTGAAGGACACAGGACTGCAGCCCTGAACAAGGTGCCTTCAGGTGGAAAAACCAGGACAACGGGCACAAAGCCCCACATTATTAGGGAACACACAAAATGTTCTTCTGCTTTTGTTCCCAGGCAGTTACAAGACCCCTGTTTTTCAGTAGGGTTGTCAACTCTCCAGGAATTGCATATAAATCTCCAGGAGACTATTGAGAGTCACCCAGAAGATAAATGATAGGGCATTCATTAAGATAAATATTAAATGTTGAATCCAATTTATACAGTGGTCCAGTAGGTTTTTAAAATGTAAGAGTCATGTGCAGGGGTGTACTTGGTAGCCGTGTTGGTCTGAGACAAAAAGACATGCAAAAAACTAGAACCCTTAGTTCCAAAATGATACCTTTTATTAGACCAACTGGAAAATGGCAAGAAAACTGTCCCTTTCTGCAAGTTTTTGGGATCAAAGTCCCTTCATCAGGCTCCAGGAAAAGTGTAGATGGTACAAGATGGTAAAAAGTCCCCATAAGTAGGAAATAAACTTCATTTCTGCACAGAGGGAGCTGAAGATGGAAGTCTGTCCCTCTGGGTCCATGAGAGTGTCTTTGTGAGCTGTGTTGAGTAGCTCTTTGATGATGCATGTGCAAGATGATGGTACAAGAGTCATGCACATTTGCCTTCTGGATGTAAAGTCTACTCTTTGTAATCTGTCACCAATATATGCAAGCACGTGGGCACATCCGTGTTGTGTGGCAGGCACACTGGCACTCTGGAAACCTCCCAGAATAGATTTAAATAGAGTTGGCAACCCTAGTTTTCAGCCTTGATCGGTTCCTGGTTTTAGCTGGGTCTATCTCAAGATGTTTATGAAACGGGTAATTAGGCATTTAAGGAGCGCATTGAGAAACAGGGGATAACTTGTGCTGTACATTTGCCCGAAACAAATGGTATGGTGACACCCAATGTTCAAGTCCAGCTTACTGCCTGAGAGGGGATAAAAGCTGTAGAAACAGACACAGGGAAGGGGGGTGAGCCTGATGCAATGAGAGGTCCTGATTCAGGAATAAGAGAAGCAAGATTGTGCTGTTGCAGATTCTGCCGTTTGGTTCACAGTGCCGGCTAGAACGGCTTGGCCATGTGGCCCTTCTCAGCAGGTGGGCATCATGGGGGGCTGAGGAGATGGCTCTGGGCCCTTGGGAGGAGGTGGGGCCGGCTCTGGGCATTTTGGTGGAGCAGAAGGGCAGCTTTCCAGGAATTTCAGAGGAGGACACAGCTGGGAGCTCTCTGGTGGTGGCTGGAATGGCTGCTTGATCTGCTGCTGGTCATGAGACATTGTTTCTGTACCTAGGAAGATATGAGAGGATGAAGAGTACATCATGCTTGTTGCAGCACTTTGTGAGTGGCAATGGGGCATAAGGGGCAGGAGCTGCTACCTCTGGCAGTGGCCAGGAATCTGACTGCAGTGGGCTCTGTGTCAGCAGAGCTCCCCAAAAGCTTCTGGTTTGGATCTTCTCCGAGACGGCATCTGCCTCCCAAGCTCCCAGCTTTTCCACCCACTGCTCCCGGGTCCTCCGCTTCCCACAGCCTCAAAAACCCTTGGAAAATAAGTGGGGTACAGATTTACCAGTCACCGCAAATGCAAATGATGGCTAATTAGCTATGCTATAATAGATATTTCTTCAGGAGCAAGTCCTCACTGAAGACCAGCCAAAGACTTGCATCCACCTGTCTCAGTACAAGGAATCCAACCTAGCTCTTTTGTTTCAGTCTCTCCATGCTCTTTCTTGAGAGTGCTGGCCCCCACATCACTGTCTTGTCTGATCACCTGCCCCAGAGTTAGCTCTTAATCAGTGCATGTATATGTAGTGCAGCTGGACTTACCCAGGTTGTCAGCAGTGGGAGTTCGAAGCAGTGCAATGGTCTGGGGAGCACTTGGAAGGCAGAATTTTTATACAGCTTGCAGGCCCCACCTTGAGGAAATAAGCTATTTTTGGGGTATGATTTATCACCACCAGCACTTACCCTCCTCCTCTCCCTCCAACCACTGGTTTGACTCACTATTTTGTTCTGTAAAAATCCCTTTTTGGCACTGGCTTAGCTGCTCCTCCCCATCCTGTCCTCTCTGGAGCTCACGTTTCACACATTTCTGAACATTGGTGTCATTCTTTAGTGTGACACTCTGCAAGGCTCAGGGACCTAGGTGCAGCCGGATCCACCCTCAGGCACAACTGGATCCACCCTCATAGATATTCACAGGAATGGGAGGATTTGGAAATGGGGTGGGATTTTAAGGAGACCCCAAGCCTTGGCCAGAAGTTGAGGCTTGACGTTGCAGCAGTTTGGTTTAGGAACTCCCAAAGAATGAGTGATTCAGGGGGGACTATAGCTTCATTTTCTGGCAGATAGGTTCCCCAGGAGCTCTGTGTCCTAATACCCCTATTTAATGAATGTGTAGTAACCCAGGCACAGTGTTGTCTGGAGCATCCTTCAGAGAAACTTTATCCCCAGGACAGGGGCCTAGTGAACAGAGCATCAGACTAGGACTCGGATCTGCCACCTCTTCTGGGCTATGTCCCTGCCTGATAGGTGAGCCACTTCACTTCTCTATTCCTCAGCTTCTCTCCTTTCTAAAGCTTATCAAGCTCTACAGCTCTATAAAAGTTAAGGAGTCTTGAAGAAGAAAGCAGTGTATTTGAAAGCTTGTTTAAGTCTATCCCAACCATGAAGTTGGTCCAATAAAAGATATCACCCACAAAAATCCTTGCCTCTGGTATATTTTCTGGACCAACGTGACTACAACAACACTTCAATGCTATATAGAAGTTAAATCTTGTTCATTCATCTTGTGTCTTTCTTTCTTGCCCACGTTCAGCTGGACATTTCCTCCATAGCAAACTGTAAATAAGGGGTGGGTGGGAAAGCAAAACCAGAAGGCAGGTGCTGTGATGCAACGTAAGTTTTAATGTGCAAGAGAAGAGGAGCATACATGGTACAGAATAAAGTAATGCGAACTACAGAGCATATATTTCCAGGCTCCAGTTAGATGCACAGTCCACTGACCATTCCTCTGAGGTGAGTCATTTCACACAAAGACAATCTTTATTGAAGCTTTAGAGTTTGGCAGTTGAGTCCTGCTTTCCATCATGTTCAATGAACTTTTTTTACCCTTGGTTGACTTCAGGTAGGACTAAGCACAATACATCCTGAATTAAACACTGTTTCTCCATTAAACCTCTTCTGTTCAGAGGTGCCGCATGTTCGTAGCGGCTGGAACATACAGGGTGTAATTCTCACTGATGCTAAAGCTACTTCCCACCACTCCAGCAATGTCACAGAGCCTTGAAGTGAGTGTAAATGTAATTGCTGCCCATTATAAGGCCCTAACCTCTTTTACAATGACAACATGGTTATGCAGGGGCTTGAAGACAACTGAGACTGAAGCCTGCTGTGATACTAACAGAGATGCTTCACTAGAAAGCCATTAGAAATCATAGTCCTGTATTCAAGGTAAAGTGAAATATGGGAAAAAACTACATGGGCCTTTTTATCAAAAAGCTGCTATTGACATCAGCTGGGGTTGTGGGTGACTGGTACCTATAGAGCCATGCCCCTAAGCTCAGCTGTGAATCTGCATCTTGCTTTTCATTGCCCAGTGAAAAAGCAGGATGCTTCTTTTGGGGTTAACATGGCCCGCAGTTCCCATAGCCACATCTGTTGGACCACTGGAAATAATAAGGGGCAGTGCACTTCTGAGCAGGGGGCTGTATGTAGGCAGGACCACATACTGGAGGGCATATCATGGGACATGGCTGTATGTACTGGGGAGCCCACTGGTGCTCCCATCCCTTGCTGAAGGGCTGAGGCTGCTGCAGGCCGCATGGCTCAAGGTACCCAGTAGCACACGGTGTTATGCACTCTGCAGCACATGGCTCAGGGCACGTGGGAGTGCATGGCAGTGGGCATCTCACAACCCGGGTCTTGACGCATGTGGTGGCACATGGCTCTGGGAGCTTCTTAGTAATGCAGGGCTCGGTGCGTTTGGTTGCACAGGGTGTTGTCCACTTCGTGGCAGGGGGCTTGGGGCACCGTGTGACACACGAGGAATATTTCACTCCAGGTGGTACATAGCACTGCTGTTTGAGCTGGTATCCATAGTAAGACATCTTCACGAGAGGGAGGATCACCTGGAACAGGGCAGGCAGAGGGTAAACATAGAAAATGCAGAAGAAGTGACAGTGTAGGATGTTCTCAGCACAGTCCTGAGGGTCAAGATTGAACCTGGGTGGGTATGAGCAGATAATAACTAATGGCAAGGAGGGATGCGATGAGAGAGGGCAGGGAGGTGAAAGGCAGTGATGGGTTGGGTCCCATAGCATGCCTCATCTGGAAAGCCTACACTGATGACTCTTGCGGGAGATCCCTGGCCCCAGCCCTTCTCCCCTCATGCCTTGCCATTCTCCTTCTTGAGTCTGCATCTCTACAGCTCTGAGCTCTAAGCAAACCGGTTCAGTTCAGGATCACAGTCTAGCTCTCTGGTTTCCAAATCTTACAGGTCAGTTATTAAGTTGCTAACACATTTAAAAGAAAATGTTCTTTGGTGCAAATAAGCCCTCCCAGGCCAGATCCTCAGCTGTTATCAATCAACACTTTTCACCTGAGTTCAAAGGAGGCAGGTCAGCTTTCATCAGCTATAACTATGGCTTTAAAACTGCTAACTACGCACACGTGAACAAGAGAACAGCCAGATTGGATCAGCATGGTCCGTCTTATTCACTATCTTCTGTTGTTCAATGCTGGAGACTAGCAAAGGAGTATCTCCCCCTTAAAACAGATGTAAAACCACACTTCTGGTGTTGCATATAAGCAAACTGATCTTCCTAATCCCATGGAAATAGGTACAGATTCCCAGGTGGTTTCAAATTGGCATAAGGCCATTTGCTTCAGCTCAGCAAATAACTCTTCAAATATTTGCTGCGCTAATATGCTCCAGCCTTAGTGAAGTTTGAGGCTGAGATTTTTGCATCTACTTCAGAGATTTGGATGCTCAGTTCCCCAATTAATTGTAATGGAAAAATATTTCCTTAACTCCAGTGTTGCTCTGTAAATCCCAGCCTGAATTTCTAATGCCGGTAACTGAACAGCCACGCACAAGCTTTTGCATAGAAAGGAACCGCCAAATAATTCTAGCTATCAGAGTCTTTCTTTAGGATTCAGTCTTAAATTAAAACTATCAACAAAATCACATTTTACTACTTATCGGGAGATTTGAGACGAGTCAGACTTACCCAGTCCACTGCAGAGAATAAATCAAGAGAACTAGTTCAAGAGCTCAAAGTTATGAGCTTTTATATCATTTCCTAGACTACTTGGAGGCATTGAGACATCCTTTATGCATCAGATCCTAATTACTTACCATGTAACATTTAT
The DNA here is from genome assembly GCF_030867095.1 of Alligator mississippiensis. Classification (NCBI taxonomy): domain Eukaryota; kingdom Metazoa; phylum Chordata; order Crocodylia; family Alligatoridae; genus Alligator; species Alligator mississippiensis. Next base: position 13,749,536 of record NC_081838.1, read on the forward strand.
GCTATACACAAAATCTCCATTTGATGGGATTATTTTACTTCTAATTTGTGATTATTAATCTATTTTTGGATCTGTCTGAAAAAAACACGCTTAGCACACCCAGCAAGTTCCTTTCATTTTAACGTTTTATTGGCCAAAATAATACCTGGCTTTAATGTTTTATTGGCCAAAATAATACCTAGTTTTATTCTGCTGACCTCACTGGAGTTACACCAGGAAAGAAGCTTGCTCCACATGTTTTGATCTTCTTTTAACAAATTAATAAAAAAGGTGGCTCAGAGGCATGTGCATGGTATGATTTTCCATCATGCCCAGAATTTATTTTGGGTCAATTCCTTCACATTTAACCCTTCCAGTTCCTTACAAAGTGGGCAGCTTCATTCTTCATGCTTAGCATTCCCATGCAGGCCACTGACAGATCTGGAGGATCCTAGGAAATTATGATGTGACGTATATGCAAGATCCCCAAATGGTAGGAATTGGCATTCAGTTATTGAAGCCTGTAGAGCTGTGCTGTTTTAGCCTAGTGCTGGATTTGTCCTGTAAACTTTAAATCTGATTTTTATTAAAAAGAGAGACAAAGCAACTCTTTAACAGAAATTAGATCATCATCCCCCTGCTAGAAATGATGACTTTTGGAGGGAATGACCTCAAGGAATTTGTGAATTTTTTTTTAAGTGACACTCATGTTCAATATGTAGGTGTCTGACTTCAGTAGCAAACTAATACTACACCACTTTGCACATGTAAAGCATTAATGAGTGCTTGTGAAGAGCTTTGAAGTCCTTCGTTCTGGGGAAGCCTCGTAACATCCTTGATGAGTATTATTATCCTGGTTTTATTTTCAGGTGAAGGTCACACAGGTAATCTGTGAATGGGCCTGAACCCAGGAGTCTTGGCTTCTCATGCCATGTTCTGACCATTAGCACTGCCCTGTGTGGCCAGACTCCATCAATCACATTTTTATCCAGTTAGTATTGCTACAATAATCATTGTTAGAGAAATAGGTGAATGAATTATTGTTGATTCTGAATGATCCAACTTTGCTGATCAAACATTTCACCTATATATTGACATAAAAAGCCATTTATAGATGTTAAGGTTTTCCAGGTTTAATCCAGACTCCAGCTGTCACTATTTTCAAGTTGACGTCTGTAGTCCAAATTAAAATTTGGCTTCAATCCCAAAGAAATAATCCTCATTGAGTGACAATTAAAGTGAATGCAGACGAAGGCAGTTTGAATTAGGCAATTTACACTATTAATTAATTTGTATTAATTAACTTGTATTTGGAACTCAGAAGATAATCATCGCAAATATCAATTCCCTGGCAAGGGAAATTCAATTGGGTTTTTGCAACACAAGAGAGGCTATTGGGCACAAAGCAATGCCTTTACAAAGTCAGATGTGCCAATAACACCTCAGGGTGACTATTACTAATTATCTATTGCAGGTCATTGTATCTATTAGGGCTTCTGAAACAACACTTTAGATAACTGTCTAAACCTTGAATTGCAACAATGTAGCAGTGGTTAAACAGGTTTATTATCGCCTCCTAATTACTAGGACCACACACACAGGCTGCAAACTCCATCTGTTAAGGGACTGTCAAGTGTATAGCTAGGGCTCCCTGCTGTGAGGGTCAATGATTATCTATTAACCCTTCATTCAAAATGAAATTTGATCTGAACTGTGTTTAGTTTAGAAAGCAGTGAGCAATGTCTACCAGTGGCCCTAGATATTACTGAGAGTTGCTTTAACTTTTCCCATTTTGTTTATTATCATCTTTCTCCCAAAGAATTATTATATTTAAGGAACATAAATTGCTGCCTAAGAATGTTTTTTCCCCTGCCCTTCATCCTTGCATGACCTGCTTATAGGATCTGCAAATCTAACACTTTTTGTAATCCTAATTCAAGCCTTTTAGAGTGGATTATTTGCGTTCTGTCTGGAAATTACCTTAAATAATTAGGGGAGATTAAAAGTCAGGAGACAAGTATAATTTGGGGTGACAAACTGTGCTCTATCTAGCCCTATATCTTGACTCCAACAATAGCCAAAAGTACAACTGCTTCTGGTGCAGGTATTACAAATCCAGCCATAGACAGTTATGAGATTATTTTGCAATGGAGATGCCCTGAGGCAAGGGGGTTGCATGTTTAGCAAATCTGAGTCCATCTCAGTTGACAGCTGCTATAGATTATTGTACACACCACAGTCTGGATTGCCAAATTACTGTATCACCTGATTACTTCGCAGTGAGACACACCATCCAATTAATGAGGAACGTAAACAAGTAGCACTAAATGCCTCCAGTGCTGATGAGTAAAACCTGCTGTAATCTAGTAATAAGTATTTCCTCTTGAGATTACTGCGCTCTTTAAAAACTGATACCTTGAGGCTTTGACATTGCTGTCTGCAGTATTGACTCTGTGGTTAGGAAGTGAAGCATTCAGGATCCCTGGAGGGAACCTTCTACTGGCTGAACTATAATCTCCTACCTCAAGACATCAGAATACTTTGCAAAGGGGAACTAAAGCAATGACCATCCTAAACAGCATTGGGGATGTCTCTACTAGTATGGAAACAGGGCTATTGACACTGGGATGAACAATAGGATTATGGCTAGCTCATGGTGAAATGGCAGAGGGAAGATGTGGACTGTGTTGCTTTAGGTTAAGTCAGTGAACTATTTTCTCAGTTCTGTAAGTAGACAGAGCAGTATTTTGAAAAGTTGCCACTGATTTTATGTTCCCAGCAAGATGTGCCCGAGCTAAGGTTTAGAACTGCACAGGCATCCCTCTGGATCTAGTGGGCATGTCTACACATGTATTAATGTGCTTTAGTTAATGCACATTAAATCTAGTCACTCTGGCCATGTATACATGCGTTTCTGATGCAGCGCTAGGCACTTTAACTAGCAAGCTGCACTAATTTAAAGCGCCTGTGTGTCAAGTGTATCAGTGGTGCTGTGTATCCCCGTGCTGAAAAAATGGTGGCGGGGTGCTTTGAACCAAAGGTCATCAGACATGTTTTATTTCATAGCATACCATTGCCATTTTGTCAGTGCAGAGACGCATGGTAATGCTGATACACGCGATGCGTGAAGCTTCTGGAGTGAGTCAATTTCTGTGCTCCAGCAGACCCGATTCATTGAGGCAGCTTCAACATGCTGGATTTCCAGTGCATTAGAGCAGGCTGCTGCATGTGTGTAGGAGTCCTCCATTGTGAGGTACTAGGAAAATGCACATTAGCTTGTCTTAATGCGCATTAACTAAGGAGCATGTTTTTCGGTGATGCTTTAATGTGTATAAAAATATTCGAATGAGCATTAAAGCACACTCAGTGAGGCCCACGAACACTATAAATTGGTTTGGAAATTGGCTTCCAGCATGCATTACCTTAGACACTGAACACTAGAGGAACCCAAAATTTGTAAGCATGTAGCAGATAAGCCTTGGCAATATGTAAAGCTGAAAAAAATACTGGAGAGGGGGAAAAAGAAAAAGAAAAAAAATCCAGATGGCCAATAATAAGATGCAACATAATTTTTATTGTGAAGAAAACTGAATAGACAATTGCAGTCTGAACCAATGCAGAGTAAACAGAATGATGTATTATGTATTTCCATTAATTACTTGCTTCAAAGAGATGCATTTTACATGAGATCATTTGTTCACCCGTTCACTCATTTTTGTTGATGTGGAGGTTGACCATCAAGACCCCGTTGAACCCCTGTAAGTTGCTTTACCCTGATTTAAGGCCAAAGCAGAGGGCTAAACAGTTTTTCTATTATACATTCTACAAAGCCAGAAACAATAGATGTAACACACAGAGACTAATTTGCATAGCCACCAAAATCCCTGCACTTGCTTCACATGATAGAAAATGGCATTGAGGTGAAGGCAGGTAAAAGAATGTAAAAGATGTTGGTGTCCTAATGCAATCCACATCAGTAGAGTGATGTGAATATCCTTCGTGCCACAGCTCACAGTGTCGTTACTTGAAGAAATACTTAGCTAGACACTATTACAGGAAATAAATTCTAAGATAAAGTAGAAATGGGAAAGACATGAAAGAGGAAGGGTTATTTTTATCTAAGATGCTGAGCACTGACAGCTCTCATTGACTTCAGTGAGAGTTGTAGGAGCTAAGCATTTCTGAAGGCTATGTCCCAGAGATCAGCCATGAATCTGTATCTTGCATGTCATTGCCTGGTTATTCCTTGTTCAAAGGCCCTTCCTTCAAGGTTTAGCATGGCGCACAGTTGCCATTGAGGTACCTGTGGCCCGATCGCCAGCCCCCAGAACCACAAAGGCCCCCATAACCCCAGATTCCACCATAGCCATAGGGACCCCCAGCACCCATGTAGGCCCGGGAGCCATAGAAGCCCTGGGACCCAAAGCCGCCCCCAAAACCAGCTGCAACGTGAGGCGCTCCAGTGGATCCCACAATGCCTTCCTGAGGGAAGGAGCTGAGGATGGCTCCAGGGATGGTCACAACAGACGGGGGCGGCTGGATCACCACTGTGGAGTCGGGGCACTGCCGGACGCACGGCTCATTCCAGCTGTCAGTGATGGGCTGTGGGACAGCCACCCCGCAGGGGCTGGCGCAGATGCCAGAGCTCAGAGCTGGAGAGCAAGTCATTTTCTTTGTTTTGGGGAAAGAAATCTGAAATAAATGCCAGAGAAAATGATAAAGATCAGGCAAAACTATTGGTTGAATAAGAGGTTTAAAAGCTAGGTTTGCTTGAGAGAGGGAGACCTGGGGCCTGCCTCTTGGCTGGCTACTCCAGTAGCTTGCAAATGAAGTGCTAGAATACTCGACATTGTGTATCAGACCCTTAATTTTTGCTTCTCCTTCTTGTATCGCATCAGCCTTTCATTCCTCTGGCACCCATCACCCTTAAACCCACTCCTACCCAGCCTTTTACCCCCTTCTCTCCATCTCTTGTATACTCTGAGTATAAGAAATCAATTCTCCCCCAGAATTAACCAAACTGTGGTGTCCAAATAGCTTTGAAAATCCCATCCTATGGTTAATTATAAGAAGAGTCTTTATGGAATGGAATAGATAGTATCAAGAATGAGAAAATATTTGCTTTGTCTTCCCCTGCAAGTTCAAATGAAATGAATTCAATACTTACAAAGGGATGGAGCTGAAGTGGATTTACCAGAGGCAGCAAAGAGATGAAGTGAAGAGCAGCAGTTGGAAGAGTTGTGAGTTGTGAGTGCTTTTATACAGTTTTTAGACTGCCTGGAGGATCTGAGAAGCCATGTATGTGCCAGGTCCTAATTAGTTGCTAAATCACATTTATTAGATATGTAGCTCATGTTGTTGTTAGTATATTTTCAGCCTCACGCAGTGTGGCGTGTAGATTGCATTGTTTAATTCTTAAACTTTATAGACTAGTGGGATGGTCCCAGAAATGAATTTGATGTCAGTGGATTATGCCAGAGAAGAAGCTGACTCTATGATTAGTTCTTTTAAGGTGATTCAGAGCCTCAGGCAAACAAATAATGACCAAGTAATATGTAATTGGGGACCTCCTCGGCTTCTCTTTGCACCTCTTAGGAAGGAGAAAGACATTTTTGTGTGCTTAGGCCCAGCATCCCAAACAGGTTGTATGCAAGTACTTTGAAATCAATGGAAGCTTCATTGACTTCACTGGATTTTTCTATAAAAATAATCTGACTTAAACTTTCAAAATACAGTTTATCCATGGCTATAAATGGTGCAGAGATCTTTGGCTGGGAATTAATTTCATCCTGTGGTGAGAAAGAAAAGCTTTTTGGGTTAAGGGTGAGCCAGACAAAACCTCTTGGCAGAGACCTACAGTGTTGGATGGCATGGGCGAAGGGAAATAGGGCAGCAATTTATAGTCTTTCACATGATAGGCTGACCTCTGAACATCTCAGTATTTGTTTAAAATTAATTCCATTTAATACTTGGTAATTTCATAAGGCACTTGAACTTCTCTCTGTACCTTGGGTGGATTTCCAGCACTTGCATCTATCGTTTAAGGTACCAGTTACATTTACAAGTTGTAGTTTGGCTTTTAAGTTGCTGGGTTTTTTGAGTAACAGATCTTGGGTCCACTGGTCAAGGAAGCGATTGCTTTGCTGCTTGTGATATGATTTCCTTCTGAATATCTCCATTAGCTTACATGTTCTTGCTGAGGTCTGCAAATTGACTCACTTCTGGTAATTTTCTGCCTTCTAAAGTATTGGCTAAATTGGGAGTCTCCTGGGAAAACTAATAATGTTGTGCTAACTCAGTGTCCCAGATATATAAAACATTATGAGTGCTTCTGAAGTGCTTTGGAAACCTTAGTTGTGAGGTTACCTCTGAATGCTTGGCATGAGTATTGTTATCCCCGTTTCATATTCCACATGTCACTCTTACACATGAGAAGAATTCTCCAAAAGAGTAGTAAGTGTGTACATTTCCAACTGGGTCATGGATCTGAATCTTTCTAATTTCACAGTTACCCCCCCCCCCCGCCCAAATACCCAGCTTCTAAGTCATGGTTTATGACATTCAGTTTTATTTATTGTCCATTACACATCCCTAATCTGAATGATTTTGTTCTTGCAAGTTGCTTTTTCACATGCTTACCCTTAAGGATGCAGTTAGCGTATTCCTCACCAAAGTAACAAATCAGGGTTTAAATCAGGGTTCAGTTTTTCATAAACAAGAATATCCATCCATCTACTCCCCTTGTATCGCACTAGATCAGTTATGGAAACTTTTGTATTAACCTTTGCCAATTTGAAAGCTCTTTCTTTTCTATATGACAACAAGCATTGTTAAAAGCCTTGAGATGTCTCTCCTAACACATCATAAAACTCTTTCAAAGCTACTCTTGTGTAAATGACATGTTTGAAAGGCAAGGAAGTTAAGATGCAATGCTGCTGTCTTGTAATGAAACCCAGAACAGGATGAGGCCAAGGTCTTTCATATGTACAAGCTGTCAGGACTCTTGGACCCTATTTCTGACTCTGCCATAAGCTTCCAGGGTGACCTTTACTTCCACATGCCTGTATCTGTTGGCTTGTAAAATAATAATAATAGCAGTCATGCTGAAGGTTGTGAGGCTTCCTCAGTAACTAGGATATCCAAGTACATTTCAAACATTTATTAATGCTTTTACAGGTCAAATACTTTATCACGATCATGTTAATAGATTGTCATGTATTTATAAACAACTCATTTAATATAGAGGTATGTGATTCCAGAAAGTGTCTCCCATGTTGTTCTCCTAATTAAGTTATTTGGGGGGATCGACGAGAGCCATTTCCACATAGTGATCCTTGGGAATGTCTCTGATGGCCAAGAGCTCCCGAACTGACAAAAATGCCAAAGTGCATAAAGATATGGACACTGCTTTTGTCATACAAAAGAAGACATTATTTGGGCCTCACAGTCTTTTCTTTTGCTTAAAAAATAGCTTTGTAGCTTTTCCCATTTTTTTTAAAGGCCCATGAGCTAAACATTTGACATTCAGGGAATGGCTAATTGACTTTGGGGGCATATAGCTGGTACTATAAAAATATCTGGATGCTGTAGGATGGTTATCCTTTAGGGCTGTGTGAAGCTTCGGGTATGGATTTGATTTGGAGGAGATTTGTCCCGATTCGGTGGCCAAATCTCTGAATCCAAATTGAATTAAGAAACCAATTAAAAGGTCCGGATTGATTCGAAGCTCTCCGAATCGGAGAGCTTTAGTAATTCGGGCAGTCCCTGCTCACTGCAGCAAGGAGCTAAACCCAGACTCTGAGCTGATAAATAGGGGGCTGGAGGAGGGGGGAGGGGACCATGGGGGGGACCCCCACCAGGCCCCATCCCCTGCTTGTTCCCCCAGCCACCCCGAGCACCCCTGACCCCTGCCCACTCCCCCAGCCCACCCTCCCCATGGCTGCCCAGCCCGGTCCCAGCTCCTGACTCTAAAAAAAAAGCCCCCACTCACCTGCTGCTGCCATGCGGGGGGGGGGTCCCTCCTGCCCCCCATTGCCCCAAGCTGCAAGAAGGGCTCTGCCACAAGCCCCCCAACCCCACTTACTCTCCCAGCCCCCTCCATGGCTGCCCTACCTGCCCCAGCTCTGGCCCTTTAAAAACCCCCTCCCAAACCCCACCCCCAACCCTGAACTCACCAGCTGCTGCACTGGCTTTGAGGCTTCTGGGGGCTCATGACAGAGCCCCCCACACAGTGCAGGACAGTGGGGATCTCCCCCCACCTGGCAGAAGCCAATGAGTTTGGGGCTTTTTTTTTTTAAAGGGCCAGGAGCTGGGGCAGGCAGAGCAGCTATGGAGGTGTGGTGGGGCTGGAAGAATGGGGAGGGGTCAGGGGGCTCTTGAAAAAGCCCCACCATGCAGTGTGGGGCAGTGGGGATCGCCCCCCAGCCCAGCAGCAGCTGGTGAGTGTGGGCTTTTTTTCCCCAAAGAGCTGGGAGCTGGGGCTGGGTGGGGCTGGGAGAGCAGGCAGGGGATGGGGCCTGTGTGATTTGGAGATTTGGCTGATTCGGCAGCAGCTGAATCTCTGAATCAGATTCAGCCAAATTAATTCGGGACAGTGATTTGAATCACTGTTGCCCGAATCAGCCGAATCTAAAGCAAACACTAGCTGCTTTGCACAGGCCTATTATCCATCTCCTTGTACTATGGCAGGATGTTAGTGGGTCTTTGGGTTTAATGTCATAAGGTGCCTACCAGCTGTGGTTTGTGACAGGGATCAGATAGCAGTGCCTAGGACTGTTTGGATAAATGATTAGGCAGAAGGCAGGGTAGATTTGCACCTTACAGACAAGCTAAATCAGAAATGCATAAGCTTTTGTAAGCAACAGCTTACATTATCAAATGCTATGAAGGGACTGCAGGAAGCTGATGTGCTTCTAAATAGGAAGCAGTGTTTTGAATACAAAGGATAAATGGTTGCCTACACATGCAAGGGACGGGAGTTAATGGCTTGGGAGCCCTTTTCAGTCCTATGTTTCGAAGACGTCCTTGTAGCTTGTCCTGATATTCATTTGAAATAGGCTAAAGTCATCCCTCAGCCATCTCCCTTATGGACAAGATCACAATAATTGTTAAATTTCTGCATCCTCAGGGCTTTGTTAGCCGCATTTCTCACATGAAAATGAGTCCCATTGGCTCCAACATGCATCGGATCCAGCTACTGTTGGAGGATGATGTAAAAATGAAAAGGCATCCCCCCTTCCTAGTTTTTGCAAAGATAAGCACTGCCATCACCCCACCTGGCAGGGGCATGGATTTAAAGGACAAAGCTCGACATCCTAATCCCAAAAGCAGACTGTTCTATCTACACACTTCAGAGCAACCTCCCTATGAAAACAGAGCTAAACATAGTGAGACAAATGTATTCTTCTTGTAACCCCACTGAGGTCATAGGCATGATACAAATAATGAATAACAACTATAATGTCTTGAAATGAAGGGAGCTGCAGAATGTAATGGGCATGTTGCATTTTATGGGGCAGGGAACAGACTAACAATCGCAACCCATGATTTACAAGAGTTACGATAATTAGAGGAGTTACATCTCCAGCAAATTTTGTTTAGAAACTAATTAACACTTCTAACACCAGGGGTGTCTCAAAGGCTAAGAGTGTATATAAAGGCTCTTGCAACCAGAGACTTTTCTAACCACTTCTCTTGACTTCTCCGTGAACTGGGTAAGTCTGATTTTGGTTCCTCTCTTTAGGACTAATGAAATGTGAACTGCTGATACTTCTGATCCTTCAAAAACATAAATCCTTAACAATCGAAGGGTGCCCTCCATATAAGAATCCTCCATGTTTGCTGTTCAGTTGCAAGCCTTGCTAAATGCAGGCTTCACTGGTTAGGGTTAAGATTTTCATTGGAATTTTTGTGGATGTTTTCCCATTCCTTTTTTTTTCTAGAAGTGAGCTTTTTTCTGGAGCTTTGGAAATGGCATTCTAAAAACATTTTGGTATAGGACATCTTTGAACTAGAGTTGTTTTAAAACATTCCTATGCCAAACCCCCAGCCAGTTTGAATACTTCATTTGAGCTGAGGGATAGGGTGTAACTCCCTGACATGGTAGATATCATAGATATCTATGGTTGATATTGGCTTTTATTTATAACAAGTGAAATGAGACATTGCTGATTTTTTTGATGTATGGGCACTGTTTTCTGAAAACAGAGCAAGCTTGATCTTGTTGTTGCATTGCCCCTGTTTCTGCCGTATCAGAACCTTGAATGTCTAATACAACCGGCACTTGTGCCATCGATGTGTTCTACCCTGTGTTTTCTATTCCAGATTTAACTCCATCACCGAAAGATGGCTTGCTCTACAAATGTGTGCAACAATTCCTCCGTTTCCTGCGGGGTTGCAGCCCCACAGCCGATTGCTGATAGCTGCAATGAGCCCTGTGTTAGGCAGTGCCCTGATTCCACAGTGGTGATTTACCCTCCACCTGTGGTTTTGACGTTCCCAGGACCCATTCTCAGCTGCTTCCCTCAGGAAAGTGTTGTGGGCTCCTCAGCGTCACCTGTCCTTGGAAGCAGCTTGGGGGGCTCCTATGGTGCTGGTTACCCTTATGGAGGTTCCCGATGTGGAAGTAGGTACAGCAATGGAAGCTGTGGGCCATGTTAAACCCAGCAGGAATAGCTATAGAGTAACCAGGAAACAGAAAAGAGGATATGGATTCATGGCTGAGCTTAGGGGCCTGGCATTTGGAAGTGCTGAGATGGCTCCCACCAGGCTCACTGATGGTTGTAAATGCTCAGCACTTTGAAAAATAAGCCTAATGTATGTCTTTCCTATCTTTGTTTTTTCCCCTCTAATTCTGTCAGCTATCTGCTTCTTCTCTGACTAGCATGGTGGGCCTAATTCTTCATGAAAAAGGAAAAACAGGACTCAAATTAGGCTTCTTTCTCTTGTCCAAGAGCTGTAGAGGAACCTTAGGGTCAAGAAGAATTGGGCCTTTTCATGCACGTTCAACACTTATTTCTGGCTGCAAACAAGATATGTGACTATCAGAACTGACAGCTGCCACAGAAAGAAGAACATCAGCTGGGAAATCCGTCACCTTGGATCAGACGACAGAGTGCAGCCCTGCATCATTTTATTCTGTCATTGTATAATCCATTTTTCTTTCTCATTAAAAAATGTTGCATCATAATATGGGCTTTCTGGTTTTTCTTTCCTTGTCCCACTTCTCATGTCCTTCATCATGCCAATACCATTATTTAAAGAATGAATTAAAACATTCCCCGACCCAGTCTTCCTATCATTACACCACAGTGCCACACTCACAATTAGGTGGACAAAACAGAAAAATGGTCTGAAAGAAATAGCACAAAATGCAGTAAGGACAAGTGCAAGTACAAAAGTCCCTCAATACAAAATTGGGAGTAGCTGGCTAGAGAGCAATTTTTCAGAAAAGGATCTAGGGGTTTTAGTGGATTGCTAACTGAATAGGCATCAACAATGTCAAACTGTTGCCAAAACCCCCACAATCCTGATACTGGCATGTATAAACAACAGTGTCTCATATAAGACCTAAGAAGTAGGCCTTCCCTCCAGCCCTGGGTCTCAGCTGGAGCATATCCAGTTTTGCACACCATGCTCCAAGAAAGACATAGACCTCTTGGAGAAAATCCAGAGGAGAGCAACACAGATGTGTAGAAGTTTAGTTAAACATCACCGGTGAGGAATAATTAAAAGTGGGGGCTTGTTGTTAGAGGAAAAGAACACTATGGGAAAACATAATATCCTTCAAATACAAAAAGCTTACTGCAAAGGAGGGTATGAACTGTTCTCCATGCCCACTGGGAACAGCACATGAAATAATGGGCTTAAATTGCAACACAGGAGATTTAAGTTAGACGTTAGGAAAATGTAAGTGTGAGGATAGTCATGCCTTGGAATAGATACCCTGGAGAAGTCATGAAATGCTTTTCTTTGGAGATTTGTAAGAGCAGTCAAGAGAAATATCTGTCAGGATCAGTTTGGTAAACTTGGTCTTTCCTTGGAGCAGGAGGCTGGACAGATGACATGATGAGGCCTCTTCCATCCCTATGTTCTGTGATTCTGTTCTAGTATGACTGACAGTCTTATAGTTTATCCCTGTTTCTATTGCATGTCATCAGTAATAAAGATATTTCTGACACATCCTGATTTGCCCATTCCTTTGTCTCAATGAAATATCTATAACTTTGAAATATCAATGAAATATCTATAACTTTGTTGTTTTTTGTCTGATCTAGTTGAAACTTGCAGGAGCGGTAGCCTCTGCTGAGAGCATGAAGTCTGCCAAGTTTCAAGAAGATCAGTACAGGGGTTCAGGGGGAACTGAACTGCACCCCAAACTCTTGAAAGCAAAACTCATGTCACGTGTATGTGTTACACCATAGTGGGGTGAAAACTGCAGGGGTGGTAGCCCCTGCTGAGGCCACAAAGCCTGCCAAGTTTCAAGGTGATAGGTGCAGGGGTTTGGGGGGAACTGCACCTCAAGCTGCTGACAGGCAAAACTTGTGACATAGATGACCCTGAGTGTGTCAAGGTGCAGTAGGCTGAAAACTGCAGGGATGGTGGCCCCTGCTGAGGCCACAAAGCCTGCCAGCTGTCAAGGAGATTGGTGCAGGGTTTTTGGGGCCCTGTACCCCTAGCTGCTGACAGGCAAAACTTGTGACATGGGTGCTTGTGCAACTGACTGTGTCTTGGGGCAGTTGATTGCCTGTGTTAACTATTTCCTCTGCTTATTCTGTGGTTTTGTAGGTGTTCATCCGCGCTCATTAACTCATTATGTAGTAGCTAGGTGCTGTGCATTGAGCTGGTCCCTGAGTGAATCATGATTAATTGGTAACTGGTAACACAGTAGCTTGGCAGCCAGGCCTGCAGTAGTCCCCCCATCCCCTCCCCCCCCCCCCCCGTGCCCCAAGACAGACAGTTGCACAAGCACCCATGTCACGAGTTTTGCCTGTCAGCAGATAGAGGTGCAGGGCCTCAGAACCCAGAAGCCCTGCACTGATCTCCTCAACAGCTGGCAGACTTCATGGATGCAAGAGGGGCCACCATCCCTGCAGCTGTCACCCCGCTGCGCCTTAAAACACACAGTGTCACCCATGGCATGAGTTTTGCTTGTCCACAGCTGGAGGTGCAGTTTCCCTCAGACCCCTGCACTTATCTCCCTGAGACTTGGCAGGCTTTGTGGCCTCAGCAGGGGCCACCACCCCTGCAGTTTTCACTCCCCTGTGGTGTAACACACACGTGACATGAGTTTTGCTTTCAGAAATTTGGGATGCAGTTTCTCCCAAACACCTGCACTGATCTTCTTGAAACTTGGCAGGATTTATGCTCTTAGCAGAAGCTACCATCCCTGCAAGCTTCATCCATATCAGACAAAAAACAACAAAGTTATAGATATTTCATTAATTCCCCCTTTTACCCTATGGCCGGATCTCTGAGGCAGCTCTGAAGCTTTGGAGCCGCGTCGTCCGGATCGAAGTGGGAAACTGATCTGGAGCTCCCGATCGGATCCCTGGCATCTGAAGCAGATGGATCCAAAGCTGGATCGAACAGCTGCCTACTCGCACAGGCCTAATAAATAGGCTTTACATATTTTGAGTTTCCACAAATGTTACCATTCTGCCTCTGCATGATGATTTTTTCCTGGGAGATGTGATGGCAGGTTGTTGGCCCACATCCTCCCACCCTTCCTCACAAATCTCCTACTCCTATTCTCCTTCCCATCTCCACTGTTCACCCCACCCACCACTTCCACTGCCCCTAATCCCCCCCAATCTCTAGAGTCCAAGTCCATGGCTCCCCAAACTTCCTTTCTCCTGACAAACCCAGAGCTCCCCCAATTCTGGGATGTCCAGAACCAATCTTCTTGGCTCAAGTCTTGTCTCCAGCATGAACCCTCCTCCTCATCTCAGTACTCCTTGGCATCTCCTGTCCTAGGGGCACCTGGCAACTGAACTTTCCCTCAACAGAGACATGGCTCACATCTTTCTCCCCAGGCTACCCAGACCTCCTCTGCTGTGTTGAGCTCCTTTCCCAATGCCTACTTTCCTTGTATACCCCTCTTGGATTCTCATCCTGTGAAGAATCCACTTTTTTGGCATCCTCAGTTTCTTTCCCCTTTAATCCCACGTCTTTTTTCCTTTACACAACCACTAATTGAGACTGCATTTCCCTCTGAATATTTTCTTATCTCTTCCTGCAGCTCCAAACTCTTCTACATGAGTCACATGTGCTAAAACAACATGTATTATCACCACAGTGATGAATGTGCCAAGTACAATGGGTAGGTAACTCTTTAAGTGGAAACGCTTCAATGTGCCTGATCTTAGGAAAGCTTAAATTGTGGGTGTAGCATTTCAATCAGTGCCAGGAATTTGAACGTGTTTGAAGTTTGTGCTGAGTGTGTGAATTTAAGTTTACTTCACTCATCATTGCCTTGTAGCGTGGGTTACAACATGATCTAGTTGCTCATTTTTTTTTACACATAAATCAGAAGACAATTCAATTAGATGCTTACCGAATTCTCTCAAGCTTGTACCAATCTTTGTAACTAGTAGTTAGTTATTTGGAAACAGAAAATGTAATAGGGAACAGGCATGGTTGTCCTCATGTAGTATGGAGAGGCAGTAGTATTGCTTAAAGGCAACTGATGAAAAGAACTATACATGGCTGTTATATTATTAGTACAATTGTTATTAGGTTGCATCTATGTCTTAGCCACTGGCGCCATCCATCCTTCTGCCACCCTTCATTAAAATGTGTGAGCCTTTACTTATTTACTCATAACACAAAAATAATGACAACCTTCAGGATAACAAAGCATCTTGCAAAATGCTCATAACTGCTTTATAGGTCCGCACTGTGCATCATATTAATAGTTTGCTGCTGGAATTAGAAACTCCTATACTGCAAAATAGACAGATCTTAGAAATACCTACTAGTGTCATTTCTCTAACCAGGTTATGATTTGAAGCCTCAGCATATGGGGCCATTTTACACACCAGCCATTCTTCTGGGAATGATCATTTTCCTGTGCAAAGAAAGCAAAGTGATTGCAATATTGTCTAGTGCCATTATTTTTGCTGAGACCAAAAGATGATTCATGCAGTTAATCTAAAAAGACCAACGCCAGAAGGACTTTCTGTATTTTTCTCCAGTTAATGACACAGCTGGGAGTCAAGACTAGGAACTGGTTTTTGGTTGTTTGTTTTTTACAGGGCCAGTGCTGCCTTTCAACACAATATATTAATAGAGTGGTTTTAGGTGAAACACATAATCATTACCAGTGGGTTGTATGTGAAGCTCTCATCATGATTCCAAAAAACTTTTATCTCAAGGTGCCTTTCCCTCCTGGTATGTAAAAGCAAGATAATAACACCCCAGCCAGGTGCTCTGAAGCTTGTTCACAGATTAATAAATTCAGGCATCGCAGTGACGCACTGCAAGCACTGACATGCTTATTATCTTAAAACCACGAACATAATAACAGTTCATTTGTAGAATTAGATACCTCTGTATGCAAACACAGAGTGAGACTAGATCAAGGTTTATCTTCTTCTTGCCTTAATTAGATCATGATTTCTAGCCTCAGAACACAAGGGGATTTTACAAGTGCTGAAAAGAAAGTTTTTTCTTTCCCAATATTTTAAAAAAGATATCCATTTGCATGATGATGTCCCAGATCCTCAGCTGGCATATTTGCAAAGGCTCTATTGATTTATTTGTTGTGCATTGTCCACTTCAAAGATCATTCCTGCTTTGTCAGGAGTAGGGTCCTGCAGTGTAGTACAAAGCTAGTTAGGCTTTGAGCAAATCTCTTCTCTTTGCAGAGCTGTCTCCCTCCTTTCATTCCTGCTCCTTGGCTTCACCAGTTCCTTTTTCTCCCAAGGAAATGACACTTACTGATTTCAGTGCAGATTGGACAAAGGATTATAGCATAGCAGAACAAGGTTAGCTCTCCTTCTGTGTGCACTCTGCCCTTCCCCTAATACTATTATGGATTTAAAGGACAAAGATGGAGTATTCTGCATGAGAGAAGTTGTCTCTATCTGCACACAACTGAGTCAGCTTTCCTTAGTTGACCTGTTAGGGAAAAGCTACAAGTTTAGAAAGACCCTTCATTCCTGTTGTAGTTTGACTGAAGTCAGTACCATGATAAAAGGCCCAAATGTGGCCTTTGAAAGTTTGAAGTGATTGGAAGCTGGAGTACTGGATCCAGTTTTGGGCCCCCAACTGCAGGAGGGATGTGGATAGTTTGAGAGAGTCCAGAGGAGAGCCACCTGCATGAACAAAGGGCAAGAGAGCAAGCCTTACGAGGAGAGGCTGAGGGACATGGGACTCTTCAGCCTGGTGGAGAGAAGCCTTGGGGGGACTTGGTGGATCCCTATAAGTCTATAAGAGGGGGTGCATCAGGATTTGGGAGAACACTTGTTCACCAGGGCTCCACAAGGGATAAGTAGGTCTAATAGCCACACATTTCTAGAAGGACGATTCAGACTCTCTATAAGGAAAAACTTCTTTACAGTCCAAGTGTCCAAGGTCTGGGACAGACACTCCCAGAGGTGGTGCAAGCACCTACTCTGGGCTCATTCAAAAGGCATTTGGATGTTTATCTTGCTGGGATCATTTGATCCCTGCAGACTTCCTGCCTCTGGCAGGGAGGCTGGACTTGATGATCCCATGTGGTCCCTTCCAGCCCCTAATGTCTATGAAACTTGCTAAATGGGTACTTTGCATTGGTTTTTCACCAGTCCCAAGGGACACCCCTGCCCTTTGCAGGACAGGAAGGCCAGGGTGAGGGAGAATCCTTATTCTCCATCAATGCTGACCTTGTGAAGGAACACCTTGAGAGGCGGGATGCCTCCAAGTCAGCCGGTCCTGACAGCTTACACCCCAGGGTACTCAAGGAGCTGGTGAGCATCATAGCCCAGCCCCCGGCATGGATCTTTGAGAGCTCCTGGTGCTCTGGTGAAGTGCCCAAAGATTGGAAGAAGGCCAGTGTGGTGCCTGTCTTCAAGAAAGGGAGGAAAGTGGATCCAGCGAGCTACAGGCCCATCAGCCTGACCTCTATCCCGGGGAAGGTCCTAGAAAAGATTATCAAAGAGAACACTCTCAATAGACTGGCTGATGGCAAAATCCTGAGGGATAGCCAGCATGGGTTTGTTGCACGTATGTCTTGCTTGACCAATCTTATTTCCTTTTATGACCAGGTGACCTATTGTCTGGACAAGGAGGAAAAGATTGATGTCATATATCTTGACTTTAAAAAAGCCTTTGATCTGGTATCCCATGATCACCTCTTGGCAAAACTGGCCAACTGTGGCCTGGCCTCACCATGATCTGCTGGTTGGGGAATTGGCTCCGTGGTAGGACCCGGAGGGTGGTGGTTGATGGAAGTCAATTGTCCTGGTGTGCTGTGACCAGTGGGGTCCCTCAAGGCTCTGTCCTAGGGCCAACACTATTCAACATCTTCATTAATGATGTAGACATTGGTGTCAGAAGCGGACTGGCCAAGTTCGCCGATGACACCAAACTCTGGGGTAAAGCGTCCACACCTGAGGACAGGAGGGCGATCCAGGCAGACCTTGACAGGCTCAGGAAATGAGCGGATGAGAACCTGATGGTGTTTAACACTGAAAAATGCCAGGTTCTCCACCTTGGGAGGAAAAACCCACAGCATGCTTATAGACTCAGCAGTGCTACGCTGGCTAGCATTTCAGTTGAAAGGGACTTGGGGGTCATGATTGACCACAAGATGAACATGAGCCTTCAATGTGATGCTGCAGCTAGTAAAGCGAGCAAAACACTGGCTTGCATCCATAGATGCTTCTCAAGCAAATCCCAGGATGACATTCTCCCCTTGTACTCGGCCTTGGTGAGGCCGCAGCTTGAGTGCTGCATTTAGTTTTGGGCTCCACAATTCAAAAAGGATGTGGAGAAGCTTGAGAGGGTGCAGAGGAGAGTTATATGCATGATAAGAGGTCAGGAAAACAGATCTTATGATGAGAGGCTGAGAGCCATGGGATTCTTCAGCCTGGAAAAGCGTAGACTCAGTGGTGATCTGGTAGCCACCTATAAGTTTATTGGGGTGCTTACCAGGATCTGTTCACCAGAGCACCCCAAGGGATGACAAGATCAAATGGTCACAAACTCCTCTGTGACCATTTCAGGCTGGACATAAGGAAGAACTTCTTAACTGTCTGAGCCCCCAAGGTCTGGAATAGACTGCCGCCGGAGGTGGTTCAAGCACCTACTTTGAACGCCTTCAGGAGACATTTGGATGTTTATCTTGCTGGGATCCTGTGACCCTTGCTGACTTCCTGCCCTTTGGGCAGCGGGCTGGACTCGATGATTTTCCAAGTCCCTTCCAGCCCTAATGTCTATGAAGTCTATGAAATCTATTAAATCTATGAAGATGCAGATTGTGAAATGCATCCAATGCTACAGAAGGCTGAGTATGGACTATTGATCACAAGCAATGAGTAAAGCTATAACATCAATTAGATGAGTTACCCAGCTAATAAATTTTATTCATTAACTCATTCATGTGTCACATGCAGCACTTGTCTCAGGCAATCTAGGAGCAGGTATAAAAGCTCCCTCAACTTGTAGCTTTTCCAACAGCTTCTCTTGACCTGTTTTCATCTGTGAACAGTGTAAGTCTGATTTGTCTGTATCTCTTTATATCTATCCAAATGGATTTTATTAAAACCTTAAATTTAGGGCTGAATTCTGGATGAATATCTTGCAGAGATATAGGCTGTGGCTGTGTTGATCTAAGGACATAGGCAGACAAGATTCTTTGGGTAAATCTGATATCTTTTATTAGACCAACTCAAATAGTTGGAAATATTCTTCTTTGCAAGCTTTAGGGTATAACCCTTCATCAAGCTGAGGAAGCATCTGCAGTTGGTGTGTGCATGAATATTTTGTAGCGTAAGAGTGATGTAGCTGTGTTTGCATAAATATCTGTAATTCTTATCCAATGGTTTTCTTACTATAAAAGAAGCCTTTGTATTTTTTCAGTTGCAGGCTGTGGTTGAGGAGTTGTAGCTGGGATTTTCAGTGGGATTTGGAAGCTGTATTACAATTCATTTTGCAGTGAAATGCCTTTCCAAGTCTCTCCAGCTGCTCAGAGAAATGGAGAATACAAAAAAACCTTTTTCCTTTTGAACACTCCAAATGGTTGCTTTCACTTTAACAGATATGATATTTGTAATGTCAAGTGCAAATGTCATTCGTCTCTCCCTCTCCTTTCTGCCTACTGCTATAGCATCTGACATTGAAACTCTTCGTCTACTAGCATGCGTGTCTTATGCTTAACTTAGACCTTGCTGTGTGTTTCAGGTTTGCCTCCATCACACAAAGATGTCTCTCCAGCTCTGAGCTCTGGCATCTGCTCCAGCCCCTGTGGGGTGGCTGTCCCACAGCCAGTTGGTAACAGCTCCAATGAGCCCTGCATCAGGAAGTGTCCTGACTCCAGAGTGGTGATCCAGACACCATCATCTGTTGTGACCTTCCCCGGATCCATCCTCAGCTCCTTCCCTTAGCATCCTGGGATCCTCTGGTGCTGACCGTGGAGCTGGTTTTGGGGGTGCCTTTGAGTCCAGGGGCCTCTCTGGACCCAGGGGCTTTTTAGGCTATGGAGGATTAGAGGGCTCTGGGGGCTGGCAGTTGTGCCAGTTACCTCAGTGGCAACTGTGGGCCATGCTAAACCCTGCAGGAATATCTATGGGATCAAGGAACAACCAGGCAATGACATGTAGGATGTAAATTCAAGGCTGAGTTTCTGGGCACAGCTTTTAGATATGCCGCTAGCAGTCTCTGAAAAATGTGCACAACACATCATTCTTTCTGATTCTTTCCTGTAACACCTTCTCAACTATCTATTTCCTATATGCTTCATAGTTTCATAGTTTCATAGCTGGTAGGGTCAGAAGGGACCTAAGCAGGTCATCAAGTCCAATGCCCTGCCATGGGCAGGAAAGGATGCTGGGGTCAAACGACCCCGGCTAGGTGATTGTCTAGCCTGCTTCTGAAGACCCCCAGGGTAGGAGCGAGCACCGCTTCCCTTGGAAGTTGATTCCAGATCCTAGCTGCCCTGACTGTGAAGTAGCCCCTCCTGATATCTAGTCTGAATCTACTCTCGGTCAATTTATGGCCATTATTCCTTATTACTGCTGGTAGTGCTCAGGGGAACAGGGACTCTCCCATAGCCTGCAGGTCCCCCTTGGCCAGTTTGTAGATGGCCACCAGATCCCCTCTCAGCCTTCTCTTGTGGAGGCTGAACAGGTTCAGGTCCCATAGCCTCTGCTCATAGGGCCTACCTTGCTGTCCCCTGACCATGCGAGTGGCCCTCCTCTGGACCCTCTCGATGCTGTCCACATCCCTCCTGAAGTGCAGCGCCTAGAACTGGACACAGTACTCCAACTGCGGCCTGACCAGTGTCGCATAGAGGGGGAGGATCACCTCCTTGGACCTGCTCATGATGCATCTGTGGATGGATGACAAGGTGCGGTTGGCCTTCCTGACCACGTCCCCACACTGTCGGCCCATGTTCATTTTGGAATCAATAGTGACACCAAGATCCTTTTCTGTCTCTGCACTGATGAAAAGGGAGTTCCTCAGCCTGTAGGTATGCTGTTGGTTCTTCCCCCCCAGGTGCAGTACCCTGCACTTGTCAGTGTTGAAATCCATCCTATTCTCATCTGCCCACCCCTGTAACCTGTCCAGATCTAGTTGCAGCCTGTCCCTTTCCTCCAGCATGCCTACTTCTCCTCACATCTTAGTTTCATCCGCGAATTTGAACAAGGTGCTTTTCACCCCCTCATCCAAGTCACCGATGAAGATATTGAACAGTGGGGGCCTGAGGACGGAGCCCTGGGGAACCCCACTGCCCACATCCTTCCAGGTGGAAAATGACCTGTCCACCACCACTCTCTGGGTGCGGCCCTCCAGCCAATTTGCGACCCATCTAACTGTGTAGGCGTCAACACCACAGTCGCCTAATTTTTTAAAGAGGATGGAGTGAGAGATAGTGCCAAAGGTCTTCCTAAAGTCCAGAAAGACTACATCCACAGCAACACCTGCATCCAGGGCTCTTGTGACCTGGTCATAGAAGGGAACCAGGTTGGTCTGACAGGACCTGCCTCAAATGAACCCATGTTGATTGCCCCTAAGCATGATCTCCCCTGCTGGTCCGTCGTAGATGTGCTCCTGGATAATTTTCTCAAAGAGTTTCCCGAGGTCTGAGGTAAGACTAACAGGTCTGTAGTTTCCTGGGTCCTCCTTTCTCCCTTTTTTGAAAATGTGGACCACATTGGCGCTTTTCCAGTCCTCCGGCACCTTGCCAGAGCACCATGAGTGCTCATAAAGCTGTGCCAGGGGTCCCACAATGACCTCTGCTAATTCCCTCAGCACTCTGGGGTGGAGATTGTCAGGACCTCCTGATTTGAACACGTCCAGCCCCTCCAGAAGTTCCCTGGCTAGGTCTTCACTGACCCTGGGCCTAACAGTGCCTCCCCTTGGTCCGTTGGGGATCCCAGTGTGGCAGATGCCCCGGTCCCTGCTCAAGAAGATGGAGACAAAGAAATTGTTAAAGAGGTTAGCTTTGTCATCTGGTGTGACCACAAGATTTCCTAGTGTATCTTGCAGATGCCCCACGTTACCCAGTACCTTCTTTTTAGCCCCTATGTATTTAAAAAAAGGACTTCTTATTGTCCTTGATCCGGATCGCTAGTCCCAGTTCCAGCTCCACCTTAGCCATCCTAACAGACCCCCTACAATCTTGGGCAATGGAGGTATAATCCTCCTTGGTGATGGCCCCTCCCTTCCATTGGGTGTACACCTCCTTTTTAGCTTTGAGATGTTCATGAATGCTTTTCGTGAGCCATGGGGGCTTTTGAGCACTCTTGCCCCCTTTCATCCATGTGGGGATTGATATCCTTTGGGCTTGGAGGATTGTCTCCTTAAGGAAAGACTACTCTTCCTGGCCTCCCAACTCCCCTCCCCTCCGGGACATCAGTGCCACCCCGACTAGTCTCTTCACATCATTGAAATCTGCCCTCCTGAAGTCTAGGGCAGTTTCCTTGCTGCAGGCCTTTGACACCCTGTGCTGGATGATGAATTCCAGTAGGCGATGATCGCTATTGCCCAGGTGGTTGAAAACCCGCAGTCCACTCACAGGTCATCGCCCGTGGCCAGGACCAGGTCCAACAAGCCATTTCCCCTGGTGGGACTGTGCACCTCCTGGGTTAGATGGAGGTCCTGTAACTCAGCTAGGAACCTACGTGAGTGGTCAGACCTGGCTGACTGCTCTTCCCAGCAGATGTCTGGATAGTTTAGGTCACCCATGATGACCATGTGCCTTGACTTAACTGCCTCCGCAAGCTGACCTGAGAATTCCTGGTCCAGCTCTTCCCCCTGGTTGTGTGACTTGTAGTAAACCCCTACTATTACGTCCCTTTCCCCGCAACCCCCTTGTATACGGACCCAGAGCACTTCAGTCTGTCCCTCCTCTGACTCAGTGCTGCTTGTTGGGGATGTGTATTGCTCTTTGATCAGTCTGGATTCATACTACTATGGACATAAGTTTGACCTCCAGCTCTGCTAGTTCTCCTTTATTCCCCCTAGCAAGATCTGGAAGGTGGGCATAGCTTCTGTTTACACTCACTACAAGGCCATTTTCCATTGTCAAAGCTTTGTAGAAATAATCTCGTGTCAATAAGAATAAGGGGTGCTGCCTCTCCTAGCCTATCTGTGAATATGTATCTTTTGTTTCTGACTTCCGATCTTAGTACAGCAGATTTATAAGGGGGATTCAACCTAAGCGTTTCCTTTCTTATTATGGTTTGCCTCCTTTGACAAGACCAGGATCAAATGAATAATTTAAAATGGTTACAATTCAGGACTGTACAAAATCCTACGGCTGTAGTCAAAATCCTACAGCTGCCATGAAGGAAGCATTGTTGCTTGGAATGCCTTGCCTCAGAATGGAAGATTGGTTGGGATCCTTTTTGCACCCCTGAAAATAGTCTTTCCTGTCTGTGTTCTTTCATTCTGTCATTGTAGACTCTGCTTTGCGTTTACATTAAAATGATATTGAA
The DNA here is from genome assembly GCF_030867095.1 of Alligator mississippiensis. Lineage (NCBI taxonomy): Eukaryota > Metazoa > Chordata > Crocodylia > Alligatoridae > Alligator > Alligator mississippiensis. Next base: position 13,772,656 of record NC_081838.1, read on the forward strand.
TCCCATTTTTGGCCTTCTGTTTCCTTCTTTCTGAAGATGCTCTCCATAGTCCCAATGCATACAAGCCAAGAACAGTTTGTGGGCTGAGGTGAATCCAGTGTTAGGGGCCTGATCCCCAAGAACTTCAGAAAATTAGCTCTGCCATGTTTCATATTATTGGCAATCTGAAACTAGCAGCCCCTGTTAAATAGGCATCAAAGAGTATGGAACCAAATCCATGAAAATGTTCACAGACACAGTCCTAACACAGCTAGCCTACAATGTTAGTCTCTGTTAGCATGACATCACAAAACACAAATGTCATAGGAAAGAAAGCAAGAGAAAATCTGACTCTGTGTTTAGTGGTTAGGGAACTCACTAGGAAAGGGGCATCCTGGATTATGGTCCCCCTGGCACCAGGGTCATTCATACATTTTGCATGTCATAGTCCTAGGATTAAATTAGTCAATGACATTGGACGTAGAGGCCAGAACCTAGGATTCTGTTCCCTGATAAAGGCAGTTTCTGCTTATCAGGTCATGCTGGCTCTGTGTCAACTTGTGGCTCCTCCGGTCACTTTATATAACACAAATTGTTTGCACTGCAGTCAGTACTAGATACTTAAAAACCATGCGTCTTCATTGCTGCAGTGAATATAGTCTGCTAATCTTCTTATATGGAACTTGAAAGTCCCGATTCCTGGGAATGTCTTTGATGTAGTATAATTGGCATATGTGTAAGAATGGGCTAGTGTAGTGTCGTGGAAACACACGCAGCCTACTTTTGGGTCAGGTCAGCAGAAGCTTTTATTCAAAAGAAACTACAGCTATAGGGGGGACTCCAAAGTGACATGGATTTCCCAAGCACTTGGAAGGGGTCCCCCCCGCAAGAGCAAAATCAGGAGGCTTATATACTTTTTAACAGTCGCTTACAACTCACGTGATCATATAGTGAAATTAGCATGAAAAGCGGCTATAACATTACTTCATTACTTCTTTGCTGTAATCAGGATGGGAACTTATGGGGGAGGCGAGGTTAGTTCACAAACCTCCTTCTTGCACCTGGAAATCAGAGTTGTACATACTTTTTGCTATCTTCAAGGCCGTGGCGAGTGAAGCAGTTGCAGAGGAGCTACAAAGAACAAACACTTTCCCTTATCTGTTCTACTATACAGAGCCAGCAATTCTCCACAAAGCGGTTATGTCATCTTATAACTAAAATAATCAAAGTTTAAGGCATTTATTTTTTCTGATTCCACAGTAGGTGTTTGCAACACAGTTGGTGGATCATTTCTTGAATATATCCTGATGGAATGACTAAAATTTTTTGCAATCTGGTTTTTGGGCATATCAAGATAATGAATGAGATGGGTGTCTTATTTACTTCCGATCTATTTCTGGGTTGGTCTCCAAAATCTTAATGTGCAGCTCTATGTTTTAGCTTAGTTTTAAATGGACTTAGATCTTACAAAAGCACCTGTATCTACATTGACAGAGAGCAAAATGGCATGTATCTGATCTGAGAGAATTGTGTGTCTATTTTAGAGTGGTATCAGTGACTTCTTTCAGTCTGGATTCAAACTTCTGTTGGGCAGTAGAGAATGGGGCAAAAGAAATCAGTAGGATGTAATGGAAAACTCAAGGTAATTTTGAGCATAAAATTCATGTCCACTTAGGGGGTGAAGTTTCCTTTGTATTAAAGGAGTGGGGTTTTTGCAATGAGTTTTCTATTACTTATTTTTGTTCATTGTATCCTCTATGGTGGTACCTATAGGGCAACCAAGACTGGAGCCCATTGTGCTCAGCCCTGTACAGACTAGTAGATGTTTGCATAAAAATTGCAAACTATTCAGTATCTCATTTTCCATTGGCCGTATTGAATAAATTCTAGGACTTATAGATTCATAGATTCACAGACTCGTAATACTTTTCCTTTGTGGTGCAAAAATATATATCAAATGTGCAAACACAAAGTAGTTGTCTAGATTTGAGAAGACTTTTTAAAAGCTTGCAGCTTTGTCCTCTGATTTCCTTCAGTTGGAATATACTTTGAAAATAAAAACAAAAAGGGTTAATTGGATAAAATTCTCAGGATCATCTCTATCTTTTTTTCTATAAAGAGGGACAGTCATATCAAAATACCAGTCTGAAAAGAAAATCCCTGTGTTTAATTTATATTGCCAGATAGTTATACTAACAACTGATATTACCCTTGGAGTCTTGCTGGGATAAAATTTCAACAACACCTTCATAACATAATTGTAGTTTTATCTTCTTGAATGAAGAATAGTTGCCATTCTACCAAAGAGAACAGATCAATTTGATGAAAGCTGATGATAGTATGTGATTGCCATTCAGACTGTAATTGTGAAGAGCAGGAAAATCTCTTCCAAGAATGTGCAAGGGTAAGAGCTACACTAGTTAAATATGCCATAGCCCATTGCCTGCAGCTTCCAGACTAAAAATGCAGTTTGTCCTGATGGTGCAAGTTCATTTTTCTTTCCATAAGACTTTTTTCTGCAGTGAAGTACAGTTTCTATTCCTTCCTAAAATAGCTCATTTTCTTATGGTACCTGATGACCACCCCCACCAAGAGGAAGACCTAGATCAGGAATTCATTAGGGAACAGGTCGAAGCTGCACGGTCCCAAAGCTTGATCATCATGGGAGACTTTAACTTCCCTGACATCTCTTGGGTTGAGCACATGGCCGAATCTGACAGGTCGCTTAGCTTTCTCATGTGCATCGATGACCTTTACCTAACCCAGGTAGTCTATGGATCAACTAGGGGAGAGGCATTGCTGGATCTGGTCCGGGCCAAAAGGGAGGACCTGGTAAGAGATCTGCAGATTAAGGGGAAGATTGGTGACAGTGACCATGAATTGGTCACCTTCTTAGTTCACTGAAGAGCAGGCAAAGCCCACAGCAAAACAGAAATCCTTAATTTTGGGAAGGCTGACTTCTGCAAACTGAGAGAACTGGTCAGTCAGGCAATCAGAGGCCATACCCTCCCAGAAACAGGAGTACATGAGGAATGGTCATCGCTCAAAAACATAATCCTTGAAGTGCACAGCAAAGCCATCCCTTCTCGCAAGAAATACAGTCAACGAGCAAAGGAGCTCCTATGGCTGAATAAGGAACTGTTGGACCTCATTAAGCTTAAGAGTAGCTTACACCAGCTGGAAAACAGGAAGCATTACCAAAGAGAATTACTCTGCACTCACCTGCACCTGCAGAGAGCGGTTGAGAAAAGCCAAGGCACAAACCGAACTTAGGCTAGCTATGGGGATCAAGGACAACAAAAAGTCCTTCTTTAGATATGTGGGAAGTAGGAAAAAGAACAAGGACAGTATTGGGCCCCTGAGAGATCCAATGCAGCAACTGACATCAGATGCCCAAGAAAGGGCCAATCTCCTAAATGACTTTTTTGCATTGGTTTTTCACCCTCCCATGAAGATCACACTGCCAGGAATGGCACAAACTAATTTGGGAGCAGGTGATGGGCCCCAAATCAATGTCGATCAGGTGAAGGAACACCTTGAGAAACTGGACATTCACAAGTCCGTGGGCCCAGATGGAATGCATCCAGGGGTCTTGAAAGAGCTGGAAGGCACCATTGCATTCCCATTGGCAGGGTTATTTGAAAAATTGTGGCACTTGGGCAAGGTCCTGGATGACTGGAAAAGAGCCAGCATGGTCCCTATCTACAAGAAAGGGAGAAGTGATGACCCGGGGAACTATAGACCAATCAGTCTGATGTCCGTCCCTGGAAAAATCCTGGAGAAAATTGTCAAGGGATTCATCAGTGCCAGACTAATGGAAGGCAAGCTTCTGAATGCCAGCCAACATGGCTTTGTGACTGGTAGGTCTTGCCTGACCAATCTCATTGCCTTCTATGACCAGTAACATATGCCCTGGAGAAGGGAGATGATGTGGCTGCCATTTATCTGGACTTCAAGAAGGCCTTTGATCTAGTTCCCCATGATGTCCTCATGGTTAAGCTGGGGAACTGTGGCCTTGATCATCATATTGTCCAATGGATAGGCAACCCGCTACGGGATCGGATCCAAAGAGTACTGGTTGAAGGAAGCAAACCAATGTGGCGTAGGGTTACCAGTGGAGTCCCTCAGGGCTTGGTACTCAGGCCAGTTCTCTTTAACATTTTCATCAACGATCTTGATTTGGGAGTCAGATGTAAACTGGCCAATACTAAATTATGGAGGAGGGCTGTCACACTGCAGGACAGGCTGGGAATACAGGCTGACTTGGACATGTTCTCAAGGTGGGCTCATGAAAACTGGATGCCCTTCAATGCAGAGAAGTGCAAGGTGCTGCACCTCAGTAGGAAGAACCCTCAGCATACTTACAAGCTTGGCAGCGCTACATTCACGAGCACCATGGCCGAAAGGGACTTGGGGGTCTTGGTTTACCACAAGATGAACATGAGCCACCAATGTGATGCGGTGGCAGGCAAAGCTAACCAAACTATAGTGTGCTTCCACTGATCCATCTCAAGCAAAACCAGGGAAGTAATCCTCCCATTTTACTAGACCCTGGTGAGACTGCAGCTGGAGTACTGTGTCCAGTATTGGGCCACCCACTTGAGGAGGGATGTGTAGAAGCCTGAGAGAGTCCAGAGAAGAGCCCCTCATATGATCCAAGGCCTGGAGGGCAGGCCATATGAGGAGATGCCGAGGGACTTGGGACCCTTCCATCTGGAGAACAGAAGGATCAGGGGGGACTTGGTGGCAGCCTACAACTTCGTAAAACGGGTACATCTGGACCTGGGAGAACTCCTATTCACCAGAGCTCCCCAAGGGGTAGCAAGGTCTAATGGCCATACACTTCAGGAAGGCCAATTTAGACTGGATAGAAGAAAAAAGTTCTTTATGGTGTGTGTGCCCAGGGTCTGGAACAAACTCCCTGCAGAGGTGGTGCATGCACCTACTCTGGAATCCTTAAAAAAACAGCTGGGTTTATTTCTTACTGGGGTCACTGGATCCCAGCTGACTTCCTGCCTATGGCAGGGGGCTGGACCCGATGATCTCATGAGGTCCCTTCCAGCCCCTACTGTCAATGAAATCTATGAACCACTATACTGTAGCAAAACTTGCCAAAATTTGAAGCTATTTCTGCCAGCCCAACCATCACCATTGTATTACCTTGTTTTCTCTTTTGATGGCTGAAAATATCCCTCCTTAGTAGAGAAATCATTCAGATTTTAAAAGTAGTATCATAGGATACTATTCTTTAGATGCAATCTTGAAAGGAAATTCCATATCAGGCCCAATGAACCACTACATCTTCTTCTGTAGAGAATCTGTTAACAGAATTTCTTGGTAAACAGCTCTATTAGCTTTACAATTAGGTCAATCACACCCACAAATTTAATTTCTAATCCTGTTATTATCACAAGGGCATTGAGCAATAAAGCACAAATCTGCATTATTTAATTTACCCCTCAGCAAATTATGCTGAGGGGAAACCTGCACAGGTTTGTGGTGGGCAGATCATGCCTGACCAATCTAGTCTCTTTCTATGACCAGGTTACGAAACGCCTGGACACAGGAGGAGGAGTGGATGTCGTATACTTAGACTTCAGGAAGGCCTTCGATACGGTATCCCACCCCATACTGGTGAACAAGTTAAGAGGCTGTGACTTGGATGACTACACAGTCCGGTGGGTGGCGAATTGGCTGGAGGGTCGCACCCAGAGAGTCGTGGTGGATGGGTCGGTCTCGACCTGGAAGGGTGTGGGCAGTGGGGTCCCGCAGGGCTCGGTCCTTGGACCGATACTCTTTAATGTCTTCATCAGTGACTTGCACGAGGGAGTGAAATGTACTCTGTCCAAGTTTGCAGATGACACAAAGCTATGGGGAGAAGTGGACACGCCGGAGGGCAGGGAACAGCTGCAGGCAGACCTGGATAGGTTGGACAAGTGGGCAGAAAACAATAGGATGCAGTTCAACAAGGAGAAATGCAAAGTGCTGCACCTAGGGAGGAAAAATGTCCAGCAAAACTACAGCCTAGGAAATGACCTGCTGGGTGGCACAGAGGTAGAAAGGGATCTTGGAGTCCTAGTGGACTCCAAGATGATCATGAGCCGGCAGTGTGACGAAGCCATCAGAAAAGCCAATGGCACTTTATTGTGCATCAGCAGATGCATGACAAATAGGTCCAGGGAGGTGATACTTCCCCTCTATAGGGCGCTGGTCAGACCGCAGTTGGAGTACTGCATGCAATTCTGGGCGCCACACTTCAAGAAGGATGCGGATAACCTGGAGAGGGTCCAGAGAAGGGCAGCTCGTATGGTCAAGGGCCTGCAGACCAAGCCCTACGAGGACAGACTAGAGAAACTGGACCTTTTCAGCCTCCGCAAGAGAAGGCTGAGAGGCGACCTTGTGGCTGCCTTTAAGTTCATCACAGGGGCACAGAAGGGAATTGGTGAGTATTTATTCATCAAGGCGCCCCTGGGGGTTACAAGAAACAATGGCCACAAGCTAGGAGAGAGCAGATTTGTATTGGACATTAGGAAGAACTTCACAGTTTGAGTGGCCAAGGTCTGGAACGGGCTCCCAAGGGAGGTGGTGCTCTCCCCTACCCTGGGGGTCTTCAAGAGGAGGTTAGATGAGTATCTAGCTGGGGTCATCTAGACCCAACACTCTTTCCTGCTTATGCAGGGGGTCAGACTCGATGATCTATTGAGGTCCCTTCCGACCCTAACATCTATGAATCTATGAATCTATGAATTTTTCCAAGCAGCTAGATAGAGGCAGATAGGGATTTAATTGTTTGCTCCACTGAAGGCATAATGTTCTCCATATGATGGTGATAGTTTCTGTCCCTTTAATCTTTTCTGTTGGGTGGCTACTAGAATTAAGGGAGGTCTCTGAAACTCAAGGTCTTTCAAGCAGCTAAGCAGTCTCTATTTTTTCCTGCAATCCTACAGAAGGAAACCACCCAAATCTGAGTTCTGGGCAAATGCAACAGGGCACTACTGCCTCCAATAACACGGTTGCAGACAGGCCCCGAGCTCCTCCTTTTTCATAGAGATATGTTTAAAAATCAGGACTGCAGATCAGTTCTGCTTAAGCCTGATTTGTTTTAATTTTGATAAGCTTAATCCAATCCAAAGTAAGGGGTTGGAGCGATTGGGAGGGAGACAGGAGGCTGCTCTCTGTTTCCAGAAGTATGGGAGGGAAGGGTTGGAGAGATTTGAATGCTCAGATTATCTTTCTGGAATGCAGAAAGCACATTATTATCAGTCATGAAGCTGTGGCTGGAAAGGACCAGGTGCTCTATATGAGAAAGAATAGCAAACACCCCATCTGGGATAGGAGGAAAGAACAGGGCACCCAGGCATGGTCCAGGGATGATTTTCTTTGTGTAGGAATTGAGTGGGAACTGAGTAATGCTGCATGTGGGGCTCTGCACAGAAGGGAATTTAACCAACAGGTTTGCAAATAAGGAATGGAGAGAAGAAAAAACCCAGGAGGCAAATCTTATGCTGCAGAGTAATTTTAATGCACAGAAGAAACTGAGTACACAGACACAGAAGGGATACAGGGGAGAGAGCAAATCCTCGCAAGGTTTTCCAAAGGGCCACAACTGGGATTCTGCTCCTGGCCCCTTTTGTACAAGGTGTGCTTCTCTCTTTGCAGCTGCTGACTTTTACTACAAAGCTGTTTCCATTTATGCATTAACTTCTATTCTTCCTGAATAATGTCAAATGAGGCAAAGCACAATGTAAGGAGGGAAATAAGCAGCTTCTCCACAATGCAGTTTGTTTAGCTGTGTTTCTAGTTAGAAGCAAAGGATAAAACAGCTTCTCTTTTGACACCAAGACCTTTTTGCATCACTGTGGCTGTCAGGTGGTCTGCAGTGGGTTACAAGTGGAAGCTAAGGAAGCCGAGGCTTCTGTTTAAATAACTGCACAGCGTGAAGAGGCCTTCATGCTTAACAGTGCGGAGAATACAAAGTTCCTAGACTGAGAAAGAAAAGCATGGGAAACACATGTATTGGAGAGGGAGTCTTGCAGCAGTGCTGAGCCCTCACAGTGGAGGTGCTGAGTGCTTAGCACTGCTCCAAGCCTTGTCCTTCGGGATAGCCATGAATCTGTATCTTGCTTTTCATGTCCGTGTTGCTCCAAGTGCTGTGGATATTCGAGGGAGATTTAGCATGGCCAGCAGTTGCCATAGCTGTACCTACGGCCCCAGCGGGAAGAGTAAGGATAGCAGCCACCAAGACCGTACAAACCCCCGTAGCCATAGCAGTTGTCATATATATATGGCCTTCGGTAGGTGCATGGGTCCCAGCAGCTATTCCAATATGGCCTTCTATAGCAGGGGTCCCAACAGCCCTGGTAAAACAGGTCTTCAGTTGTGTCTAGGCTGTCAAACATCTTGCTGTGCTGGAGGTGAACCTGGAACACACGGCAGGGAGCAGAGGAGACATGACACTTGTGCAGTTCTGATGGGATCAAGGCTCAAAACTTGGGGGCAACTCTCAGGGCAATCTGGTCGAGACCCAGAGACTGGGGAATGGAGCGGGGAAATGCTGACCTCAGCCCTCCTTTCTGCCTGTGTTGCTGCTCTCCTTTCCTCCCCCTCGTCTCTTTGCTCCACTTGCCCTCAGCCTCTCACTTTCTTTGCCTTCGAAATGCTGGCTGGAAAGCAGGCTCCAGGCCCCTGTGGGGCAGCTGCAGCAGGAGTGGGGCAGGGAGCATTTAGTGCAGGCCAAGGCAGCCCCTGGCCCGATGGTGCAGGCACAGTCCTGGGACGTGGGGAATGTGCATTCACTTCAGGACCCAGAACCCAAGTCTTCCTCTTTCTGTCTCCTACCACTGGGATCTGGGGGCAAAGGTGGATTGCACCTCTGACACTTGTTGCACTGCAGGAAGGGTTCAGCCTTATGCAGTTGCCAGTTTTGGACCCCACAGTCCTGGGCAGTCAGGGCTGTGGGGAATCACCCCAACTGAGGCGAGAGGTGGGATGTTGGATATTGCTCCCTCTTTTTTGGGCTTCGCAGTGGCTTAACATGCTGCCTGCTTTGGCTTGGGGGAGCTTGAGTCTCTTCATTTGAGCTAAAGGGACCCTGGACACCTAACTCAGGATTTTGATTGTCACCCAGACTGCGCACACCTACTCGTTGCACAACCCATGCCACAGCATCACCTCAGCTAGTCCCTCTTCACTCTGGCCACTAGTGTCCCAAATGCCCCTGAAATGCCAACCTCACCTGTGGGCTCCCTAATTCCTGCCACCCACCAACTGCAACAAAAGCAGCAAAACAAGGGAAAGACCCTGAGCATTGAATACAAGATCAATTATTAAATTTAAAACCTAAAGCAAAATAGTTGTAAGAGATCAAGCTAAATTGGACTTACCCGGCTCACTGAAGAGAGAAGTCAAGAAATGATTAAATCACCCTCATCTGTGAGACCTTTTATACAGTTCTTAGGCCGCCGGGAGTGTTTGAGGCATCTTCTGTGCTCGAGGTCCTTATTAGTGATGAAACAAATTTTGTCATGTTTGTCATCCCTCCAAATGCTGTAATCGCTTCACTCCATGTTTGTGATTATTGTGTTTTTTAATTTAAGTTATGACCTGCAAATTACACCCCTAGGTGCCTTTAAAATTAAAACCTTATGGATCAAATAGTCTTGTTGTCTGACTCTACTGTATTCATTGGGGGTTCGGAAACTCAAAGGGAGGAAGGAGCCATTGTTTAGTATGCTCAAATGTGCAGCTACATTTTTCTGATTCAATGCCCACCTAACCAATGGATGTCAGCCCATTGACTGGTGGATGGACTTCAAATGCTTCCCAGTGAACTGCACTTATGATTTTTAAAAACCTGGACTGACTTCAGCGTTGATCAAGTATTACTTTATATTGTTTGTGGATTGTTTGTGGGGGGCATGGGGTGTCTGGGTTGAATTCCCCTTCATGTAAATTAGAAATTCATTTTTTATTAACCTGCTGTGGTTTCACAAGTGCGGTGGTATCAGGGTTCATGGGAAACCAGTATTGCTGAGCTGCCTGCTGGTGATTGCTGGAGATGGCTGTAGGACAAAATAAAGCATGGGGTCTTATGAAAGCTCTAAGTTGCAGCCTTGAAGCTATCTGGGATGAGCATCCTCATCTTTTTCTATGCCTAGCCAAGACAATTGTTGGCATCTTCATATATTTCAAATACGAAGCCTAGGTAGATATGCAAGCGAGAGAGAATAAAACATTGCTGGTCACCTAGAAGCTGCAGAAGCGAGGGGCAGGGGAGAAAACAGTGTGGTTTGCTCTGTTTCACTATTCTTGAAACCCTGTTACAGAAAACCTCTCCAAAATTTTTTTTTAATTTAATTTGGGAAAGGAGAAGAGTATTTCTCTCTTTCTTGTGTCATATGTCTCCTGTCTCTCTTTCTTTCTCTCCTTCAAGAGTCCTTGAAGTTGATTACTGTGTTAAGTAATAGCACCAACAGATCTGGGCTGTGAACTTTAAAAGAGAATTGTTTATTAAAAGAGAGAGAAACCTGTGGCTGCTTTTGAAATGCAAATCAGACAGCACCAAATTGCAATGCTATAACAACTCATGACCTAAGGATGGCTTACAGATCTGCATTTTGATTTTGATCTGCATTTTTACAGTGTCTGTATTGCTACATACAGGGTGTCCTCCAGTTTGAACTTTGTAGTAATATAATGATTTGGTGCTGTGACAGCTTTAATACATGTTAATGAAGAGCTTTGATTCCCTCAATATGGAGAAAATTTGAATATCCACTGTGTCTGTTATTATCCTTATTTTGTGTGAAACTAAGTAGTGAGACCTTGACTATAAGGTCACTTGACTGTCATTAAATGACTTTATAAACCTGATGGTCCTGACTGCTACATGTGCAATGTGAAACCAACTCTGTGAGCCCTGGGACATTATGTTGCAAGATAACATTAGTGCTATTCCTTATTAAAGGTAGTTTGGCAATTAAAATGTCTAAATGTATCATTGACAAGATAATAATTATTTCAGAGCCATGCCGACGTTTGGCTTTCATATCTTTTGTTTTGTTGGGGGGAACATCTTCTGGATCACCTTCCGAAGTAAACAATGACCAAGTACATCATGTTGCCATCCCTTTCACTTCACGGCCTTTGCGCAGGAAAAGGAGAGTTCTGCTAAGGAAAAGCAAGTCTAAGTTGCTTAGTTGTTAATGGAGGTGTAAAATAGAGAAGTTCATTAGGTAGTACAAGGTGGAAAGCTTTGTTATAAGATATTTCAGGTGATTCAAATGAAAAAATGTCCACCTCCCCTTTGCAGTTAATAGTTCCTAAAAAATAAAATCTTAATGGGCAACTCATATTCTCCTTAAAATATCCCATTATTTCCTTTACAAAAGTGAACACATGATCTATGCAGGTTTTTAGAGGGTGGAGGTGAAGTGTATGGAGTGGTATTGAGTGTGGTGGGCCTGTCAGAAGAGGGGCCGGGGAAAGTGAAAACCCTTCTCTAAGGTACAACCCAACATCTGAGTGACTCTGAACACTTTCTGAGTGTGTGTCGGGAGGGAGCTATGAGCTATGGGACACTCTTACCCCTTTGTCCTTCCTTTCAGTCGTTTGGCTCTTTTGCAGGGCTTTTATAAACAAAATTAAATTATAGAAATACAGTTGAAGATTTAAATCTCAAAATGTTTAGAAAACAGCCTACTAGCTTTACCATTTTGGTAAATGGTGAAAATATTTGTTTCTGTTCTGAATCAAGCTCCATGCTAAGGTCCAAGTGCTGAATAATTTTCCCCCAAGAAAGAAACTCTGATTGTCAGCAAGTTTTACCCTTCCCTCCCAGTGCAACTTCTATTAAGTCATTTCCATAAGACCAGGAATATTGGTCCAGAAATGTTTAGGATGGAAAAACATTTCAAGTGCATGTGAAATACCGGGAGGCAGAGGACACATTAATAACTATAAGCAACCATGAAAACAATTATTTTAATTGAAGGTGTGGCATCCACAACAGAATGTATTGCATCTAAGAAGCAAGAAAAGCGTGTTTCAAATGCACCAGGTCGTTTAGGAATCTGTATAAAAGGACCTGCAAACCAGTGCTATTTACTCGCTTCTCTTGATTCACTCTAGTGGTAAACCAGGTAAGTCCGATTCACCTCAATCTCTTTTAACTATGGGGATACTGTGTTAAACAATCTTTTAACATTAGGACTGAATCTTGCATATATACTGTAGGATGTTTTAGGATATTAAGGGGAACTAAACAAGTGCAGAAAATGTCAAAGAAATGGCAGCAATTTGACAGACACAGGAGAATTTGAGACGATCGCTCTTACTTTTCATTAAGGATCGGGTGTTTGAATCATTGAGACTGACAAACTTCATACTCAACTTTTAACTTGGATGGGTAGAGAAGAAATTCCATAGTGCATTCTTTCCAAGCTTTCGTCTTGCTTTAGGAAGCAAGTGGCACTTGGTATTACTGGAGACAAGACAAAAGCTCAGCAGAGTCACTGTTGTGATGCATTGGGTTTTTGTGTGCACGATTAGAAATATCAGGTGCAGATTCTCAACTGCACAGAGTTAGTTAAATTCCTTTGAAGTCAACTGCTATTCGTTCTGTTTTCTTGCCATAAAAGACACTTTTTCCCATGTATTAGTTAGAAAATTTGCTGACTTGCGATTAGAATTTCCCTCATATGTCCCTACCCCAGCCTGCACAAAATTTTTCCAAAATTGATGGGAAGTGGGACTCTTCTCTCAAACAAGGGCTGGGTTCCCCAGTTTCAGTAAGTGCTTTGAGGATAAGGGGGCTGAAGAGGGGCTGGTCAGCAGGGCAGCTTAAAGGGAGTGGAGCAAGGGACAGACAAGAAGAACTGGGACCCAAGTTAACCAGAAGTGTGGTGTGATGGGTGTGATGTGATCAGAAGCACCAGGATTTAGTCATTTCGTCGCTGATCTATGTCCATTTCTAAGTTGGCCTTTGTATGGCTGTCATTGCAAGCATCAGTAAGGCTTGACACTTACTGCACTGCACCTTCTGCATTGCTCAGGGTCTTCCCCTTCTTTTTGTTGCTTTTGTTGCAGTTGGCAGGTGGCCGGCAATAGGGGGCCCACAGGTGAGGTTGGCATTTCAAGGGCATTTGGGACACTTACAGCCAGAGTTAAGAGGGACCCAGCTGAGGCAATGCTGTGCCATGTCTTGTGCAAAAAAGGAGATGTGCCCAATCAGGAGTGGCAATCAAAATCCTGAGTTCGGTGTCCAGGGTCCCCTTGGCTCAAATAAAGAGGCTCTAGGTCCTCAATTCAAACGAGGTAGCATGTGAATTCCAGAAGAGAGGGGGCAATATCCAATATCCCACATCTCTCCCCAGTTGAACTGATTCCCCACAGCCCTGACTTGCACCAAGTGCAACAAACATCAGAGGTGCAATTCACCTATGACCACCAACATCCTAGTGGTAGGAGACAAAGTGGAAGACTTGGGTTCTGGGTCCTGACATGGATGCACATTCCCCACGTCCCAGGACTGTGCCTGCGCCATCGGGCCAGGGGCTGCCAAGGCCTGGACTAAAGGCTCCCTCACCAATTCCTGCTACAGCTGCCCCAAACAGCCCTGGAGCCTGGTTTCCATCCAGCATTTTGCAGGAAAAGAAAGTGAGAAGGCTTTGAAGCTGTTGTTTAGGGGAGAGGCTGAGGGGAAGTAGAGCAATGAGGCAAGAGAGAGGAAAGGAGAGTAGTGACACAAGCAGAAAGGAGGTCTGAGGTCATCATTTCCCTGCTCCATCCCCCAGTATCTGGGTCCCTACCAGATTGCCCTGAGAGTTGCACCCAAGTTTTGACCCTCGATCCCAGCAGAACTGCAGACGTGTCATGTTTCCTCTGCTCCCTGCTGTGTTTCAGGTTCACCTCCATCACAGCAAGATGTTTGACAACCTAGACACAACTGAAGACCTCTGGTACAAGGGCCAGTCTGGTTGTTGGGACCCCTGCTACAGAAGGCCATCTTGGAGTGGTAGTTGGAGCTCCAGCTACAGAAGGCCATCTTGGAGTGGCTGTTGGGACCCCTGCTACAGAAGGCCATCTTGGAGCAGTTGCTGGGATCCCTGCTATTCAAGGTCATCTTGGAATAGTTGTTGGGATCCATGCAACTACAAAAGTCCATACAGTTATGGGCTTGGGAGCTCGTACGGTTCTGGATACTGCTACCCTTACTCTTCCCGCTGGGGGCGTAGGGGCAGCTATGGAAAGTGCTGGCCATGCTAAATCCATCTTGAATATCCACGGCACTTGTGGCAATGAAGACATGAAACACAAGATACAGATTCACGGCTGACCCAAAGGAGATGGCTTTAAGCAGTGCCAAGCACTCAGTACCTCCATAGTTAGAGGGCTTAGCATTGTGAGAAGGCTGCCTCCCCCATACATGTATTTCCTATGCTTTTCTTGGTCACTCTAGGAACTTTGCATTCTCTGCGCTCTTAAGTATTAAGGTCTCTTCATGTTGTGATGTCATTTAAAAGGAAGCCTCTGTTTCCCTAGACTCCACTTGCAATCCATTGCAGATCACATGACACAACCACAGTGATGTCAAATGTTTTTGGTGTCAATGGGAAAGAGATGCTCTTTTATCCTTTGGTTGTAACATGAAACTTGGCTACATAAACTGCATCATGGAGAAGCTGTTTATTCCCCTCCTTATATTGTGCTTTGCCTCATTTGAGATTGTTCGGTGAGACAAGTAGTAAATACATGGAAAAAGCTTGGTAGTAAAAGTCAGCAGCTGAAAGAAAGAAGCACACCTTGTACAAAATGGGCCAGGCATAGAGTCCCAGTTGTGGTCCTTTGGAAAAGCTTGGGAATATTTGCTCTCTCCTCTGTATTTGTTCTGTGGCTGTATATTCAATTTCTTATGTGCATTAAAATTAACATTACTCTGCAGCATAATATTTGTCTCCTGGGTTTTTTTCCCCTCCGTTCCTTATTTGCAGACCCTTTGGTGAAATTCCCTCCTGTGCGGACCTCAGCAACCAGCATGGCTTAATTCCTACTGAAGTCTTACACAGAGATGAAAATCAGCCCGGGAGCATGTTTGTGTACCCTGTTATTTGCTCCTACCCCAAATTTGGTGTTTGCTTTTCTTTCTCACGTACAGCATCTGTTCCTTTTCATACTGATAAGACTGCGCTGTCTACACTGCAGAAAGATAATCCAGGCCCTCAAATCTCTTGGGTCCTTCCCTCCCATACTTCTAAAAACAGAGAACAGCCTCATGCCTCCCTCCTGATCACTCCAACCTCTACTCAGATTTGGAAGGTTTCCTATTGTAGGATTACAGATCAGTGTCCATGGGTGACTGTGGTGTACTCACACCAGGGTTGCCTGAATACCGGATGGGTAGAGCTCCTAGTCACCCAATAATCCTAACCTGCCACCACTTGATGTAATTTTGAGAGCTAGAAGGCTACACCTGATTTCTATGCATCTGTGACCACATCTCTATTGTGGGTTTTTCTGGTCGGGTTCTTCATGTGGGCTCCTCCACCTGGACACCCCGCTCCCTGCCTCACGTTGTAAGTTAAGGTATTGTCTGTTCAAGTTTCACACCAATAAGGAAAGAAAAAATAGATTGGCACCACAAGGGAAACAAACAAAACACAATATCTATCCTCAGAGTTTGTTGGGTCCCTTCTTCCAAATGACCCCTTTTGCTTGAAGCACATACCCTGATTGAGAGCTTGCTTTTTCAATCCAAACATTCGGCACTCTGTGGCCTCAGATTTTCCTGAGACCTCATGGTCTTCCCAATTGTACGGCCTGGGCCTTCTCTCCAAGATACCACTTGCTGAGTTAAAAACCAATATAAAATAAAGCTTATCCACTGAGGTGTTTGAACAGAAGCAAAACTGGCCCCATCCCTCTCCTTTGTCAATTGGAGTACACTTTGAGATGCAATCCCTCTGTAATACTGTGGGGCTGGGCCTGACTGTGGTCTCACTCTGGATAAGGAAAGGATTTCCCATCTCCTTCCTCCACACATTCACCACACATTCATCACCACCATCAGGCGATGTGACCTGGAGAGGGTACTGTGGGTGCTCGACCACCTGGGCGATAGCGATCATCCTTTACTGGAATTCACCATCCAGCTCACGGTGGCAAAGGCCTGCAGCAAGGCAGTAGCCCTGGACTTCAGGAAGGCGGATTTCATTGAGCTAAGGAGACTAGTCAGGGAGGCACTGAGGTCCTGGAGGGGAGGGGAGTTGGGAGTCCAAGAGGAGCGGTCATTCCTTAAGGAGACGATCTTCCAGGCCCAAAGGGTGACAATCCCCATGCGGATCAAGGGGGGCAAGAGCACTCAAAAGCCCCCATGGCTCACCAAAAGCATCCAGGAACATCTCACAGCCAAAAAGGAGGTGTACACTCAATGGAAGCAAGGGTGCCTCACCAAGGAGGAGTATACCTCCATTGCTCGAGATTGTAGGGGGGCTGTTAGGAAGGCTAAGGCAGAGATAGAACTGGGACTAACGACCCAGATCAAGGATAACAAGGAGTCCTCTTTTAAAGACATTGGGGGTAAAAAGAAGATACCAAGTAACGTGGGGCCTCTGCAGGATATGCTTGGTAATCTGGTGGTAGCGCCAGGCGACAAAGCTAATTTCTTTAATAGTTTCTTTTCTTCCATTTTTCTGAGCAGGACAGGGACTTCCCCCCCCACTGGCAATCCGGAAGGACCCAGGGTCAGTGAGGACCTAGACAGGGAATTCCTGGAGGGACTGGACATGTTTAAATCAGCAGGTCCTGATGATCTCCATCCCAGAGTGCTGAGGGAACTGGCAGAGGTCATTGTGGGACCCCTGACAGAGCTTTATGAGCACTCGTGGTGCTCTGGTGTGGTGCCAGAGGACTGGAAAAGGGCCAATGTGGTCCACATTTTCAAAAAATGGGAAGAAAGAGGACCCAGGAAACTATAGGCCTGTTAGTCTTACCTCAGTCCTGGGGAAGCTCTTTGAGAAAATTATCCAGGAGTGCATCTGCAAGGAACTAGCAGGAGATATTATGCTTAGAGGCAATCAACATGGGTTCATTAGAGGCAGGTCCTGTCAGACAAACCTGGTTGCCTTCTACGACCAGGTCACAAGAGCCCTGGATGCAGGTGTTGAGGTGGACGTAGTCTTTCTGGACTTTAGGAAGGCCTTCGACACTGTCTTTCACCGCATCCTCATTAACGGACAGGTCATTTTCCACCTGGAGGGACGTGGGCTGTGGGATTCCCCAGGGCTCGGTCCTTGGGCCCCCACTGTTCAACACCTTCATCGATGACATGGACGAGGGAGTGAAAAGCACCTTGTTCAAGTTCGCAGATGACACTAAGATGTGGGGAGAAGTGAGCACGCTAGAGGAGAAGGACAGGCTACAACAAGATCTGGACAGGTTACAGGGGTGGGCAGATGAGAATAGGATGGGTTTCAACACTGACAAGTGCAAGGTGCTGCACCTGGGGGGAAGAACCAGCAGCATCCCTACAGGCTGGGGGACTCCCTTCTCATCAGCACAGAGGCAGAAAAGGATCTTGGAGTCACTATTGATTCCAAGATGAACATGTACTGCCAATGTGGGGACGCAGTCAGGAAGGCTAACCACATCTTGTCATGCATCCATAGATGCATCACGAGCAGGTCCAAGGAGGTGATCCTCCCCCTCGATGCGACATTGGTCAGGCCGTAGTTGGAGTACTGCATCCAGTTCTGGGTGCCGCACAGCAGGAGGAATGTGGCTAGCATGGTAAGGGTCCAGAGGAGAGCCACTTGCATGATCAGGGGGCAGCAGGGTAGGCCATATGAGGAGAGACTACGGGACCTGAACCTGTTTAGCCTCCACAAGAGAAGGCTGAGAGGGGATCTGCTGGCCACCTACAAACTTGCCAAGAGGGACCTGCAGGCAATAGGAGAGTCCCTGTTCCCCGAATCACTACCGGAAGTTACAAGTAATAACGGCCATACGCTGATGGACAGTAGGTTCAGGCTAAACATCAGGAGGCACTACTTCACAGTCAGGGTGGCTAGGATCTGGAACCAACTTCCTAGGGAAGTGGTGCTCGCTCCTACCCTGGGGGTCTTCAGAAGGAGGCTAGACAATCACCTAGCCGGGGTCGTTTGACCCCAGCATTATTTCCTGCTCAAGGCAGGGGGTCAGACTAGTGACCTGATCAGGTCCGTTCCAACCTTACCAACTATGACACTATGAAACCAAGGGTATTCCTCTTCCACTACAAATCAGTTTCCCCTGAGATTCACGATAAAGGGGATCAACAATGGACACATCTACACGTGCATTTTATCTGGGCTTAGTTTACTCAGGAGTAAACTTCTGCAGATTAAGTGCTCCAGGGCAAGTGTCTACACATGCAGGGACTAGGTAGCAGATTTGCTGCTCTTAGCACCAAACTTCCTGCAGCCCTGCAAATGGGCCCCTTTCACCACTGGGGGAGCTCCAGACTTCCCCTGGGACCTAGCCCAGGGGCTGGCAGGGAACAGGCCAGGAGACAGTTGTATCCTGGCTCCAGAGGACGGCCTGCTGCTGGTGCAGGGACAATGTCCTTGCCTGGCAGCAGGGATCTCCTGGCTCTGGCTCCCCAATCAGAGGCAAGGGAGGTAGAACGAGTGCAGGGCTCTATCTCCTGGTGGGGAAGCTAGCAGCTAGCTCACTGCTAGGTGCCCGACCACCAGATTTTTCTGCTGAGAATCTGCAGCTGATGTTTCTAATCACCCACACATAAACCCAATGGATCAGAACAGCGATTCAGTTAGTCTTTTGTCCTAGCTCCAATAATGCCAAATACTACTTGCATCCAAAAGCAGAAAGGAAACTTGGAAAGAATGCAATATGGGATTTCTTCTGTACACAACTAAGTTAAAAGCTGGGTGTGAAGCTTGTCAGTCTCAGTGATTCAACCCCCAGTCCCTAGTGAAAAAGAACGAGCATCCCAAATTCCCATGTTCCGTTCAAATTCCTGTCTTTTCTTTGAAAGCTTCTGCAGTTCTTTAGCACACCATAACATCCAAAATCATTGCAGAACATATATGCAAGATTCAATCCTAATGTTCAATGATTGTTTAACACAGTATCCCCATAGTTATGAAGAGATTGTGTTGAATCAGACTTACCTGGTTTACCACAGGGAATAACCCAAGAGAAATGAATAAAGAGCACTGGTTTGCAAGTCCTTTTATACAGCTTCTTAAACTTCCTGTTGCATCCAAAACACCTTTTTCTTCCTTATTAGATGCAAAACATCCTGTTGTGAATGTCACACCTTAAATTGAAATAATTGTTTTCCTGCCTGCTTCTGATTATTATCTGCTTTCTGCCTCTTGGTATTCCACATGCACATTGCAGGTTTTATCCATCCTAAACATTTCTGGGCCAACTACATTTCTGGTTCTCTTGAGATGCCTTAATAGAGGTGACACTGGGAGGGTAAAGCAACACTTTCTGACATTCAGAATTTCCTTCTTGAAGGAAATTTGTCATCACTTTGAACTTAGCATTGAGCTTGATTCAGAAGAGAAGCAAATATTTTCACCATATACCACAAAGCTAGAGCTAACCGGCTGTTTTCTAAACATTTTTACATTTAATTTTTGAGGATGTTTCCATAAATTAATGTTGTTAATAAGAGTGCCACAAAAGACCCAAAGCACTGCAAGGAAGGGGAAGGGGATGTTCCCGACACACACTCAGAAAGAGTTCAGAATCACTCACATGCTGGGTTGTACCTTAGAGAAGGGTTTTCACTTTCCCTGACCCCTCTTCTGACAAACCCACTGCACTCAAATTCCACTCCATAGACTTCAACTCCATTCTCAAAAACCTGCATAGATCACATGTTCACTTTTCTAAAGGAACTAATGGAATGTTTTAAGGAGAATATGAATACCATTTTTTTAGGAACTGTTAACTGCAAAGGAGCGGTGGATATTTTTCATTGGAATCACCTGAAATATAACAAAGCTTTCCACTTTGTACTACATACTGAGCTTCCCAATTTTACACCTCCATTAACAGCTAAGCAACTTAGACTTGCTTTTTCCTTAGCAGAATTCTCCTGCACAAAGAAAGAGAAGAGAAAGGAGATGGTAACATGATGTAATTGGTCATTGTTTACTTCAGAAGATGGTCCAGGAGAAGTTTGCTGCCAAAAACAAGAGATGCTAAAGGCAAAAGTGGAATTGGCTCTAAATAAATATACTCTTCTCCACGACACATTTAGAAGTCTAAAATACCAAACTGCCATCATAGGGCATGGTAATAATATTATTTTTCATGCAACAGAATCTCATGGGGCTCACTCAGTCACTTGCACATTGTACACTGTGGCCGGGTGGGGGTGAATAACAAGATCTCTCTCCCTGGGACTCACCTGCCATGCTTTGGAATGATGGAAGAATAAGAAGTTAATTCCCCAAAGAGAGAGGGTGTAGGAAATGACCCCATCAGCAGGATAAAAGAAAATTGGTTTATTAGTAACTGCTCCACAGGTTGTGGAGCACGATAGCTGTTCTCACAGCTCACTGTCTCCCTTTTCCCCACCACTGTGTGAGGCTTCGGACCATGCTTTGGATTGGTAGAAGCTTCAGATGCTTCAGCATCTGACGCAGCATGTCTGGATCACTTTGGAGCCACTTCAGAGGTCCAGCCATAGGGTATAATGGGGAACCAATGAAATGTCTATAACTTTGTTGTTTTTTGTCTGATTTGGATGAAACTTGCAGGGTGGTAGGCTCTGCTGAGAGCACGAAGCCTTTCAAGGTTCAAGAAGATCAGTGCAGGGGTTTGGGGGGAACTGCACCCCAAATTCTTGAAAGCAAAACTCATGTCACATGTATGTGTTATACCACAGGGGGTGAAAAACTGCAGGGGTGGTAGCTGCTGGTGAGGCCATAAAGCCTGCCAAGTTTCAAGGAGATAAGTGCAGGGTTCTGGGAGAAACTGCACCTCAAGCTGCTGACATGCAAACTCGTGACATAGATGACCCTGTGTGTGTTAAGGTGCAGTGGGCTGAAAACTGCAGGGGTGGTGGCCCCTGCTGAGGCCATGAAGCCTGTCAGCTCTCATGGAGATCGGTGCAGGGGGTTTTTGGGGCCCTGTACCTCTAGCTGATGACAGACAAAACTTGTGACATGGGTGCTTGTGCAGCTAGCTGTCTCTGTCTTGGGGGCAGTTGATTATCTGTATTGATTATTTCCTCTCCTTAGTCTGTGGTTTAGTAGGTGTTAATCCATGCTCGTTAACTTGATATGTACTAGCTAGATACTGTGTATTGAGCTGGTCCCTGAGTGAATCATAATTAATTGGTAACTGGTAACACAGTTGCTTAGCAGCCAGGCCTGCAGTAGTCCCCCCATCCCCGTCCCCCCTCCTCCCCCCCCATGTCCCAAGACAGGCACAGTTGCACAAGCACCCATGACACAAGTTTTGCCTATCAGCAGCTAGAGGTGCAGGGCCGCAGAACCCAGAACTCCCCCCTGCACTGATCTCCTTCACAGCTGGCAGGCTTTGTGGCCTCAGTAGGGGACACCAACCCTGTAGTATTCAGCCCACTGCACCTTAACACACACAGGGTCATCTATGTCATGAGTTTTGCCTGTCAGCAGCTTGAGGTGCAGTTCCCCCCAACTCCTGCACCTATCACCTTGAAACTTGGCAGGCTTTGTGGCCTCACCAGTGGCCACCATCCCTTCAGTTTTGACCCCACTGTGCCTTAACACATACATGTGACATGAGTTTCGCTTTCAAGAATTTGGGGTGCAGTTCCCCCTGAACCCCTGCAGTGATCTTCTTGAAACTTTCTTTAAGGCAAAGAAAGCGAGAAGGCTTTGAAACTGTTGTTTAGAGGAGAGGCTGTGGGCAAATGGAGCAAAGAGATGAGATGGAGGAAAGGAGAGCACTGACACAGGCAGAAAGGAGGGCTGAGGTCAGCATTTCCCTGCTCCGTCCTCCAGTCTCCAGGTCCCTACCAGATCTCCCTGAGAACTGCACTCAAGTTTTGACCCTTGATCCCATCAGAACTGCAGATATGTCATGTTACCTCTGCTCCGTGTTGTGTTTCAGGTTCGCTGCCAGCACACCATGATGTTTGACAGGCTAAACATGTTGGAAGAACTGTTGTAAGAGGGCCAGTCTGAGTGCTAGAAACCCTGCTCTAAAAAAATCTATCCTGATGTTGCTGCTGGGATCAATGCTCTGGAAGGCTAGTTTGGAGTGGTTGGTGCTGTTGCCCGTTTTCCTAGTGGGGCTGTAGAAACAGCTATGGAAACTGCTGGCCATGCCAAATATGGCTTGAATATCCACAGCACTTGAAGGAATACAGACATGAAAAGCAAGACAGAGATTCATGGCTGACCTGAAGGACATGGCTTGGAGCAGTGCTAAGCACTCAGCACCTCCGTTGTGAAGGCTTCCCATTGCTAGAAAACTCCCTCCCCCATACTTGTGTTTCTTATGCTTTGGTTGGTCACTCTAGGAACATTGAATTCTCCATGCTGTAAATCATTAAGGCCTCTTGGTGCTGTGCTGTTATTTAAAAGGAAGCCTCTGCTTCCCTAGACTCCACTTGCAATTCATTGCAGACCATTTGGCATTGTCACAGTGGCGTAGAAAAGACTTTTAAAGTGGCAGGAAATCCCAATAGTGCAAACACAAAAGCAGTTATACCAGTGTAAATGGGAAATCTTGTAGTGTGTACAAACGTCCAGCGGTGTCAAAAAGTGTTGGTGTCACCAGGAAAGAGATGATCTTTTATTCTTTTTCTTCTAACTAGAAACAAACTGCATCATGGAGAAGCTGCTTGTTCCCCTCTTTACCTGGTGCTTTGTCTCATGTGACATTATTCATGGAGAAAAGTGGTCAATAAATACAAGGAAACAGCTTGTAGTAAAAGTCAGCAGCTGCAAAGAAAGAAACACAACTTGATGAAAATGGGCTAGGTGTAGAAACTCGGTTGTGGCCCTTTGGAAAACCTGGGGAATTATTTGCTCTCTCCTCTGTATCCCTTCTGTGTCTGTATACTCACTTGCTACTGTGCTTTAAAATTCCTCTGGAGCATAAAATTTGTCTCCTGGGACTTTCTCCCTCCATTCCTTATTTGCAGATGTGCTGGTGAAATTTCTTCCTGTGCAGAGCCCCGCATCCAGCAGTACTTAATTCCCACTGAAGTGCTACACAGAGAAGAAAATCAGCCCTGGAACATGTCTGTGCGCCTTGGTCTTTCCTCTTACCTCAGACCGGGTGTTTGTATTTCTCTCTCAGATAGAGCACCTGGTCCTTTTCAGTCGCACCTCCATGACTGATAATACTGCACTTTCTAGATTGCAGAATGTGACCATTGGGCCTCGAACATCCGGTTATGTGTGGCCTTGGTCCGAGTGGCCGGTGGTATTCACCCCACAGTCTCCGGTAGGCCGTTGAGTAGGTGATTACTCCCAGAGTGGCCTCCCCAATCTCGCCTGCCATGACTTTGAATGTTACCCCAGTGTGGGGGTGATTACTCGGGGTCCCTCTGTGGAGTGGGGTCTGTCCAGAGGTCATCTGCAGGGCTCCACCTCCCCTACACTCTGGCCTTATGCCACACCTGAGTGGGTCACTGAGTCTTCCTGGCCACACTCCTGCTCTTGTTGTAATTCTAGTTACGGCAGCCTTGCTAGCCCCCTCCCATCCGGGGCACTGGTTCCCTGAGGCTAATTCACTTGGTTAGCCTAGAGTTGCCTGTGGTTGGCAATCCAGGCCTCGAAACTGACTCCCTCCAGGGTACGACACCTGACTTGTGCCCTAACCAAAGGCAAAGCCGCAAAAGAGCTCTGCTGCTGCTACCTCGGCCGTGTCACCTAGTCCTACACTTCAACCCCTCCAAATGGGGGAAGCACAAAGGAAAACACAAAACAACACTCTACTATGTTGTGAGGGGCCCATGCAGTTCTTTCCCTGGCCCCTACGCTGGGGTGCCAGGTACCTTACTCTCTAAGTAGGCTGACCCCTACATGGGGCCGGGGTAACCTGTGGCCTCTCGCCCAGGTTGTCTCTCACACTTTATCTGGCTGTCTACAGGATGTTACCCCGCTCTTCTCTCCCGTCAGTGATGTCACTTTTCGGGTACCTCGTAGTCCCTCCATGTACGCCTGGTCACTCCTTACCTCCCGGGGTTGCACCCCGCCTCTGGTTGCCTCACTTCGCAGCCCTTCACACTGCTCCTGCCTGGTGCCTGTCGAAGGGGAAGTCTCCTCCACCTCCCAAGTGTCCCCGATGTTCCCACCTGTTATGGTGTGAGCGTCACGTCCGTGTCTTTGCTCCCTTCACTGTTGCTACCTTTGCCGGTGGCAGGAGCCTCTCCTGGTTCTTTATCCGCTCCAATGAGCCATCCCCCGCTGCTGTTGCCATGGTCGGCATCAGGAGCCTCTTCTGGCTCTTTGTCTGACCCGATGAGCTGTCCTTCTCTCTCCCTGAAAGACTCCCGAGAGGCACCCTGTGGTGGTGCCTTCCTTGGGTCTGCTCTCTCTCTTCTTCTGCCTTCACCACCAGTTTGTTTTATTCCCGCTGACCGGTGATTGTCAGTGACATCACTGGCTGGCTTCAGCTGTATGAAGGTGCGGCTCATGATCTGTGAGGGTTTCCTTCCTTGTTTCAGCTGCGCCACAGTTCCTGTTGCAGGTAAGTGGTTTCTTTGTTTTATTTTTATATTTATTTTCTTTTCCTTGTGTGGATCTCATTCCTGGGGTTCTCCCTTCACAGTTTGGGGTCCTTCCTCCTGCTCTTCCCCAGGACACAGTAACATAATGCCAGCAGTCATATGTCTCCAGCCCTTCCCTCCTGTACTATTAAAAATAAAGGGTACTATCATGCTTCCCTCCTAGTCATTCCAACTTCCAACATGGTTTGGTCTAAATCATGTCCAGATTAAGGCAAATCAGTCCTATACAGATATGATTTGCAGTTATCATTTTTAAACAGGTCTCTGTGAAAATGAAGATCCCAGGGACTGTCTGTAACCCCGTGTATGCATGTAATTGGATGTAGTGCCCTATTTCATTTCCCCAGAACTCTTATCTGGAAGGTTTCCTCCTATAGGATTATAAGGGAGAATGGAGATGGCTGAGCTGCTTGAAACACCTGTAGAGTCAGAGAGCTGGAAATGAATAGCAAGATACAAATTCAAGGCTGATTTTTCTGGCATGGCTTTCAGCAGTGCAGAGCACACCCAAGCCTGCACCTGTCATGTGTGGCAATCCTCAAGACTCAGCATCTCTGTGAAAGTGGCTGATCTATTTCCAATATTCAGCTCCATGACTGTTTTCCCAGATGCTTTCTTTTCTGTCTGCCTGCTCTGTGATTAAAGTTGGAGGCCTGTTTCCCAGTAACAGTGATGCCCTTTTTTCTACTTTGGCAAAATAGTGGAAACAGTTCCCTTAAAGGGAACTGTTGGTGCAATAGTGAAAGTTGCCAGAACTGGGATTAGAACCGGTGGACTACAAAGAAGCTGGCTGAGGAGCTGAGTTTACTTAAGGTAGACTGGGGTTGGAAACTGAGGTAAACAGCTGAGATATTGAGGGGGGTCAGATAAGTGGTGGCAAGGAGGAGACAGCCAGAAAAGAAACTGAGGCAGAAACCTGGTTGCTCAGGGGAAAAGGCAGTGGGGATAAGACAGTGGCAAAGAAACAGGGGGTTTGTAGGCAGAGAGGAGCTCAGGACAGGTGTTGGAGGTGGCAGTGAGCCAGGAGAGGGAGAAATGAGACAGAAGTTAGAGGGGCAAGGAGCAGAGATTGGAGCAGGGCCAAACCATAATAAAGCAAAACCCATCTTAGGGGTCAAAGTAACAATTTTATTAAACAGACAACACACTACACAGCCCCATGAAGTTATTGGTTCACACACACACACACACACACACACACAAGCACTCACAATGGCAGCAGAAGAAAGAGACTCAGTAGAAGGGCTGGAGTCCAGGTAGGGAAGAGAAGCAGAGTCCAAGTCCTTGGTTGAAGGTTGAAGAGTGGGTAGGAGGGTGATAGCTACCTATCCAGGCTGGAAAGGGGTCCTTGTCCAGTAGGTGTTGCCCAGAGGGGGGTTGCTGGCAGGACCTCTGGGTGGATAAGTGGTGTGGCATGGTGCTGGTCCAGATGGAAAGGGCATCTCAAGGAGTCAGTCCTCACTACCCCTTTTATGGGGCAGACTACCTCTGATCTCCTATGGGGAGGGCCTGTCCAGGCAAGGTCAGTCCTGTTCCAGGGGGTTCCAGGTGTTCTTACTGAGCATGTGCATCCTGGCACACTGGTGGGTTGCCTCATCTTTTGTTTCTTGAATGCTGAATGGTTCCAAGGCTGGGTCATTGGTCCAGGTATTGGTGCTGATGGTTCAGTCATTCAGAGGGAGCTATTTTTAGACCTACTGCCATTGTCTCTCAAGCACCCTCATCCTTCCCCATTCATTCAGGAACCAAGTTACATAGGTGGGGGAGGTGTGAGTCATGGCTTACAGGACCAGGCCTGGGGACAGGATGGAGACTTGACAAACAAATTGGAAACTTGACATGACTTATGCTAACTTACATATGTAGGCCAGAATCATATAGTACCAGTAAAACAGTAATATAGAACAGTAAAAATCAGTATAAACATAATAATTATACAATATAAAGAAGAAAAAACAAAACAAATACAACTTGCTACCAAAATAAAATGCTGAAGCTTTTCCTATGTCTTAGCTCACTTATACTTATTTATAGGGAATAGAGAGGGAGAGAAAAGGTCAGAAATGGTTGGGGAAGGGGAGGGAATGTATTTTAAAAGAAAAAAAAAAGAAAAACTGGGGGTTTTGCTGCACTCATACACAACAATTTCCCTTTTATTAACCAACACTTCCTCCAGACGATGGGAACACCTACGGGCACCAAAATGGCCCCACAGTATGCCACCCATTTTATAAGCCACCTGGAAGAAGACTTTCTCAAGGACTGCCCCATCAAAGCCCTATAGTTCAGCTATATTGATGATGTCTTCATCATTTGGACTAAAACCTGCAATCTCTGATTGAGTTCCATCAGAAATTCAGCAATCACCATCCCTCCATCTGACTATCTCTTGATACAGCTCCTTTTTAAACACAATGATCAGTATCCAGAATGATAAAATGCAGACCACAGTATACAAGAAACCCACAGACCAACATACATATCTGCACAGAACCAGCAATCATCCTAAACACACCAAGAAAACTGATATACAGCCAAGCCCGCAGATACCACTGTGGACTTTGCACTGAGGAGAACACCCAGGATTGCCACCTCACCAATCTTAAAAAGGCTTTCACCCAACAAGGACACTCCTCCAGAGAGATAGATTGCACTTCTGAAAGAGCCACCCGGATACCACGTGAAGAACTGCTGCCGTACAGAAGAAAACCCCGCACAAATCGCACACCGCTGGTTATGACATGTCACTTGTCCCTTGAACCCATACGGAACATCCTCAAACAATTGCAACCCATACTAGAAAGAGAACCTATTTTTAAAAAGATATTCCCAGAGCCACCCATCCTAGCCTTCAAACAAGCACCCAACCTCACCAACCTCATCACCAGAAGCAAACTCCCTCAAGCCCAGAACACACCAAAAGGATCCAGACCGTGCCATGACAAGAAATGCAAAACCTGCCAACATATCTCCACCCCCCCCACTATTACTATACCCCACAACAGAGCCATCAGCATTCCCGGATCTTACAGCTGCACCTCCAGAAATGTAATATCTCTCATCAAATGCACCAAATGCCCTGATAGAAAATATGTAGGAGAGGCCAAACAGCAACTGCACACCAGGATGAATGACACCAGAAATCTATCAAAGACGAGAATACCCAAGGACCTGTGGGGGCACATTTCTCACAAGAAAACCACTCTCTCTCCAATCTCTCAGTTCTAATCCTCAAAGGAAACTTCCAAAACACTGATCAGAGACGAGCCTATGACCTCCACTGCATCAACCACCTGGATACTAAAAATCATGGATTAAATATAGACATTGGATTTATGACACATTAGAACCTGCCTGACAGCTGACTCCCCAGGTACTTTTCCACTATTCCTCCCCCTTCTCTCCTCACTACACAGCCTGCCTCTCACCCACTGACTCCTCAATTTACATCTTCACTGACTGCCTGTCTTGTATGCATGCCAGCTCAGCCTCTGGCTTCTTTACTTTTCATTCCATCCAGGAAGAGCACACACCAACTGCTGCAACTTCCTTAGCCTGACGAAGGGTTTTTAAACTCAAAAGCTTGCTTAAATTTTTTTTTTCCAACTATTTAAGTTGGACTAATAAAAGATGTCAGATTCACACAAATAACCTTGTCTGCCTGACTCCATATACTTCAACTCTATCCTCAAGTACCTGCATAGATCAAATGTTCACATTCCTAGATGATCTAGTGGGATGTTTTAAGGAGAATAGGATTTTCCCATTAAGATTTCATTTTTTAGGAACTATCAACTGCAAAGAAGAAATTGTACTTTTCTTCATCTGCACAAACCATAACGTTTTACAACAAAGCTTCCCAATTAGTACTGTCTACTGAACTTGTCAATATTACATCTCCATTAGCAGCTAAGAAAGTTCCACACTTGCTTTTCCTTAGCACAACTCTCCTTTTCCTGCGCAAAGGCCGTGAAGTGAAAGGGATGGCAACATGATGTACTTGGCCATTGTTTACTTCGGAAGGTGACCCAGAAGACGCTCCCCCAAAAAACAAAAGATATGAAAGCCAAACATGGGCATGGCTCTGAAATAATTATTAGCCTGTCAACGATACATTTAGACATTTTAACTGCCAAACCTCCTTTAATAAGGAATAGCACTAATGTTATTTTGCGACATCATGTCCCAGGGCTCACAGAGTTGGTTTCACATTGCACATGTAGCAGTCAGGACCATCAGGTTTATAAAGTCATTTAATGACAGTCAAGTGACCTTATAGTCAAGGTCTCACTACTTAGTTTCACACAAAATAAGGATAATAACAGACACAGTGGATATTCAAATTTTCTCCATATTGAGGGAATCAAAGCTCTTCATTAACATGTATTAAAGCTGTCACAGCACCAAATCATTATATTACTACAAAGTTCAAACTGGAGGACACCCTGTATGTAGCAATACAGACACTGTAAAAATGCAGATCAAAATCAAAATGCAGATCTGTAAGCCATCCTTAGGTCATGAGTTGTTATAGCATTGCAATTTGGTGCTGTCTGATTTGCATTTCAAAAGCAGCCGCAGGTTTCTCTCTCTTTTAATAAACAATTCTCTTTTAAAGTTCACAGCCCAGATCTGTTGGTGCTATTACTTAACACAGCAAACAACTTCAAGGACTCTTGAAGGAGAGAAAGAAAGAGAGACAGGAGACATATGACACAAGAAAGAGAGAAATACTCTTCTCCTTTCCCAAATTAAATTAAAAAAAAATTTTGGAGAGGTTTTCTGTAACAGGGTTTCAAGCTCTTTGCAAAATATGGCTCCTAGCACACACCAAGTCTGCTCAGCATTCAGATCAGCTTAATCATCTCTACCCACTTCAGTTCATAAAGAACACAAGAAATGCCAGACTGAGACACATCACAGGACCATCCGGCGGGTCGCAGGTGTCTTACAGTGGCAGAGGGCATGTTAAGGGGAAGAATAGTGAAACAGATAAACCCAAACTGTTCTCTCCCCGCCCCTCGCTTCTGCAGCTTCTAGGTGACCAGCAATGTTTTATTCTCTCTCGCTTGCATATCTACCTAGGCTTCGTATTTGAAATACATGAAGATGCCAACAATTGTCTTGGCTAGGCATAGAAAAAGATGAGGATGCTCATCCCAGATAGCTTCAAGGCTGCAACTTAGAGCTTTCATAAGACCCCATGCTTTATTTTGTCCTACAGCCATCTCTAGCAATCACCAGCAGGCATCTCAGCAATACTGGTTTCCCATGAACCCTGATACCACCACACTTGTGAAACCACAGGAGGTCAATAAAAAATGACTTTCTAATTTACAGGAAGGGGAATTCAACCCAGACACCTCATGGGTTGACACACATGACAAAATTTGTTTCATCACTAATAAGGACCTCGAGCACAGAAGATGCCTCAAACACTCCTGGCGGCCTAAGAACTGTATAAAAGGTCTCACAGATGAGGGTGATTTAATCATTTCTTGACTTCTCTCTTCAGTGAGCCGGGTAAGTCCAATTTAGCTTGATCTCTTACAACTATTTTGCTTTAGGTTTTAAATTTAATAATTGAACTTGTATTCAATGCTCAGGGTCTTTCCCTTGTTTTGCTGCTTTTGTTGCAGTTGGTGGGTGGCAGGAATTAGGGAGCCCACAGGTGAGGTTGGCATTTCAGGGGCATTTGGGACACTAGTGGCCAGAGTGAAGAGGGACTAGCTGAGGTGATGCTGTGGCATGGGTTGTGCAACGAGTAGGTGTGCGCAGTCTGGGTGACAATCAAAATCCTGAGTTAGGTGTCCAGGGTCCCTTTAGCTCAAATGAAGAGACTCAAGCTCCCCCAAGCCAAAGCAGGCAGCATGTTAAGCCACTGCAAAGCCCAGAAAAGAGAGAGCAATATCCAACATCCCACCTCTCGCCTCAGTTGGGGTGATTCCCCACAGCCCTGACTGCCCAGGACTGTGGGATCCAAAACTGGCAACTGCATAAGGCTGAACCCTTCCTGCAGTGCAACAAGTGTCAGAGGTGCAATACACCTTCGCCCCCAGATCCCAGTGGTAGGAGACAGAAAGAGGAAGACTTGGGTTCTGGGTCCTGAAGTGAATGCACATTCCCCACGTCCCAGGACTGTGCCTGCACCATCGGGCCAGGGGCTGCCTTGGCCTGGACTAAAGGCTCCCTGCCCCACTCCTGCTGCAGCTGCCCCACAGGGGCCTGGAGCCTGCTTTCCAGCCAGCATTTCAAAGGCAAAGAAAGTGAGAGGCTGAGGGCAAGTGGAGCAAAGGGACGAGGGGGAGGAAAGGAGAGCAGCGACGCAGGCAGAAAGGAGGGCTGAGGTCAGCATTTCCCTGCTCCATTCCCCAGTCTCTGGGTCTCGACCAGATTACCCTGAGAGTTGCCCCCAAGTTTTGAGCCTTGATCCCATCAGAACTGCACAAGTGTCATGTCTCCTCTGCTCCCTGCCGTGTGTTCCAGGTTCACCTCCAGCACAGCAAGATGTTTGACAGCCTAGACACAACTGAAGACCTGTTTTACCAGGGCTGTTGGGACCCCTGCTATAGAAGGCCATATTGGAATAGCTGCTGGGACCCATGCACCTACCGAAGGCCATCTTGGTATGGTTGCTGGGACACATGCACCTACCGAAGGCCATATATATATGACAACTGCTACGGCTATGGGGGCTTGTACGGGCTTGGTGGCTGCTATCCTTACTCTTCCCTCTGGGGCCGTAGGTACAGCTATGGCAACTGCTGGCCGTGCTAAATCTCCCTCGAATATCCAAGGCATTTGGAGCAACACGGACATGAAAAGCAAGATACAGATTCACGGCTATCCCGAAGGACAAGGTTTGGAGCAGTGCTAAGCACTCAGCACCTCCACTGTGAGGGCTCAGCACTGCTACAAGACTCCCTCCCCCATACATGTGTTTCCCATGCTTTTCTTTCTCAGTCTAGGAACTTTGTATTCTCTTCACTGTTAAGCATGAAGGCCTTTAAACCATACACAGGTGTTTCTTCCTTTGTTGCCCGAGAGTTTGAGATTCCAGTTGTGCTTTCTACCACTCCAAGTGAAAATGATGCATGGCCCCTTAAGTCCAGATTTGGTGCCATATATGCACCAAATACAGACAACTTTCACTTTCAGTTCTGGCATCCCAGTTCTGGCAACTTTCACTCTACACTTTAACTCTCTCTCTCTCTCACCTGAACCTTCCCCCAAGTATCCCAGGTATCCCAAGCACACACATACACACTGTACCATCCAAGTTAGGAACTTACCTGTGCATATGTGTAGGTGGGTTGTATGCGTGTGAACTGGTGAGTGTGTGCGTGTGTGTGTGTGTGTGTATATATATATATATATATATATATATGTATATAATAACATCTATATATATATATATATATGTTATTGTGTGCATGATATATGAATTAGTGAACTGTGTCTAACTTTTGGGGTGTATAGTGTATGTGCTTGAATTGGTGATAGGTATGCATGTGCCTAGGCTGGTTTGGATGTGTATGTGCCTGAGCTGGTAGTGTGTGTGTGTATGTGTGTGTATGCACCTAATTGATTTGTGTGTTTGATATGTTCAATTGTGTCACAATCTCCTGTCTAAAAGCGCAATATTGAGATCCTGAGAGTTGGCCTGACCCCCCAGGGCAACATGAGGATGAAGTGTATAAGGTCAGTAATACCTTTGGGTCTGTATTCTGAGTTGTAATCTTGCTCCTGTAGATATGTAAGGCAGGCTTTGATGCCATCCTGGTGTGGGATGTTGGTATATAGGCTGGTAACATCCATGGTGGTTAGGGGGGTGTTGCTGGGAAGATGGTCTATGTCTTCAAGTTTCTGTAGAAAGTCTGTAGTGTCTTGGACAAAACTTGCTTTTTGGGTGACAAGCCATTTATTTTAGGATTGATTCAATGAAACCTGATATTTCCTCAGTTAGGGACCCATATGATAGGTCTGCCAGGGTTCCCTTGTTTATGGATTTTAGGAAGCCTGTAAAAAGTGCCCGAGTTTGGTAGTGGAGGGATCAAGGTCTAGTTTTTCTTGTAGTGCTGATGGAAATGATTTGATGGTATTGTTGAGTTTCATGGTGAAAAGGGGAGTAGGATCTTCTTGTAGATCTTTGTAGTAGACCGTGTCAGAGAGTTGTCTGTTGGCTTCCTTTATGTAGTCTTCACCACGGTTTAGGATGACTATAGCTCCTCCTTTATCTGCTGGTTTTATTACTATTTGGTGGTTAGATTGTAGAGATCCTATGGCCTTTCTCTCTGGTAGAGAGAGGTTGCTATGATGGTGTGTGTTGTTGATTATTTCATTATTCATCCATTTCCCATGGAAAGAATGAACCTACACTCCTGAGTGTATGGAGTGGTATTGAGTGTGGTGGGCCTGTCAGAAGAGGGGCCGGGGAAAGCGAAAACCCTTCTCTAAGGTACAACCCAGCATCTGAGTGACTTTGAACACTTTCTGAGTGTGTGTCGGGAGGGAGCTATGAGCTATGGGACACTCTTACCCCTTTGTCCTTCCTTTCAGTTGTTTGGCTCTTTTGTGGCGCTTTTATAAACAAAATTAAATTATGGAAAAACACTTGAAGATTCAAATCTCAAAATGTTTAGAAAATAGCCTGTTAGCTGTTAATTTGGATAAACGATGAAAATATTTGTTTCTGTTCTGAATCAAGCTCCATGCTAAGGTCCAAGTGCTGAATAATTTTCCCCCAAGAAAGAAACTCTGATTGTCAACCAGTTTTACCCTTCCCTCCCAGTGCAACCTCTATTAAGTCATTTCCATAAGACCAGGAATGTAGCTGGCCCAGAAATGTTTAGGATGGAAAAAACATTTAGTGTGCATGTGAAATCCCGGGAGGCAGAGGACACATTAATAATTATAAGCAACCATGAAAACAATTATTTTAATTGAAGGTGTGACATCCACAACAGAACGTATTGCATCTAAGAAGCAAGAAAAGCGTGTTTCAAATGCACCAGGTTGTTTAGGAATCTGTATAAAAGGACCTGCAAACCAGTGCTATTTACTCACTTCTCTTGATTCACTCTTGTGGGAAACCAGGTAAGTCCAATTCACCTCAATCTCTTTTAACTATGGGGATACTGTCTAACAATCATTTAACATTAGCACTGAATCTTGCATATATGATCTAGGATGTTTTAGGATATTAAGGGGAACTAAACAAGTGCAGAAACTTTCAAAGAAATGGCAGCAATTTGACAGACACAGGAGAATTTGAGACGATCGCTCTTACTTTTCATTAAGGATCGGGTGTTTGAATCATTGAGACTGACAAACTTCATACTCATCTTTTAACTTGGATGGGTAGAGAAGAAATTCCATAGTGCATTCTTTCCAAGCTTTCGTCTTGCTTTAGGAAGCAAGTGGCACTTGGTATTACTGGAGACAAGACAAAAGCTCAGCAGAGTCACTGTTGTGATGCACTGGGTTTTTGTGTGCACGATTAGAAATATCAGGTGCAGATTCTCAACTGCACAGAGTTAGTTAAATTCCTTTGAAATCAACTGCTATTCCTTCTGTTTTCTTGCCATAAAAGACACTTTTTCCCATGTATTTGTTAGAAAATTTTCTGACTCGCGATTAGAATTTCCCTCATATGTCCCTACCCCAGCCCGCACAAAATTTTTCCAAAATTGATGGGAAGTGGGACTCTTCTCTCAAACAAGGGCTGGGTTCCCCAGTTTCAGTAAGTGCTTTGAGGATAAGGGGGCTGAAGAGGGGCTGGTCAGCAGGGCAGCTTAAAGGGAGTGGAGCAAGGGACAGACAAGAAGAACTGGGACCCAAGTTAACCAGAAGTGTGGTGTGATGGGTGTGATGTGATCAGAAGCTCCAGGATTTAGTCATTTCATCGCTGATCTATTTCCATTTCTAAGTTGGCCTTTGTATGGCTGTCATTGCAAGCATCAGTAAGGCTTGACACTTACTGCACTGCACCTTCTGCATTGCTCAGGGTCTTCCCCTTCTTTTTGTTGCTTTTGTTGCAGTTGGCAGGTGGCCGGCAATAGGGGGCCCACAGGTGAGGTTGGCATTTCAAGGGCATTTGGGACACTTACAGCCAGAGTTAAGA
Source organism: Alligator mississippiensis (assembly GCF_030867095.1). NCBI lineage: Eukaryota > Metazoa > Chordata > Crocodylia > Alligatoridae > Alligator > Alligator mississippiensis. Next base: position 13,807,503 of record NC_081838.1, read on the forward strand.
GGGACCCAGCTGAGGCAATGCTGTGCCATGTCTTGTGCAAAAAAGAGATGTGCCCAATCAGGAGTGGCAATCAAAATCCTGAGTTCGGTGTCCAGGGTCCCCTTGGCTCAAATAAAGAGGCTCTAGGTCCTCAATTCAAACCAGGTAGCATGTGAATTCCAGAAGAGAGGGGGCAATATCCAACATCCCACATCTCTCCCCAGTTGAACTGATTCCCCACAGCCCTGACTTGCACCAAGTGCAACAAACATCAGAGGTGCAATTCACCTATGACCACCAACATCCTAGTGGTAGGAGACAAAGTGGAAGACTTGGGTTCTGGGTCCTGACGTGGATGCACATTCCCCACGTCCCAGGACTGTGCCTGCGCCATCGGGCCAGGGGCTGCCAAGGCCTGGACTAAAGGCTCCCTCACCAATTCCTGCTACAGCTGCCCCAAACAGCCCTGGAGCCTGGTTTCCATCCAGCATTTTGCAGGCAAAGAAAGTGAGAAGGCTTTGAAGCTGTTGTTTAGGGGGAGGCTGAGGGGAAATAGAGCAATGAGGCAAGATGGAGGAAAGGAGAGTAGTGACACAAGCAGAAAGGAGGTCTGAGGTCATCATTTCCCTGCTCCATCCCCCAGTATCTGGGTCCTTGCCAGATTGCCCTGAGAGTTGCACCCAAGTTTTGACCCTCGATCCCAGCAGAACTGCAGATGTGTCATGTTTCCTCTGCTCCCTGCTGTGTTTCAGGTTCACCTCCATCACAGCAAGATGTTTGACAACCTAGACACAACTGAAGACCTCTGGTACAAGGGCCAGTCTGGTTGTTGGGACCCCTGCTACAGAAGGCCATCTTGGAGTGGTAGTTGGAGCTCCAGCTACAGAAGGCCATCTTGGAGTGGCTGTTGGGACCCCTGCTACAGAAGGCCATCTTGGAGCAGTTGCTGGGATCCCTGCTATTCAAGGTCATCTTGGAATAGTTGCTGGGATCCATGCAACTACAGAAGTCCATACAGTTATGGGCTTGGGAGCTCGTACGGTTCTGGATACTGCTACCCTTACTCTTCCCGCTGGGGGCGTAGGGGCAGCTATGGAAAGTGCTGGCCATGCTAAATCCATCTTGAATATCCACGGCACTTGTGGCAATGAAGACATGAAAAACAGGATACAGATTCACGGCTGACCCAAAGGAGATGGCTTTAAGCAGTGCTAAGCACTCAGTACCTCCATAGTTAGAGGGCTTAGCATTGCGAGAAGGCTGCCTCCCCCATACATGTATTTCCTATGCTTTTCTTGGTCACTCTAGGAACTTTGCATTCTCTGCACTCTTAAGTATTAAGGTCTCTTCATGTTGTGATGTCATTTAAAAGGAAGCCTCTGTTTCCCTAGACTCCACTTGCAATCCATTGCAGATCACTTGACACAACCACAGTGATGTCAAATGTTTTTGGTGTCAATGGGAAAGAGATGCTCTTTTATCCTTTGCTTGTAACATGAAACTTGGCTACATAAACTGCATCATGGAGAAGCTGTTTATTCCCCTCCTTATATTGTGCTTTGCCTCATTTGAGATTGTTCAGTGAGACAAGTAGTAAATAAATGGAAAAAGCTTGGTAGTAAAAGTCAGCAGCTGAAAGAAAGAAGCACACCTTGTACAAAATGGGCCAGGCGTAGAGTCCCAGTTGTGGTCCTTTGGAAAAGCTTGGGAATATTTGCTCTCTCCTCTGTATTTGTTCTGTGGCTGTATATTCAATTTCTTATGTGCATTAAAATTAACATTACTCTGCAGCATAATATTTGTCTCCTGGGTTTTTTTCCCCTCCGTTCCTTATTTGCAGACCCTTTGGTGAAATTCCCTCCTGTGCAGACCTCAGCAACCAGCATGGCTTAATTCCTACTGAAGTCTTACACAGAGATGAAAATCAGCCCGGGAGCATGTTTGTGTACCCTGTTATTTGCTCCTACCCCAAATTTGGTGTTTGCTTTTCTTTCTCACGTACAGCATCTGTTCCTTTTCATACTGATAAGACTGCGCTGTCTACACTGCAGAAAGATAATCCAGGCCCTCAAATCTCTTGGGTCCTTCCCTCCCATACTTCTAAAAACAGAGAACAGCCTCATGCCTCCCTCCTGATCACTCCAACCTCTACTCAGATTTGGAAGGTTTCCTATTGTAGGATTACAGATCAGTGTCCATGGGTGACTGTGGTGTACTCACACCAGGGTTGCCTGAATACCGGATGGGTAGAGCTCCTAGTCACCCAATAATCCTAACCTGCCACCACTTGATGTAATTTTGAGAGCTAGAAGGCTACACCTGATTTCTATGCATCTGTGACCACATCTCTATTGTGGGTTTTTCTGGTCGGGTTCTTCATGTGGGCTCCTCCACCTGGACACCCCGCTCCCTGCCTCACGTTGTAAGTTAAGGTATTGTCTGTTCAAGTTTCACACCAATAAGGAAAGAAAAAATAGATTGGCACCACAAGGGAAACAAAGAAAACACAATGTCTATCCTCAGAGTTTGTTGGGTCCCTTCTTCCAAATGACCCCTTTTGCTTGAAGCACATACCCTGATTGAGAGCTTGCTTTTTCAATCCAAATATTCGGCACTCTGTGGCCTCAGATTTTCTTGAGACCACATGGTCTTCCCAATTGTACGGCCTGGGCCTTCTCTCCAAGATACCACTTGCTGAGTTAAAAACCAATATAAAATAAAGCTTATCCACTGAGGTGTTTGAACAGAAGCAAAACTGGCCCCATCCCTCTCCTTTGTCAATTGGAGTACACTTTGAGATGCAATCCCTCTGTAATACTGTGGGGCTGGGCCTGACTGTGGTCTCACTCTGGATAAGGAAAGGATTTCCCATCTCCTTCCCCCACACATTCACCACACATTCATCACCACCATCAGGCGATGTGACCTGGAGAGGGTACTGTGGGTGCTTGACCACCTGGGCGATAGCGATCATCCCTTACTGGAATTCACCATCCAGCTCACGGTGGTAAAGGCCTGCAGCAAGGCAGTAGCCCTGGACTTCAGGAAGGCGGATTTCATTGAGCTAAGGAGACTAGTCAGGGAGGCACTGAGGTCCTGGAGGGGAGGGGAGTTGGGAGTCCAAGAGGAGCGGTCGTTCCTTAAGGAGACGATCTTCCAGGCCCAAAGGGTGACAATCCCCATGCGGATCAAGGGGGGCAAGAGGACTCAAAAGCCCCCATGGCTCACCAAAAGCATCCAGGAACATCTCAAAGCCAAAAAGGAGGTGTACACTCAATGGAAGCAAGGGTGCCTCACCAAGGAGGAGTATACCTCCATTGCTCGAGATTGTAGGGGGGCTGTTAGGAAGGCTAAGGCAGAGATAGAACTGGGACTAGCGACCCAGATCAAGGATAACAAGGAGTCCTCTTTTAAAGACATTGGGGGTAAAAAGAAGATACCAAGTAACGTGGGGCCTCTGCAGGATATGCTTGGTAATCTGGTGGTAGCGCCAGGTGACAAAGCTAATTTCTTTAATAGTTTCTTTTCTTCCATTTTTCTGAGCAGGACAGGGACTTCCCCCCCACTGGCAATCCGGAAGGACCCAGGGTCAGTGAGGACCTAGTCAGGGAATTCCTGGAGGGACTGGAAATGTTTAAATCAGCAGGTCCTGATGATCTCCATCCCAGAGTGCTGAGGGAACTGGCAGAGGTCATTGTGGGACCTCTGGCAGAGCTTTACGAGCACTCGTGGTGCTCTGGTGTGGTGCCAGAGAACTGGAAAAGGGCCAATGTGGTCCACATTTTCAAAAAATGGGAAGAAAGAGGACCCAGGAAACTATAGGCCTGTTAGTCTTACCTCAGTCCTGGGGAAGCTCTTTGAGAAAATTATCCAGGAGTGCATCTGCAAGCGACTAGCAGGGGATATTAAGCTTAGAGGCAATCAACATGGGTTCATTAGAGGCAGGTCCTGTCAGACAAACCTGGTTGCCTTCTACGACCAGGTCACAAGAGCCCTGGATGCAGGTGTTGAGGTGGATGTAGTCTTTCTGGACTTTAGGAAGGCCTTCGACACTGTCTTTCACCGCATCCTCATTAACGGACGGGTCATTTTCCACCTGGAGGCTCGGTCCTCGGGCCCCCACTGTTCAATACCTTCATCGGTGACATGGACGAGGGAGTGAAAAGCACCTTGTTCAAGTTCGCAGATGACACTAAGATGTGGGGAGAAGTGAGCACGCTAGAGGAGAGGGACAGGCTACAACAAGATCTGGACAGGTTACAGGGGTGGGCAGATGAGAATAGGATGGGTTTCAACACTGACAAGTGCAAGGTGCTGCACCTGGGGGGAAGAACCAGCAGCATCCCTACAGGCTGGGGAACTCCCTTCTCATCAGCACAGAGGCAGAAAAGGATCTTGGAGTCACTATTGATTCCAAGATGAACATGTACTGCCAATGTGGGGGCGCAGTCAGGAAGGCTAACCACATCTTGTCATGCATCCATAGATGCATCACGAGCAGGTCCAAGGAGGTGATCCTCCCCCTCGATGCGACATTGGTCAGGCCGTAGTTGGAGTACTGCATCCAGTTCTGGGTGCCGCACAGCAGGAGGAATGTGGCTAGCTTGGAAAGGGTCCAGAGGAGAGCCACTTGCATGATCGGGGGCAGCAGGGTAGGCCATATGAGGAGAGACTATGGGACCTGAACCTGTTTAGCCTCCACAAGAGAAGGCTGAGAGAGGATCTGCTGGCCACCTACAAACTTGCCAAGAGGGACCAGCAGGCAATAGGAGAGTCCCTGTTCCCCGAATCACTACCGGGAGTTACAAGTAATAACGGCCATACGCTGATGGAGAGTAGGTTCAGGCTAGACATCAGGAGGCACTACTTTACAGTCAGGGCGGCTAGGATCTGGAACCAACTTCCTAGGAAAGTGGTGCTCGCGCCTACCCTGGGGATCTTCAAAAGGAGGCTACACAATCACCTAGCCGGGGTCGTTTGACCCCAGCATTATTTCCTGCTCAAGGCAGGGGGTCAGACTAGTGACCTGATCAGGTCCGTTCCAACCTTACCAACTATGACACTATGAAACCAAGGGTATTCCTCTTCCACTACAAATCAGTTTCCCCTGAGATTCAAGATAGAGGGGATCAACAATGGACACATCTACATGTGCATTTGATCTGGGCTTAGTTTACTCAGGAGTAAACTTCTGCAGTTTAAGTGCTCCAGGGCAAGTGTCTACACATGCAGGGACTAGGTAGCAGATTTGCTGCTCTTAGCACCAAACTTCCTGCAGCCCTGCAAATGGGCCCCTTTCACCACTGGGGGAGCTCCAGACTTCCCCTGGGACCTAGCCCAGGGGCTGGCAGGGAACAGGCCAGGAGACAGTTGTATCCTGGCTCCAGAGGACGGCCTGCTGCTGGTGCAGGGACAACGTCCTTGCCTGGCTGCAGGGATCTCCAGGCCCTGGCTCCCCAATGAGAGGCAAGGGAGGTAGAACGAGTGCAGGGCTCTATCTCCTGGTGGGGAAGCTAGCAGCTAGCTCACTGCTAGGTGCCCGACCACCAGATTTTTCTGCTGAGAATCTGCAGCTGATGTTTCTAATCACCCACACATAAACCCAATGGATCAGAACAGCGATTCAGTTAGTCTTTTGTCCTAGCTCCAGTAATGCCAAATACTACTTGCATCCAAAAGGAGAAAGGAAACTTGGAAAGAATGCAATATGGGATTTCTTCTGTACACAACTAAGTTAAAAGCTGGGTGTGAAGCTTGTCAGTCTCAGTGATTCAACCCCCAGTCCCTAGTGAAAAATAAGAACGAGCATCCCAAATTCCCATGTTTTGTTCAAATTCCTGTCTTTTCTTTGAAAGTTTCTGCAGTTCTTTAGCACACCATAACATCCAAAATCATTGCAGAACATATATGCAAGATTCAATCCTAATGTTCAATGATTGTTTAACACAGTATCCCCATAGTTATGAAGAGATTGTGTTGAATCAGACTTACCTGGCTTACCACAGAGAATAACCCAAGAGAAATGAATAAAGAGCACTGGTTTGCAAGTCCTTTTATACAGCTTCTTAAACTTCCTGTTGCATCCAAAACACCTTTTTCTTCCTTATTAGATGCAAAACATCCTGTTGTGAATGTCACACCTTAAATTGAAATAATTGTTTTCCTGCCTGCTTCTGATTATTATCTGCTTTCTGCCTCTTGGTATTCCACATGCACATTGCAGGTTTTATCCATCCTAAACATTTCTGGGCCAACTACATTTCTGGTTCTCTTGAGATGCCTTAATAGAGGTGACACTGGGAGGGTAAAGCAACACTTTCTGACATTCAGAATTTCCTTCTTGAAGGAAATTTGTCATCACTTTGAACTTAGCATTGAGCTTGATTCAGAAGAGAAGCAAATATTTTCACCATATACCACAAAGCTAGAGCTAACCGGCTGTTTTCTAAACATTTTTACATTTAATTTTTGAGGATGTTTCCATAAATTAATGTTGTTAATAAGAGTGCCACAAAAGACCCAAAGCACTGCAAGGAAGGGGAAGGGGATGTTCCCGACACACACTCAGAAAGAGTTCAGAATCACTCACATGCTGGGTTGTACCTTAGAGAAGGGTTTTCACTTTCCCTGACCCCTCTTCTGACAAACCCACTGCACTCAAATTCCACTCCATAGACTTCAACTCCATTCTCAAAAACCTGCATAGATCACATGTTCACTTTTCTAAAGGAACTAATGGAATGTTTTAAGGAGAATATGAATACCATTTTTTTAGGAACTGTTACATGAAAGTCTAAAATACCAAACTGCCATCAATAGGGCATGGTAATAATATTATTTTTCATGCAACAGAATCTCATGGGGCTCACTCAGTCACTTGCACATTGTACACTGTGGCCGGGTGGGGGTGAATAACAAGATCTCTCTCCCTGGGACTCACCTGCCACGCTTTGGAATGATGGAAGAATAAGAAGTTAATTCCCCAAAGAGAGAGGGTGTAGGAAATGACCCCATCAGCAGGATAAAAGAAAATTGGTTTATTAGTAACTGCCCCAGAGGTTGTGGAGCACGATAGCTGTTCTCACAGCTCACTGTCTCCCTTTTCCCCACCACTGTGTGAGGCTTCGGACCATGCTTTGGATTCAGAGAAGCTTCAGATGCTTCAGCATCCGAAGCACCATGTCTGGATCACTTTGGAGCCACTTCAGAGATCCAGCCATAGGGTATAATGGGGAACCAATGAAATGTCTCTAACTTTGTTGTTCTTTGTCTGATTTGGATGAAACTTGCAGGGTGGTAGCCTCTGCTGAGAGCACGAAGCCTTTCAAGGTTCAAGAAGATCAGTGCAGGGGTTTGGGGGGAACTGCACCCCAAATTCTTGAAAGCAAAACTCATGTCACATGTATGTGTTACACCACAGGGGGTGAAAAACTGCAGGGGTGGTAGCTGCTGGTGAGGCCATAAAGCCTGCCAAGTTTCAAGGAGATAAGTGCAGGGTTCTGGGAGAAACTGCACCTCAAGCTGCTGACATGCAAACTCGTGACATAGATGACCCTGCGTGTGTTAAGGTGCAGTGGGTTGAAAACTGCAGGGGTGGTGGCCCCTGCTGAGGCCATGAAGCCTGTCAGCTCTCATGGAGATCGGTGCAGGGAGTTTTTGGGGCCCTGTACCCCTAGCTGATGACAGACAAAACTTGTGACATGGGTGCTTGTGCAGCTAGCTGTCTCTGTCTTGGGGGCAGTTGATTATCTGTATTGATTATTTCCTCTCCTTAGTCTGTGGTTTAGTAGGTGTTAATCCATGCTCGTTAACTTGATATGTAGTAGCTAGATACTGTGTATTGAGCTGGTCCCTGAGTGAATCACAATTAATTGGTAACTGGTAACACAGTTGCTTAGCAGCCAGGCCTGCGGTAGTCCCCCCATCCCCGTCCCCCCTCCTCCCCCCCCCCCATGCCCCAAGACAGGCACAGTTGCACAAGCACCCATGACACAAGTTTTGCCTATTAGCAGCTAGAGGTGCAGGGCCGCAGAACCCAGAACTCCCTCCTGCACTGATCTCCTCCACAGCTGGCAGGCTTTGTGGCCTCAGTAGGGGACACCAACCCTGCAGTTTTCAGCCCACTGCACCTTAACACACACAGGGTCATCTATGTCATGAGTTTTGCCTGTCAGCAGCTTGAGGTGCAGTTCCCCCCAACTCCTGCACCTATCACCTTGAAACTTGGCAGGCTTTGTGGCCTCACCAGTGGCCACCATCTCTTCAGTTTTGACCCCACTGTGCCTTAACACATACATGTGACATGAGTTTTGCTTTCAAGAATTTGGGGTTCAGTTCCCCCTGAACCCCTGCAGTGATCTTCTTGAAACTTTCTTTAAGGCAAAGAAAGTGAGAAGGCTTTGAAACTGTTGTTTAGAGGAGAGGCTGTGGGCAAATGGAGCAAAGAGATGAGGTGGAGGAAAGGAGAGCACTGACACAGGCAGAAAGGAGGGCTGAGGTCAGCATTTCCCTGCTCCGTCCTCCAGTCTCCAGGTCCCTACCAGATCTCCCTGAGAACTGCACTCAAGTTTTGACCCTTGATCCCATCAGAACTGCAGATATGTCATGTTACCTCTGCTCCGTGTTGTGTTTCAGGTTCGCTGCCAGCACACCGTGATGTTTGACAGGCTAAACATGTTGGAAGAACTGTTGTAAGAGGGCCAGTCTGAGTGCTAGAAACCCTGCTCTAAAAAAATCTATCCTGATGTTGCTGCTGGGATCAATGCTCTGGAAAGCTAGTTTGGAGTGGTTGGTGCTGTTGCCCGTTTTCCTAGTGGGGCTGTAGAAACAGCTATGGAAACTGCTGGCCATGCCAAATATGGCTTGAATATCCACAGCACTTGAAGGAATACAGACATGAAAAGCAAGACAGAGATTCATGGCTGACCTGAAGGACATGGCTTGGAGCAGTGCTAAGCACTCAGCACCTCCGTTGTGAAGGCTTCCCATTGCTAGAAAACTCCCTCCCCCATACTTGTGTTTCTTATGCTTTGGTTGGTCACTCTAGGAACATTGAATTCTCCATGCTGTAAATCATTAAGGCCTCTTGGTGCTGTGCTGTTATTTAAAAGGAAGCCTCTGCTTCCCTAGACTCCACTTGCAATTCATTGCAGACCATTTGGCATTGTCACAGTGGCGTAGAAAAGACTTTTAAAGTGGCAGGAAATCCCAATAGTGCAAACACAAAAGCAGTTATACCAGTGTAAATGGGAAATCTTGTAGTGTGTACAAACGTCCAGCGGTGTCAAAAAGTGTTGGTGTCACCAGGAAAGAGATGATCTTTTATTCTTTTTCTTCTAACTAGAAACAAACTGCATCATGGAGAAGCTGCTTGTTCCCCTCTTTACCTGGTGCTTTGTCTCATGTGACATTATTCATGGAGAAAAGTGGTCAATAAATACAAGGAAACAGCTTGTAGTAAAAGTCAGCAGCTGCAAAGAAAGAAACACAACTTGATGAAAATGGGCTAGGTGTAGAAACTCGGTTGTGGCCCTTTGGAAAACCTGGGGAATTATTTGCTCTCTCCTCTGTATCCCTTCTGTGTCTGTATACTCACTTGCTACTGTGCTTTAAAATTCCTCTGGAGCATAAAATTTGTCTCCTGGGACTTTCTCCCTCCATTCCTTATTTGCAGATGTGCTGGTGAAATTTCTTCCTGTGCAGAGCCCCGCATCCAGCAGTACTTAATTCCCACTGAAGTGCTACACAGAGAAGAAAATCAGCCCTGGAACATGTCTGTGCGCCTTGGTCTTTCCTCTTACCTCAGACCGGGTGTTTGTATTTCTCTCTCAGATAGAGCACCTGGTCCTTTTCAGTCGCACCTCCATGACTGATAATACTGCACTTTCTAGATTGCAGAATGTGACCATTGGGCCTCGAACATCCGGTTATGTGTGGCCTTGGTCCGAGTGGCCGGTGGTATTCACCCCACAGTCTCCGGTAGGCCGTTGAGTAGGTGATTACTCCCAGAGTGGCCTCCCCAATCTCGCCTGCCATGACTTTGAATGTTACCCCAGTGTGGGGGTGATTACTCGGGGTCCCTCTGTGGAGTGGGGTCTGTCCAGAGGTCATCTGCAGGGCTCCACCTCCCCTACACTCTGGCCTTATGCCACACCTGAGTGGGTCACTGAGTCTTCCTGGCCACACTCCTGCTCTTGTTGTAATTCTAGTTACGGCAGCCTTGCTAGCCCCCTCCCATCCGGGGCACTGGTTCCCTGAGGCTAATTCACTTGGTTAGCCTAGAGTTGCCTGTGGTTGGCAATCCAGGCCTCGAAACTGACTCCCTCCAGGGTACGACACCTGACTTGTGCCCTAACCAAAGGCAAAGCCGCAAAAGAGCTCTGCTGCTGCTACCTCGGCCGTGTCACCTAGTCCTACACTTCAACCCCTCCAAATGGGGGAAGCACAAAGGAAAACACAAAACAACACTCTACTATGTTGTGAGGGGCCCATGCAGTTCTTTCCCTGGCCCCTACGCTGGGGTGCCAGGTACCTTACTCTCTAAGTAGGCTGACCCCTACATGGGGCCGGGGTAACCTGTGGCCTCTCGCCCAGGTTGTCTCTCACACTTTATCTGGCTGTCTACAGGATGTTACCCCGCTCTTCTCTCCCGTCAGTGATGTCACTTTTCGGGTACCTCGTAGTCCCTCCATGTACGCCTGGTCACTCCTTACCTCCCGGGGTTGCACCCCGCCTCTGGTTGCCTCACTTCGCAGCCCTTCACACTGCTCCTGCCTGGTGCCTGTCGAAGGGGAAGTCTCCTCCACCTCCCAAGTGTCCCCGATGTTCCCACCTGTTATGGTGTGAGCGTCACGTCCGTGTCTTTGCTCCCTTCACTGTTGCTACCTTTGCCGGTGGCAGGAGCCTCTCCTGGTTCTTTATCCGCTCCAATGAGCCATCCCCCGCTGCTGTTGCCATGGTCGGCATCAGGAGCCTCTTCTGGCTCTTTGTCTGACCCGATGAGCTGTCCTTCTCTCTCCCTGAAAGACTCCCGAGAGGCACCCTGTGGTGGTGCCTTCCTTGGGTCTGCTCTCTCTCTTCTTCTGCCTTCACCACCAGTTTGTTTTATTCCCGCTGACCGGTGATTGTCAGTGACATCACTGGCTGGCTTCAGCTGTATGAAGGTGCGGCTCATGATCTGTGAGGGTTTCCTTCCTTGTTTCAGCTGCGCCACAGTTCCTGTTGCAGGTAAGTGGTTTCTTTGTTTTATTTTTATATTTATTTTCTTTTCCTTGTGTGGATCTCATTCCTGGGGTTCTCCCTTCACAGTTTGGGGTCCTTCCTCCTGCTCTTCCCCAGGACACAGTAACATAATGCCAGCAGTCATATGTCTCCAGCCCTTCCCTCCTGTACTATTAAAAATAAAGGGTACTATCATGCTTCCCTCCTAGTCATTCCAACTTCCAACATGGTTTGGTCTAAATCATGTCCAGATTAAGGCAAATCAGTCCTATACAGATATGATTTGCAGTTATCATTTTTAAACAGGTCTCTGTGAAAATGAAGATCCCAGGGACTGTCTGTAACCCCGTGTATGCATGTAATTGGATGTAGTGCCCTATTTCATTTCCCCAGAACTCTTATCTGGAAGGTTTCCTCCTATAGGATTATAAGGGAGAATGGAGATGGCTGAGCTGCTTGAAACACCTGTAGAGTCAGAGAGCTGGAAATGAATAGCAAGATACAAATTCAAGGCTGATTTTTCTGGCATGGCTTTCAGCAGTGCAGAGCACACCCAAGCCTGCACCTGTCATGTGTGGCAATCCTCAAGACTCAGCATCTCTGTGAAAGTGGCTGATCTATTTCCAATATTCAGCTCCATGACTGTTTTCCCAGATGCTTTCTTTTCTGTCTGCCTGCTCTGTGATTAAAGTTGGAGGCCTGTTTCCCAGTAACAGTGATGCCCTTTTTTCTACTTTGGCAAAATAGTGGAAACAGTTCCCTTAAAGGGAACTGTTGGTGCAATAGTGAAAGTTGCCAGAACTGGGATTAGAACCGGTGGACTACAAAGAAGCTGGCTGAGGAGCTGAGTTTACTTAAGGTAGACTGGGGTTGGAAACTGAGGTAAACAGCTGAGATATTGAGGGGGGTCAGATAAGTGGTGGCAAGGAGGAGACAGCCAGAAAAGAAACTGAGGCAGAAACCTGGTTGCTCAGGGGAAAAGGCAGTGGGGATAAGACAGTGGCAAAGAAACAGGGGGTTTGTAGGCAGAGAGGAGCTCAGGACAGGTGTTGGAGGTGGCAGTGAGCCAGGAGAGGGAGAAATGAGACAGAAGTTAGAGGGGCAAGGAGCAGAGATTGGAGCAGGGCCAAACCATAATAAAGCAAAACCCATCTTAGGGGTCAAAGTAACAATTTTATTAAACAGACAACACACTACACAGCCCCATGAAGTTATTGGTTCACACACACACACACACACACACACACAAGCACTCACAATGGCAGCAGAAGAAAGAGACTCAGTAGAAGGGCTGGAGTCCAGGTAGGGAAGAGAAGCAGAGTCCAAGTCCTTGGTTGAAGGTTGAAGAGTGGGTAGGAGGGTGATAGCTACCTATCCAGGCTGGAAAGGGGTCCTTGTCCAGTAGGTGTTGCCCAGAGGGGGGTTGCTGGCAGGACCTCTGGGTGGATAAGTGGTGTGGCATGGTGCTGGTCCAGATGGAAAGGGCATCTCAAGGAGTCAGTCCTCACTACCCCTTTTATGGGGCAGACTACCTCTGATCTCCTATGGGGAGGGCCTGTCCAGGCAAGGTCAGTCCTGTTCCAGGGGGTTCCAGGTGTTCTTACTGAGCATGTGCATCCTGGCACACTGGTGGGTTGCCTCATCTTTTGTTTCTTGAATGCTGAATGGTTCCAAGGCTGGGTCATTGGTCCAGGTATTGGTGCTGATGGTTCAGTCATTCAGAGGGAGCTATTTTTAGACCTACTGCCATTGTCTCTCAAGCACCCTCATCCTTCCCCATTCATTCAGGAACCAAGTTACATAGGTGGGGGAGGTGTGAGTCATGGCTTACAGGACCAGGCCTGGGGACAGGATGGAGACTTGACAAACAAATTGGAAACTTGACATGACTTATGCTAACTTACATATGTAGGCCAGAATCATATAGTACCAGTAAAACAGTAATATAGAACAGTAAAAATCAGTATAAACATAATAATTATACAATATAAAGAAGAAAAAACAAAACAAATACAACTTGCTACCAAAATAAAATGCTGAAGCTTTTCCTATGTCTTAGCTCACTTATACTTATTTATAGGGAATAGAGAGGGAGAGAAAAGGTCAGAAATGGTTGGGGAAGGGGAGGGAATGTATTTTAAAAGAAAAAAAAAGAAAAACTGGGGGTTTTGCTGCACTCATACACAACAATTTCCCTTTTATTAACCAACACTTCCTCCAGACGATGGGAACACCTACGGGCACCAAAATGGCCCCACAGTATGCCACCCATTTTATAAGCCACCTGGAAGAAGACTTTCTCAAGGACTGCCCCATCAAAGCCCTATAGTTCAGCTATATTGATGATGTCTTCATCATTTGGACTAAAACCTGCAATCTCTGATTGAGTTCCATCAGAAATTCAGCAATCACCATCCCTCCATCTGACTATCTCTTGATACAGCTCCTTTTTAAACACAATGATCAGTATCCAGAATGATAAAATGCAGACCACAGTATACAAGAAACCCACAGACCAACATACATATCTGCACAGAACCAGCAATCATCCTAAACACACCAAGAAAACTGATATACAGCCAAGCCCGCAGATACCACTGTGGACTTTGCACTGAGGAGAACACCCAGGATTGCCACCTCACCAATCTTAAAAAGGCTTTCACCCAACAAGGACACTCCTCCAGAGAGATAGATTGCACTTCTGAAAGAGCCACCCGGATACCACGTGAAGAACTGCTGCCGTACAGAAGAAAACCCCGCACAAATCGCACACCGCTGGTTATGACATGTCACTTGTCCCTTGAACCCATACGGAACATCCTCAAACAATTGCAACCCATACTAGAAAGAGAACCTATTTTTAAAAAGATATTCCCAGAGCCACCCATCCTAGCCTTCAAACAAGCACCCAACCTCACCAACCTCATCACCAGGAGCAAACTCCCTCAAGCCCAGAACACACCAAAAGGATCCAGACCGTGCCATGACAAGAAATGCAAAACCTGCCAACATATCTCCACCCCCCCACTATTACTACACCCCACAACAGAGCCATCAGCATTCCCGGATCTTACAGCTGCACTTCCAGAAATGTAATATATCTCATCAAATGCACCAAATGCCCTGATAGAAAATATGTAGGAGAGGCCAAACAGCAACTGCACACCAGGATGAATGACACCAGAAATCTATCAAAGACGAGAATACCCAAGGACCTGTGGGGGCACATTTCTCACAAGAAAACCACTCTCTCTCCAATCTCTCAGTTCTAATCCTCAAAGGAAACTTCCAAAACACTGATCAGAGACGAGCCTATGACCTCCACTGCATCAACCACCTGGATACTAAAAATCATGGATTAAATATAGACATTGGATTTATGACACATTAGAACCTGCCTGACAGCTGACTCCCCAGGTACTTTCCCACTATTCCTCCCCCTTCTCTCCTCACTACCCAGCCTGCCTCTCACCCACTGACTCCTCAATTTACATCTTCACTGACTGCCTGTCTTGTATGCATGCCAGCTCAGCCTCTGGCTTCTTTACTTTTCATTCCATCCAGGAAGAGCACACACCAACTGCTGCAACTTCCTTAGCCTGACGAAGGGTTTTTAAACTCAAAAGCTTGCTTAAATTTTTTTTTTCCAACTATTTAAGTTGGACTAATAAAAGATGTCAGATTCACACAAATAACCTTGTCTGCCTGACTCCATATACTTCAACTCTATCCTCAAGTACCTGCATAGATCAAATGTTCACATTCCTAGATGATCTAGTGGGATGTTTTAAGGAGAATAGGATTTTCCCATTAAGATTTCATTTTTTAGGAACTATCAACTGCAAAGAAGAAATTGTACTTTTCTTCATCTGCACAAACCATAACGTTTTACAACAAAGCTTCCCAATTAGTACTGTCTACTGAACTTGTCAATATTACATCTCCATTAGCAGCTAAGAAAGTTCCACACTTGCTTTTCCTTAGCACAACTCTCCTTTTCCTGCGCAAAGGCCGTGAAGTGAAAGGGATGGCAACATGATGTACTTGGCCATTGTTTACTTCGGAAGGTGACCCAGAAGACGCTCCCCCAAAAAACAAAAGATGTGAAAGCCAAACATGGGCATGGCTCTGAAATAATTATTAGCCTGTCAACGATACATTTAGACATTTTAACTGCCAAACCTCCTTTAATAAGGAATAGCACTAATGTTATTTTGCGACATCATGTCCCAGGGCTCACAGAGTCGGTTTCACATTGCACATGTAGCAGTCAGGACCATCAGGTTTATAAAGTCATTTAATGACAGTCAAGTGACCTTATAGTCAAGGTCTCACTACTTAGTTTCACACAAAATAAGGATAATAACAGACACAGTGGATATTCAAATTTTCTCCATATTGAGGGAATCAAAGCTCTTCATTAACATGTATTAAAGCTGTCACAGCACCAAATCATTATATTACTACAAAGTTCAAACTGGAGGACACCCTGTATGTAGCAATACAGACACTGTAAAAATGCAGATCAAAATCAAAATGCAGATCTGTAAGCCATCCTTAGGTCGTGAGTTGTTATAGCATTGCAATTTGGTGCTGTCTGATTTGCATTTCAAAAGCAGCCGCAGGTTTCTCTCTCTTTTAATAAACAATTCTCTTTTAAAGTTCACAGCCCAGATCTGTTGGTGCTATTACTTAACACAGCAAACAACTTCAAGGACTCTTGAAGGAGAGAAAGAAAGAGAGACAGGAGACATATGACACAAGAAAGAGAGAAATACTCTTCTCCTTTCCCAAATTAAATTAAAAAAAAATTTTGGAGAGGTTTTCTGTAACAGGGTTTCAAGCTCTTTGCAAAATATGGCTCCTAGCACACACCAAGTCTGCTCAGCATTCAGATCAGCTTAATCATCTCTACCCACTTCAGTTCATAAAGAACACAAGAAATGCCAGACTGAGACACATCACAGGACCATCCGGCGGGTCGCAGGTGTCTTACAGTGGCAGAGGGCATGTTAAGGGGAAGAATAGTGAAACAGATAAACCCAAACTGTTCTCTCCCCGCCCCTCGCTTCTGCAGCTTCTAGGTGACCAGCAATGTTTTATTCTCTCTCGCTTGCATATCTACCTAGGCTTCGTATTTGAAATACATGAAGATGCCAACAATTGTCTTGGCTAGGCATAGAAAAAGATGAGGATGCTCATCCCAGATAGCTTCAAGGCTGCAACTTAGAGCTTTCATAAGACCCCATGCTTTATTTTGTCCTACAGCCATCTCTAGCAATCACCAGCAGGCATCTCAGCAATACTGGTTTCCCATGAACCCTGATACCACCACACTCGTGAAACCACAGGAGGTCAATAAAAAATGACTTTCTAATTTACAGGAAGGGGAATTCAACCCAGACACCTCCCCCCACCTCCCCCCGCCCCCCCCCCCCCACTCCCACAAACAAAATAAAGTAATACATGATCAAAGCTGAAGTCACTCCAGGTTTTTAAAAATCATAAGCATGGTTCATGAGTTCTGGGAAACATCTGAAGTTTATCCACCAGTCAATGGGTTGACATCCATTGGTTGGGTGGGCATTGAATCAGAAAAATGTAGCTGCACATATGAGCATACTAAACAATGGCTCCTTCCTCTCTTTGGGTTTCCGAACCCCTAACACAAAAGAGCATGGACGAAACTGGATTCACGTGCATGAGGGCAAATTGTACCAGTACCGACTGCTCTGGATAGCCGGCAGATTTACCCCCAATCTTTCAACTCTAATGAATACAGTAGAGTCAGACAACAAAACTATTTGATCCATAAGATTTTAATTTTAAAGGCACCTAGGGGTGTAATTTGCAGGTCATAACTTAAATTAAAAAACACAATAATCACAAACACGGAGTGAAGCGATTACAGCATTTGGAGGGATGACACACATGACAAAATTTGTTTCATCACTAATAAGGACCTCGAGCACAGAAGATGCCTCAAACACTCCCGGCGGCCTAAGAACTGTATAAAAGGTCTCACAGATGAGGGTGATTTAATCATTTCTTGACTTCTCTCTTCAGTGAGCTGGCTAAGTCCAATTTAGCTTGATCTCTTACAACTATTTTGCTTTAGGTTTTAAATTTAATAATTGATCTTGTATTCAATGCTCAGGGTCTTTCCCTTGTTTTGCTGCTTTTGTTGCAGTTGGTGGGTGGCAGGAATTAGGGAGCCCACAGGTGAGGTTGGCATTTCAGGGGCATTTGGGACACTAGTGGCCAGAGTGAAGAGGGACTAGCTAAGGTGATGCTGTGGCATGGGTTGTGCAACGAGTAGGTGTGCGCAGTCTGGGTGACAATCAAAATCCTGAGTTAGGTGTCCAGGGTCCCTTTAGCTCAAATGAAGAGACTCAAGCTCCCCCAAGCCAAAGCAGGCAGCATGTTAAGCCACTGCGAAGCCCAAAAAAGAGGGAGCAATATCCAACATCCCACCTCTCGCCCCAATTGGGGTGATTCCCCACAGCCCTGACTGCCCAGGACTGTGGGATCCAAAACTGGCAACTGCATAAGGCTGAACCCTTCCTGCAGTGTAACAAGTGTCAGAGGTGCAATCCACCTTTGCCCCCAGATCCCAGTGGTAGGAGACAGAAAGAGGAAGACTTGGGTTCTGGGTCCTGAAGTGAATGCACATTCCCCACGTCCCAGGACTGTGCCTGCACCATCGGGCCAGGGGCTGCCTAGGCCTGGACTAAAGGCTCCCTGCCCCACTCCTGCTGCAGCTGCCCCACAGGGGCCTGGAGCCTGCTTTCCAGCCAGCATTTCGAAGGCAAAGAAAGTGAGAGGCTGAGGGCAAGTGGAGCAAAGAGACGAGGGGGAGGAAAGGAGAGCAGCAACACAGGCAGAAAGGAGGGCTGAGGTCAGCATTTCCCCGCTCCATTCCCCAGTCTCTGGGTCTCAACCAGATTGCCCTGAGAGTTGCCCCCAAGTTTTGAGCCTTGATCCCATCAGAACTGCACAAGTGTCATGTCTCCTCTGCTCCCTGCCGTGTGTTCCAGGTTCACCTCCAGCACAGCAAGATGTTTGACAGCCTAGACACAACTGAAGACCTGTTTTACCAGGGCTGTTGGGACCCCTGCTATAGAAGGCCATATTGGAATAGCTGCTGGGACCCATGCACCTACCGAAGGCCATCTTGGTATGGTTGCTGGGACCCATGCACCTACCGAAGGCCATATATATATATGACAACTGCTGCGGCTATGGGGGCTTGTATGGGCTTGGTGGCTGCTATCCTTACTCTTCCCGCTGGGGCCGTAGGTACAGCTATGGCAACTGCTGGCCATGCTAAATCTCCCTCGAATATCCACAGCACTTGGAGCAACACGGACATGGAAAGCAAGATACAGATTCACTGCTATCCTGAAGGACAAGGCTTGGAGCAGTGCTAAGCACTCAGCACCTCCACTGTGAGGGCTCAGCACTGTTACAAGACTCCCTCCCCCATACATGTGTTTTCCATGCTTTTCTTTCTCAGTCTAGGAACTTTGTATTCTCCGCACTGTTAAGCATGAAGGCCTCTTCACGCTGTGCAGTTATTTAAACAGAAGCCTCGGCTTCCTTAGCTTCCACTTGTAACCCACTGCAGACCACCTGACAGAGCCACAGTGGTGCAAAAGGGTCTTGGTGTCAAAAGAGAAGCAGTTTTATCCTTTGCTTTTAACTAGAAACACAGCTAAACAAACTGCATCGTGGAGAAGCTGCTTATTCCCCTCCTTACATTGTGCTTTGCCTCATTTGACATTATTCAGGAAGAATAGAAGTTAATGCATAAATGGAAACAGCTTTGTAGTAAAAGTCAGCAGCTGCAAAGAGAGAAGCACACCTTGTACATAATGGGCCAGGAGCAGAATCCCAGTTGTGGCCCTTTGGAAAACCTTGCGAGGATTTGCTCTCTCCCCTGTATCCCTTCTGTGTCTGTGTACTCAGTTTCTTCTGTGCATTAAAATTACTCTGCAGCATAAGATTTGCCTCCTGGGTTTTTTTCTTCTCTCCATTCCTTATTTGCAAACCTGTTGGTTACATTCCCTTCTGTACAGAGCCCCACACGCAGCATTACTCAGTTCCCACTCAATTCCTACACAAAGAAAATCATCCCTGGACCATGCCTGGGTGCCCTGTTCTTTCCTCCTATCCCAGATGGGGTGTTTGCTATTCTTTCTCATATAGAGCACCTGGTCCTTTCCAGCCACAGCTTCACGACTGATAACAATGTGCTTTCTGCATTCCAGAAAGATAATCTGAGCATTCAAATCTCTCCAACCCTTCCCCGCTATACTTCTGGAAACAGACAGCAGCCTCCTGTCTCCCTCCCAATCGCTCCAACCCCTTACTTTGGATTGGATGAAAGCTTATCAAAATTAAAACAAATCAGGCTTAAGCAGAACTGATCTGCAGTCCTGATTTTTAAACACATCTCTGTGAAACAGGAGGAGCCCAGGGCCTGTCTGCAACTCTGTTATTGGAGGCAGTAGTGCCCTGTTGCATTTGCCCAGAACTCAGATTTGGGTGGTTTCCTTCTGTAGGATTGTAGGAAAAAATAGAGACTGCTTAGCTGCTTGAAAGACCTTGAGTTTCAGAGACCTCCCTTAATTCTAGTAGCCACCCAACAGAAAAGATTATAGGGACAGAAACTCTGTCACCATCAGATGGAGAACTTGATGCCTTCAGTGGAGCAGACAATTAAATCCCTATCTGCCTCTATCCAGCTGCTTGTGGAAAATTAAATAATCTAGATTTATGCTTTATTGCTCAATGCCCTTGTGATAATAACAGGACTAGAAATTAAATTTCTGAGTGTGATTCACCTAATTGTAAAGCTAATAGAGCATTAAAACTTGGCACTGGAAAATTAGAGATCCCTGTTGCCAAATGACATGCAAGTTGCAAAGAAAGAAACAAGGAATAGATCTGAAAAATAGAAACCAGACACAGGAGATACTGATAAAGCATAGTATTTCATAGGAATAAGAAGTGGAGCACACAAAGAGAGTCTGAAGTCATACAAAATCAAACAAAAATACAATTTCCAGACATCAGGGAAAGCCTTTAAACCATACACAGGTGTTTCTTCCTTTGTTGCCCGAGAGTTTGAGATTCCAGTTGTGCTTTCTACCACTCCAAGTGAAAATGATGCATGGCCCCTTAAGTCCAGATTTGGTGCCATATATGCACCAAATACAGACAACTTTCACTTTCAGTTCTGGCATCCCAGTTCTGGCAACTTTCACTCTACACTTTAACTCTCTCTCTCTCTCACCTGAACCTTCCCCCAAGTATCCCAGGTATCCCAAGCACACACATACACACTGTACCATCCAAGTTAGGAACTTACCTGTGCATATGTGTGGGTGGGTTGTATGCGTGTGAACTGGTGAGTGTGTGCGTGCGTGTGTGTGTGTGTGTGTGTATATATATATATATATATATATATATATAGATGTTATTGTGTGCATGATATACAAATTAGTGATCTGTGTCTAACTTTTGGGGTGTATAGTGTATGTGCTTGAATTGGTGATAGGTATGCATGTGCCTAGGCTGGTTTGGATGTGTATGTGCCTGAGCTGGTAGTGTGTGTGTGTATGTGTGTATGTGTGTATATGCACCTAATTGATTTGTGTGTTTGATATGTTCAATTGTGTCACACTCTCCTGTCTAACAGTGCAATATTGAGATCCTGAGAGTTGGCCTGACCCCCCAGGGCAACATGAGGATGAAGTGTATAAGGTCAGTAATACCTTTGGGTCTGTATTCTGAGTTGTAATCTTGCTCCTGTAGATATGTAAGGCAGGCTTCGATGCCATCTTGGTGTGGGATGTTGGTATATAGGCTGGTAACATCCATGGTGGTTAGGGGGGTGTTGCTGGGAAGATGGTCTATGTCTTCAAGTTTCTGTAGAAAGTCTGTAGTGTCTTGGACAAAACTTGCTTTTTGGGTGACAAGCCATTTATTTTAGGATTGATTCAATGAAACCTGATATTTCCTCAGTTAGGGACCCATATGATAGGTCTGCCAGGGTTCCCTTGTTTATGGATTTTAGGAAGCCTGTAAAAAGTGCCCGAGTTTGGTAGTGGAGGGATCAAGGTCTAGTTTTTCTTGTAGTGCTGATGGAAATGATTTGATGGTATTGTTGAGTTTCATGGTGAAAAGGGGAGTAGGATCTTCTTGTAGATCTTTGTAGTAGACCGTGTCACAGTTGTCTGTTGGCTTCCTTTATGTAGTCTTCACCACGGTTTAGGATGACTATAGCTCCTCCTTTATCTGCTGGTTTTATTATTATTTGGTGGTTAGATTGTAGAGATCCTATGGCCTTTCTCTCTGGTAGAGAGAGGTTGCTATGATGGTGTGTGTTGTTGATTATTTCATTATTCATCCATTTCCCATGGAAAGAATGAACCTACACTCCTGAGTGTATGGAGTGGTATTGAGTGTGGTGGGCCTGTCAGAAGAGGGGCCGGGGAAAGCGAAAACCCTTCTCTAAGGTACAACCCAGCATCTGAGTGACTTTGAACACTTTCTGAGTGTGTGTCGGGAGGGAGCTATGAGCTATGGGACACTCTTACCCCTTTGTCCTTCCTTTCAGTTGTTTGGCTCTTTTGTGGCGCTTTTATAAACAAAATTAAATTATGGAAAAACACTTGAAGATTCAAATCTCAAAATGTTTAGAAAATAGCCTGTTAGCTGTTAATTTGGATAAACGATGAAAATATTTGTTTCTGTTCTGAATCAAGCTCCATGCTAAGGTCCAAGTGCTGAATAATTTTCCCCCAAGAAAGAAACTCTGATTGTCAACCAGTTTTACCCTTCCCTCCCAGTGCAACCTCTATTAAGTCATTTCCATAAGACCAGGAATGTAGCTGGTCCAGAAATGTTTAGGATGGAAAAAACATTTAGTGTGCATGTGAAATACCGGGAGGCAGAGGACACATTAATAATTATAAGCAACCATGAAAACAATTATTTTAATTGAAGGTGTGGCATCCACAACAGAATGTATTGCATCTAAGAAGCAAGAAAAGCGTGTTTCAAATGCACCAGGTAGTTTAGGAATCTGTATAAAAGGACCTGCAAACCAGTGCTATTTACTCGCTTCTCTTGATTCACTCTAGTGGTAAACCAGGTAAGTCCGATTCACCTCAATCTCTTTTAACTATGGGGATACTGTGTTAAACAATCTTTTAACATTAGGACTGAATCTTGCATATATACTGTAGGATGTTTTAGGATATTAAGGGGAACTAAACAAGTGCAGAAAATGTCAAAGAAATGGCAGCAATTTGACAGACACATGAGAATTTGAGACGATCGCTCTTACTTTTCATTAAGTATCAGGTGTTTGAATCATTGAGACTGACAAACTTCATACTCAACTTTTAACTTGGATGGGTAGAGAAGAAATTCCATAGTGCATTCTTTCCAAGCTTTCGTCTTGCTTTAGGAAGCAAGTGGCACTTGGTATTACTGGAGACAAGACAAAAGCTCAGCAGAGTCACTGTTGTGATGCATTGGGTTTTTGTGTGCACGATTAGAAATATCAGGTGCAGATTCTCAACTGCACAGAGTTAGTTAAATTCCTTTGAAGTCAACTGCTATTCGTTCTGTTTTCTTGCCATAAAAGACACTTTTTCCCATGTATTTGTTAGAAAATTTGCTGACTTGCGATTAGAATTTCCCTCATATGTCCCTACCCCAGCCCGCACAAAATTTTTCCAAAATTGATGGGAAGTGGGACTCTTCTCTCAAACAAGGGCTGGGTTCCCCAGTTTCAGTAAGTGCTTTGAGGATAAGGGGGCTGAAGAGGGGCTGGTCAGCAGGACAGCTTAAAGGGAGTGGAGCAAGGGACAGACAAGAAGAACTGGGACCCAAGTTAACCAGAAGTGTGGTGTGATGGGTGTGATGTGATCAGAAGCACCAGGATTTAGTCATTTCATCGCTGATCTATGTCCATTTCTAAGTTGGCCTTTGTATGGCTGTCATTGCAAGCATCAGTAAGGCTTGACACTTACTGCACTGCACCTTCTGCATTGCTCAGGGTCTTCCCCTTCTTTTTGTTGTTTTTGTTGCAGTTGGCAGGTGGCCGGCAATAGGGGGCCCACAGGTGAGGTTGGCATTTCAAGGGCATTTGGGACACTTACAGCCAGAGCGAATGAGAGACTCAGTTGAGGCAATGCTGTGCCATGTCTTGTGCAAAAAAGAGATGTGCCCAATCAGGAGTGACAATGAAATTTCTCATTTCGGTGTCCAAGGTCTCCTTGGCTCAAATAAAGAGGATTAAGGTCCTCCAATCCAAACCAGGCAGAATGCAAAGCCCAGAAGGGAGCGAGCAATATCCAACATCCCACTTCTATCCCCAGTTGAACTGATTCCCCACAGCCCTGACTTGCAACAAGTGCAACAAACTGCAGCTCTGGAATCTACCCTTCCCCCCAGATCCCAGTGGTAGGAGACAGAAAGAGGAAGACTTGGGTTCTGGGTCCTGAAGTGAATGCACATTCCCCATGTCCCAGGACTGTGCCTGCACCATTGGGCAGGGGCTGCCTAGGCCTGGACTAAAGGCTCCCTTCCCCACTTCTGCTGCAGCTGCCCCCCACAGCCCTGGAGCCTGCTTTCCAGCTAGCATTTTGCATGCAAAGAAAGTGAGAAGGCTTCGAAGCTGTTGTTTAGGGGAGAGGCTGAGGGGAAGTATAGCAATGAGGCAAGAGAGAAGAAAGGAGAGCAGTGACCCAGGCAGAAAGGAGGTCTGAGGTCAGCATTTCCCTGCTCCATCCCCCAGTATCTGGGTCCCTACCAGATTGCCCTGAGAGTCGCAACCAAGTTTTGACCCTCGATCCCAGCAGAACTGCAGATGTGTCATGTTTCCTCTGCTCCCTGCTGTGTTTCAGGTTCACCTTCATCACAGCAAGATGTTTGACAACCTAGACACAACTGAAGACCTCTGGTACAAGGGCCAGTCTGGTTGTTGGGACCCCTGCTACAGAAGGCCATCTTGGAGTGGTAGTTGGAGCTCCAGCTACAGAAGGCCATCTTGGAGTGGCTGTTGGGACCCCTGCTATAGAAGGCCATCTTGGAGCAGTTGCTGGGATCCCTGCTATTCAAGGTCATCTTGGAATAGTTGTTGGGATCCATGCAACTACAGAAGGCCATACAGTTATGGGCTTGGGAACTCGTACGGTTCTGGATCCTGCTACCCTTACTCTTCCCGCTGGGGGCGTAGGGGCAGCTATGGAAAGTGCTGGCCATGCTAAATCCATCTTGAATATCCACGGCACTTGTGGCAATGAAGACATGAAAAACAGGATACAGATTCACGGCTGACCCAAAGGAGATGGCTTTGAGCCATGCTAAGCACTCAGTACCTCTATAGTGAGGGCTTAGCATTGCGAGAAGGCTGCCTCCCCCATACATGTATTTCCTATGCTTTTCTTGGTCACTCTAGGAACTTTGCATTCTCTGCGCTCTTAAGTATTAAGGTCTCTTCATGTTGTGATGTCATTTAAAAGGAAGCC
Source organism: Alligator mississippiensis (assembly GCF_030867095.1). Taxonomy (NCBI): domain Eukaryota; kingdom Metazoa; phylum Chordata; order Crocodylia; family Alligatoridae; genus Alligator; species Alligator mississippiensis. Next base: position 13,832,249 of record NC_081838.1, read on the forward strand.
TCTGTTTCCCTAGACTCCACTTGCAATCCATTGCAGATCACTTGACACAACCACAGTGGTGTCAAATGTTTTTGGTGTCAATGGGAAAGAGATACTCTTTTATCCTTTGCTTGTAACATGAAACTTGGCTACATAAACTGCATCATGGAGAAGCTGTTTATTCCCCTCCTTATATTGTGCTTTGCCTCATTTGACATTGTTCAGTGAGACAAGTAGTAAATAAATAGAAACAGCTTGGTAGTAAAAGTCAGCAGCTGAAAGAAAGAAGCACACCTTGTACAATATGGGCCAGGTGTAAAGTCCCAGTTGTGGTCCTTTGGAAAAGCTTGGGAATATTTGCTCTTTCCTCTGTATTTGTTCTGTGACTGTATATTCAATTTCTTATGTGCATTAAAATTAAAATTACTCTGGAGCATATCTGCCTCCTGGGTTTTTCCCCCCTTCATTCCTTATTTGCAGACCCTCTGGTGAAACTCCCTCCTGTGCAGAGCCCAGAGACCAGCATGACTTAATTCCTACTGAAGTCTTACACAGAGATGAAAATCAGCCCTGGAGCACGTTCGTGTGCCCTTTTATTTGCTCCTACCCCAAATAGGGTGTTTGCTATTCTTTCTCATGTACAGCATCTGGTCCTTTTCATCCATGGCTCCATGACCGATAAGACTGTGCTGTCTATACTCCAGAAAGATAATCCAGGTCCTCAAATCTCTTTGGTCTTTCCCTCCCATACTTCTAAAAACAGAGAATAGCCTCATGTCTCCCTCCTGATCACTTCAACCTCTACCCTGGTTTGGTTGAAAGCAATTCAAATTTATGACAGATTAATCTTTAAGCCTATCTGAGCTGCAGTCCTGGTTTTTAGGCAAGTCTCTGTGAAAGAGGCAGAGTCTGGGGTCTGTCTGTAACCCTTGTGGGAATGTAAATGGAGGCAGTAGTGCCCTGTTCCATTTCCCCAGAACTCAGATTTGGAAGGTTTCCTATTGGAGGATTAGAGGTGAGTGTCCATGGGTGACTGTAGTGTACTCACACCAGGGCCCCCTGAACACTGGATGGCTGGAGCTCCTAGTCACCCAATAATCTTAACCTGCTGTTACTTCTCGGCTCTGTGTTCTTGGGGAACCCTGGCACAGGATGCAGCCTGGGGACTCACCCCCTCCACACCTCTCCCTGAACAAGAACTGCTTACCGGAAGGACTTACAAAACACAAAGAAGATGCAGTGGGAGACGCACCTAAAGCCCTCCAGTCAAGGGTGACAAAAGTGAAGCAACTCCCCTGGTCTCATTTGCATCCGAGATGGAACCAGGTGACAACTCATGTAAACGGGAGATGGGACAGGAAAGCACCTTCATTAGCATTCAGGATGGAAAGCAGAGTTTCCAAGGCAAGGACTTTTCTGCCTGGAATCCCTCCCCTCGTCTTGGCCTGTCTTCCATCTCCAACCAACACCTGGGAACCTCGACTGGTTCAAGCTTCACTGAGTGATGAGACCCCAACCCTCTCTCTCTCTCTCCCCCTCTCTCTGCCTCCAGGACCCTGACTTTTATTCTCTTACTCCAGGCACAGCTTTCTAAACCTGACATTTGCTAATCAAACTCAAGCTAGACTTCCCCAAAAAACCTAATTGAAACTATGTAATACTGTAACTGTTTATCTGTCCTCTCTTGTATGGCTATTACTACTGGTATCATCATAAGTTCATACACCTGGCAATAAATAACTTTTATGGTCAAGCTCGTTGCTATACTTTCTCTCTGAACTTCACCTACTCCTTCTTTCCCTTGACCTCCCCATTGGCTCTGCAGCAACGCTTCTTTTACCTAAGCCAAAGATCCCTGTAATGCCCAAAACCACCGTGGGGTCTGCTCATCAAGGGGATTACTACTAGGACCATTGTGACAAGGGATTGGATTGTGACGTGCTGAGTTTTGAGGTGCAGGAGGGTATCAGCTGAAAGTGCTGATCAGACCCAGCCTGTTCAGACATACTCTGTTAGCATGTGTGTATGTGTGTCTAACTGCATTTATTATTGTCCTAATGAACTGAGTTCAAGGCACATGAGGGTGTTAGCCTGTCAATGCTAAATAACTTAGCCTGGCTCAGATGTATCCTGTTGATCTGTGTGTGTATGTGCGTACATGTGTTTGACTGATTTGGTGGCTGGAGGAACCCAGTCCCATTGAAACTGAGTCGTGCAAGATAGCTCCATTGGGGGTGAGGACTTGCAGAAGGGAGAGATACAGATCCATATAGAAACACAAGCAGCACATTGATAGAATTACAGAGACCCCCAGAAACATACCCCTAATAAATGAGCACAGCCCAAAGTGACGGGCAAATCTGGTAACCTGCCACCACTTGATGTAATTTTGAGAGCTAGAAGGCTACACCTGATTTCTATGCATCTGTGACCACATCTCTATTGTGGGTTTTTCTGGTCGGGTTCTTCATGTGGGCTTCTTCACCTGGACACCCCGCTCCCTGCCTCACATTGTAAGTTAAAGTATTGTCTTTTTGAGTTTCACACCAATAAGGAAAGAGAATATAGGTTGGTACCACAAGGGAAACAAACAAAACACAACGTCTATCCTCAAAGTTTGTTGGGTCCCTTCTTCCAAATGATCCCTTTTACTTGAAGCACGAACCCTGATTGAGAGCTTGCTTTTTCAATCCAAACATTCGGCACTCTGTGGCCTCAGATTTTCCTCAGACCTCATGGTCTGCCCAATTGTATGGCCTGGGCCTTCTCCCCAAGATACCACTTGCTGAGTTAAAAACCAACACAAAATAAAGCTTATCCACTGAGGTGTTTGAACAGAAACAAAACTGGCCCCATCCCTCTCCTTTGTCAATTGGAGTACACTTTGAGGTTCAATCCCTCCTTAATACTGCAGGGCTGGGCCTGAGTGTGGCCTCACTCTGGATAAGGAAAGGATTTCCCATCTCCTTCCCTCACACGTTCACCCAGGGTATAGCTCTCCCACTAGAAATCATTCTGCTCTGAGATTCAGGATAGAAGGGATCAAGATGCACATCTACACATGCATTTGATCCTGGCACAGTTTACTCAGGAGTAAACTTCTGCAGATTAAGTGCTTAAGTGTCTACAAATGGAGAGACTAGGCAGCAGATTTGCTACTCTTAGCACCAAACTTCCTGCAGCCCTGCAATGGGCCCCTTTCACCACCAGGGGGAGATCCAGGCTTCCCCTGGGTGCTAGCCCAGGGGCTGGCAGGGAACAGGCCAGGAGACAGTTGTATCCTGGCTCCAGAGGACGGCCTGCTGCTGGTGCAGGGACAATGTCCTTGCCTGGCAGCAGGGATTGCCTGGCCCTGGCTCCTCAGTCAGAGGCAAGGGAGGTAGAACGAGTGCAGGGCTCCATCTGCTGGTGGGGAAGCTAGCAGCTAGCTCACTGCTAGGTGCCCGACCACCAGATTCTTCTGCTGAAAATCTGCAGCTGATGTTTCTAATCACCCACACATAAACCCAATGGATCAGAACAGCGATTCAGTTAGTCTTTTGTCCTAGCTCCAGTAATGCCAAATACTACTTGCATCCAAAAGGAGAAAGGAAACTTGGAAAGAATGCAATATGGGATTTCTTCTGTACACAACTAAGTTAAAAGCTGGGTGTGAAGCTTGTCAGTCTCAGTGATTCAACCCCCAGTCCCTAGTGAAAAAGAACGAGCATCCCAAATTCCCATGTTCCGTTCAAATTCCTGTCTTTTCTTTGAAAGCTTCTGCAGTTCTTTAGCACACCATAACATCCAAAATCATTGCAGAACATATATGCAAGATTCAATCCTAATGTTCAATGATTGTTTAACACAGTATCCCCATAGTTATGAAGAGATTGTGTTGAATCAGACTTACCTGGTTTACCACAGAGAATAACCCAAGAGAAATGAATAAAGAGCACTGGTTTGCAAGTCCTTTTATACAGCTTCTTAAACTTCCGGTTGCATCCAAAACACCTTTTTCTTCCTTATTAGATGCAAAACATCCTGTTGTGAATGTCACACCTTAAATTGAAATAATTGTTTTCCTACCTGCTTCTGATTATTATCTGCTTTCTGCCTCTTGGTATTCCAATGCACATTGCAGGTTTTATCCATCCTAAACAACTACATTTCTGGTCCTCTTGAGATGCCTTAATAGAGGTGACACTGGGAGGGTAAAGTAACACTTTCTGACATTCAGAATTTCCTTTTTGAAGGAAATTTGTCATCACTTTGAACTTAGCATTGAGCTTGATTCAGAAGAGAAGCAAATATTTTCACCATATACCACAAAGGTAGAGCTAACCGGCTGTTTTCTAAACTTCTATACATTTAAATTTTGAGGACATTTCCATAAATTAATGTTGTTAATAAGAGTGCCACAAAAGACCCAAAGCACTGCAAGGAAGGTGGAAGGGGAAGCTCATGACACATACTCAGAAAGAGTTCAGAGTCACTCACATGCTGGGTTGTAACTTAGAGAAGCGTTTTCACTTTCCCCGGCCCCTCTTCTGACAAACCCACTGCACTCAAATTCCACTCCATACACTTCATCTCCATCCTTAAAAACCTGCATAGATCACGTGTTCGTTTTTCTAAAGGAACTAATGGAATGTTTTAAGGAGAATATAAGTTTCCCATTAAGGTTTTATTTTTAGGAACTCTTTAACTGCAAAGGAGAGATGGATATTTTTTCATTGGAATCACCTGAAATATTTTATAACAAAGCTTTCCACTTTGAAAAAAAAAAAAAAAAAGACATATTAAAGCCGAAATTGGAAATGGCTCTATATAAGTATACTCTTCTCCACGACACATTTAGAAGTCTAAAATACCAAACTGCTGTGAATAGGGCATGGTAAAACTGTTATTTTGCATGCAACAGAATCTCATGGGGCTCGTTCAGTCAGTTGCCTGTTGCACATGCGGCAGTCAGGATTATCAAGTTTCTTAAGTCATTTACTGGCAATAACATGACCTTCAGCTTAATGTGCCACCACCTAGTTTCACACAAAACAAGGATAATAATAGACGCAGCAGATATTTGAAAGTTCTCAGTATTTAGGAAATCAAAGCACTTCATTAACACTCATTAAAGCTGTTACAGGGCCAAATGGTTACATTACTAGAAAGTTCACACTTTTCTACTTTCCCTGTATGTAGCAATACCGCCACTTCAAAAATGCAGATCAAGCTAACTCATTTCTAAGCCTTAAAGAGGTCATGAGTGATAGTCTTGGAATCTGGGGCTTTTCAATTTGCATTTAAAAATGAGTGGCAGGTTTCTCTCTCCTTTTTGTAAACAAGTCTCTTTTAAAGTTCATAGGCCAGGTCTGCTGGTGGTATCACTTAACACAGTAATGGACTTGTAGGGCACTTGAAAGAGAGGAAGAAGGAAAGACTCTTCTCTTTTCCCCAATTAAATGAAAATGTTGTTGGAGTGTTGTTCTGTAAGAGGGTGAGAAGTTGCTTGCAAAACGTGGCTCCTACCACACTCCAAGTCTGGTCAGGGTTCAGATTAGCTCAATCATCTAAACACAATTCACCTCAATAAGAGCACAAGAAATGCCACAAGGGACAGATCCTGGGTCCATCCAGAAGGTCGCAGGTGTCTCACAGCAGCAGAGGGCATGTTAAAGAGAAGAATATTGAAGCAAAACATAACCACACTGTTATCTCCCCTGACTCTCCCTCTGCAGCTCCTGGATGAGCAAGAATAGTTTTTTTTCTCTCTCGCTTTCATATCTTCCTAGGCTTTGTACAGTATTTGGAACTTATAAAGATGCCAAGCATGGAACAAGTCAAGGATATTCATCTCATACAGCTTCGAAGCTGTAACTCAGAGATTTCATAAGACCCCATGCTTTCTTTTTTTTTTTACAAACATCCTCATGGTTTTTTACAACCATCAACAGGAGGCAACTCAACAGTAGGCTTCTACTATGAACGCTGATGCTACCATACTGGGGAAACCACTGGAGCTCAATAAAGAAATGAATTTGTACTTGACACAAGGGGGGATTTCAGCCCAGAGCAAAATAAATAAATAAATAAATAAAAATACACAGGCAAAGCTAAAGTCACTCCAGGTTTTTAAAAAACCGCCAGTGTGTTTCACAAGACATGGAAAGTATTTGAAGTCCTTCCAGCAGTCAATGGGCATCAGTTCATTTCTGCTGACCATTGGCCACCGAATCAGAACAGTTCAGGTGCACGCACATGAACATACTAAATACCAGCTCCTTCGCTGCTTTGAGTTTCAGAAACCCCAGCATGTCAGTAAAGGAGCAAAACTGGATTCATGCACTTGGGAACAGACTGTACCACCAACTGCTTTGGGTAGCCTGCAGAATTACTCTCCGATCTGTAAATTCCTATTAAATCAGCAGAGAAAAACCAGGAAGCAGGTTGACCTATAAAGTCATAATTTTAAGACACTTTGGGGTGGGGGAAATTTGCCGGTCATAACTTAATTACAAAAACCATGATAATCACAAACATCGAGCGAAACTTGGAGGAAAGCATTGGGAGGGATGACACATATAACAAATTCAGGTTTCTTTTAACTTTAATAATTACAGTAATTTGCAGGTTGCAGGGTCACGTGTAGCAGTCAGAGTTATCCAATTTATTAACTAATTTACTGGCAATAACATGACTTCATCTCACTCTGTCACAGCTTAGTTTCACTGAACCTAGGGCTAATAACTGACACCGTGGATATTCTAATCTCAGAATTTAGAAAATTGAAGCACTTCATTAAGTGTCATTAAAGCTGTTACAGGGTAGTAATCATTGCATTATTACAAAGTTCATAATTCCTTACTGGAATGTATGTAGTGAGACATCCCCTTTAAAAATGCAAAAAAAGCTCACTTGTTTTTAAGCCCTAATTAGATGTTATAATGCTCTCAGAATTTCAGAAATCAAAGCACTTCAGAACAATCTTTACAGCTGTAACAGGGGCAAATAGTTACATTATTTTCCTACTGGAAGTTCAAACTTTTCTACTGGAAGGAATCCTTGTAGGTGGCAATAGAGACATTTTACGTATGGAAATCAAGCTCACTCATTTTTAATCTTTAATTAGGTCGCGTGTTATTATACACTTGGAAATTGGGGCCTTTAAGATTGCATTTTAAAAGCAGTGTCCTATTTCTCTATCTCTTGTGTAAACAACTATATTTCAAAGTTTACCGGCCAGATCTGCTGGTGGTAGCACTCAAAACAGCCATCAACTTCTAGGGCGCTTGAAAGAGAGAGAGAGAGAGAGAGAGACTTTGTAGGAGACTTGTTCTGTAAAAGGGTGGGAAGCTCTTTGCAAAACGTGGCTCCCACCACACACCAAGTCTGGGCAGGGTTCAGATTAGTTCAGTCATCTCAGCACATTTCACCTCAGTAAGAAGACAAGAAATGCCACAGGGGACAGATCCTGGGTCCATGCAGAAGGGCGCAGGTGTCTTCCAGTGGCACAGGGCATGCTAAGGAGAAGAATATTGAAGCAGAACAAAACCATACTGTTCTCTCCCCTGACCCTCCCTCTGCAGCTCCCAGGTGAGCAGGAGTGGGGTTTCTTTGACTCTCATTTGTGTATCTTCCCAGGTTTTGTATTTGGAAGATAGTAGCTTGCCAACAACTGCCTTAGTTCGGTATGGAAAAAGTTGAGGAAGTTCATCTCATACAGCTTCAAAGCTATTACTCAGACCTTTCATAAGAGCCCATGCTTTCTGTTCTCCTACAACCATGCCCTGCCATCACCGGCAAGGAATGCAGCAATAGGCTTCTGCCATGAACCCTGCTGTTGCTGCATTGGTGAAACCACCGGTGATTAATAAAGAAATAAATCTCTAATTGACATAAGGGGGGAATTCAGCCCAGAGACAAAAACAAACCCAAACCCCCATCAAAAAAACCCTTAAGAAAAGTGAAATAATACAAAGTCAAAGTTTAAGGCACTCTAGAATTGTTAATAATGATAGGTGTTGTTCACAAGACGTATGAAGCATGTCAGTCCTTCCACGGGTCAATGGGCTGACATCCATGGGTTTTGGTGGGCACCGAATCAGAAAATGTCAGGTGCGCACCTGAGCATACTAAACAATGGCTCCTCCTCCTCTTTGAGTTTCAGAAACACCCCGCTCCCCACCACATAAGAGTATGGACCAAACTGGATTCATGCACAGGAGACCAAATGGTCCCACTGATGACTGCTGTGCGTACCCTGCAGACGGCCATCAAATCCTCCAACTCCAATGAAGTCCATAGAGCAAGAGCAGGAAGAAGATTGACCCATAAATATTTAATTTAAGAGACCCCTGGGGCCGGGATGTAATTTCCCAGTCCTAAGCTGAATTAAAAAAACACAATAATTACAAACACAAAGCAAAACAATTATAGGATTTGGTGGGTTGACACACACGGCACATGCATGTTTTATCACTAAGAAGGACCTCAGCTACAAAAGATGCTGCAACCACTCCCTGAGGTCTGAGAACTGTATAAAAGGGTGAAATTCCCTCCCGTGCAGAGCCCCACACCCAGCATGACTCAAGTCCTACTGAAGTGCTACACAGAGATGAAAATCAGCCCTGGAGCATGTCTGCATGCCCTGGTCTTTCCTCCTACCTGAGACTGGGTGTCTGCACTTCTCTCTCATATAGAGCCCTTGGTCCTTTTCAGCAGTGGCTCCAGGAGTGATAATGCTGCACTTTCCACATTGCAGAAACAGAGTATCAGCCCTCAAATCTTTCCAGCCCTTTCCTGATATACTATTAAAAACAGAGAGCGCTCTCATGCCTCCCTCCCAGTCATTCCTACCTCCAACATGAGTTGCGCAAAAGCATGTCCAAATTAAGACACATCAATCCGAAGCAGATCTCATCTGCAATCCTGGATTGTAAACTCATCTCTCTGAAATCGGGGGAGCCCAGGCCCTGTCTGCATCCTTGTGTCTACATGAACCTGGAGGCAGTAGTGCCCCATGCAATTCCCCTGAATTGAGATGATGAAGGTTTCCTCCTGTAGGATTACAGGGGAGAATGGAGACTGCCGAGTGCTTGAACGCCCTGGAGTGACTGAGACCTGGAAATGAAAGGCCAGATACAAGTTCCTGGCTGAGTTTAATGGCATGGCTTTTAGCCATGGTGAGCACCCAGGACGGCCCCTGACATGTATGGCAGTCCTGTGGACTCAGGAGCTCTGCGAGGTGCCTGATCTATGTATTTCCAATATTCCTCAGGCATGATTGTTTCCTCAGGTGCTTTCTTTTCTTTCTGCCTGCTCTGTGGTTAATGTTGACAGCCTGTGTCCCAGGTACAGTAACGCCATTTTTCTTCTTTGGTAGAATGATGGAAGCAGAAACAGTTTCCTTATGGGGAGCATATATATCACCAAGCCGAGCCTTATGGGCCCATTCCTCATTTTTAGCTGGATTCTCAAACTCTCTGTCGGAGATCAGAGCAGCGCCGTCTGCTGCTTTCTGACCCCGCTTTCCACCAGACCCGTAAAACTTTCACCTGACAGGCGGGTAGTGATGGATGGGGTGGAATTAACCAGGCACAGACACGTGTTGGTAACAGGAGATTGTTTACTTACGCCACCCAGATAGTGATGTGCGACACAGGCTGAGGCTTTCTGTTATAGTTGCTTCGGTTACAGTTGAACGAACACAGTCAGGTTACAATATCAAGCGATGATGAATGAAGCGACGGACGAAGCGTGCCAAGAATGAATTATTGAGCATGCAGGGTGTTAATACATCAAATTTTTCAGTGACGGGGAAGATTGACGGGTGATCAAACCGTCAATCTACTCTGGTGATGGACTTAGATTTCTCCCCAGAGGTTTCTCCGGGGTTCTCCGCCTTGGCCGGAAACTGCTAAACTATTTATAGACAGAGGTGTCTGACGGAGATACCCAATGATAAACCGTTATGTGGAATCTTTAATTTTCTGGCAAGCAGCAGTGCTCTCAGGTTGCTATCAGGTTACAAGGTAGTGGGTTAGGTTTCTAGTATGTTACATGTGAGGTACCTACGCTTATTTCTTGACCAATTATTTACAGTTTCCCCTAGCATTTTATTTCAGCTGACCAATTATCTACAGCTCTCCGCCAGCATTTTGTTTAAAGGAATTTCTGGCAAGGATTTCTTTTTAACCCTTAGCATGGTCTGAATGGTGTCTCTTGCTAGTGGCATGGGCACAATTTAATTGGGTTGTGACACTCTCCAGTGACAACAAGCAGAGAAGAAACACCAGTTTGGTCCATGCTCTGACGTGCGGGTGCGTCTGAAACTCAAAGTGGGGAAGGAGCCTGTATTTATAATGTGCTGGGGCGCACCTGAAATTTTCTGATTAAGCCCCCAGCAAATTCAGGTGGTGATCATTGACTGAAAGACTGGAGAGAGGACTTCAGATGCTTCTCAGATCTAGAGAACTCCACTTAAATAAGAAAAGAGAAACCTGAAGTGAATTTAGCGTTTCCTGTTTCATTGTTTTTCCCTCATTGGCTGAGTCCCCCTCATGTCAAGTACAAATTAATTTCTTTATTGACCTGCAGTGGGTTCACAGTGTGGTAGCATCAGGACTATTGCAGAAGCCGATTGCAGAGCTGCCTGCTGGCGAGGGCAGGGGATGGTTGTAGTGGAAAACAAAGCATGGGGTGCTAGGAAAGTTGCAGCTTTGAGGCTGTATAACATGAACATCCTCAACGTTTTCTATACGGAGCCAAGACAGTTGTTGGCATCTTCATCTCGTCAAATACAAAGTCGAGGGGGATACGCAAGCAAAAGACTAAAAAACCATTCTTGCTCCTCCTTTGTTTTTTTCCTTAAGGGGGTCAATGCTGGGGCCGGTGGGTCAGGCATGGGTTGGCTGGCATAGCAGTGGGATGTGGGAACTCATGCAGGACCCCCATGCTGTGTGCAGCAATGGGGGGAAGTGGGGTTCGTCCCCCTTGCGTGGCAATACTTGCTGAGTGGGACTTTTTTTTTTAAAGTATGGGGAGCCGGGGTGGGTGAGGCAGGCATTGCTGGGATGAGAGAGTGGGTGGGGGATGGGGCCTGTGGGAGTCGGAGATTCGGCTGCCACATCTCCAAAGTAGATAGGTAACTATCTACCTATCTCTCTCTCTCTCTCTCTCTGGCATTGGCAAGCTGTGTAAAGGAGTGTAAGCGTGTGACGAGAACGGGGCCTGGATGTCCCAGACAGGTTGGTGATGGAAGCGAGGTGCCTCAGACCATGGTGTCTCAGGAGATCTCCTCTCCAAGGCACAGATTGTCAGGGAACCTGGAGGGATGCTCTCAGACATCAATGGGCTTTCTGCAGACGCTGATGGCACAAAAGTGCACACTGTCATCCTGGAAAGGGATGTGCATAAGGACAACTGTGATATGATGGAGATGAAAAAAGAGAACGGTGGTCTTCAATTAAAGATCAACAGATTCAAACAGCAATAAGATGAATGGGGGTATCACTGTGGTAGAAATCACACGAGATGAATTGGGATTCCTGGGGGCGGTGAGGGAACAAATATGACCGATTTCCTACAACACAAGTCCAGCGAGTCCAGCGAGTCCCTGCACAGGTCCAATGGGCTTTGCCTACTGTATGCAATTGGATTGAGAGGGATGAAAAGAATAAGCTGCTGGTGGTGGAGACCCCAACTGGGAGAGAGAGACCCGGTGCGCTGAGAGTCCCTGATGGCGTGATTGAGACAAAAGGCCTCAATGAAGACCTGGTTACAATGATAGTGGTTAACCCAACCCTGAAAGATACTGTGGTCCACCCGGGACAGAAAGTGGCCTTGATAAAGGAAGCTGAAGTGGTGAGCCCTGAGCAGGAGGGAAACCCTCCTCCAGTTGACCCTTCAAGGATTTTTGGGGGGGAACTCCCCGGTGCCCGAAGCCTGTAAAGCTCAGCTCAGGGACAAACTCGGGGCTCGAGCCCGTGTTTTCTGCCTGCATGACTGGGATGTGGGGGAGGCTAAGGGGGTGGAGCATCACATTCGTCTGAGCAACCCACGACCCTTTCGCGAAAGGTCTCAGCGCATTTCCCTCGCTGAGATGTGGGAAGTAAGACGTCATCTGCAGGAGCTCACGGACCACCGCATCATCACGGAATCTAAGAGCCCTTATGCCTCTCCCATTGTGATTGTGCGGAAGAAGAACGGCCAACTCCGTATGTGTATTGATTACCGGACTTTGAACGCCCGGACCATCACTGATCAATACACTGTCCCACGGGTGCAGGAGGCTTTGGACTGTTTAGTAGAGAGCAAATGTTGTTTGGTACTAGACCTCCGCACTGGGTACTACCAGATACCTCTGCAGGAAGAGGACAAAGAGAAGACTGCTGATCTTCGGATTCTATCAGTTTGAGCAAATGCCCCAAGGGATATCTGGGGCTCCCACCACCTTCCAGCGACTAATGGAGAAGGTGTTTGGGGATATGCATGTGACCTAAGTACTGGTTTATTTAGATGATATTGTTTTTGGAAAGCCCCTGGAGGAACATGAAGAGCAGCTGCTCCGGGCACTCAGTCGGCTGGAGACTGCTGGACTTAAGTTGGCCATTGATAAATCTAAGTTCTGCCAGGCCTCTACGAAGTACGTAGGACACATTGTATCACAGGAAGGGGTCAGCACTGATCCGGAGAAAGTAATTGCTGTGACCACCTGGCCTCGGCTCAAGAACTTTAGGGAATTGAAAAGGTTCCTGGGATTTGCGGGTTTCTATCGGCGATTCATTAAAGACTATGCTACAATAACTGGACCTTTAAATGCCCCGACTCGTGGACACCAGGGGGGAGGTCGCCCCACAGGAAAAGGTGAAACAATGGCTTAAATGGGCGTAGAGCCTTTGGTCTGCAGTGGGACTCATGGTGTGAAGATGCCTTCCAGGAGGTGATCTGGCGGTTGACTCAGGCACCTGTGCTGGCATATGCTGACCCCAACAGCCATTTTATTTTGCACATGGATGCTAGCATGTCAGGACTGGGGGCTGTACTGTATCAGGAACATGACGGACACCGGCAACCAGAGGCATTTGCCAGCAGGGGATTGTCACCCAGCAAGAAGTGCTACCTGGTATACAAGCTTGAATTCCTGGCCCTCAAGTGGGCCGTCACTGAGAAATTCCAGGGCTATCTGTATGGGATTACCTTCCAGGTGTGGACAGACAATAATCCCCTTACCTACGTGCTCATCAGCGCTAAGTTGGATGTGACCGGCCAATGTTGGATCACAGCACTAGCCAACTACACCTTCAGCCTGCACTATCGAGTGGGATGAAAGAACGTGAATGCTGATGCCCTGTCTCGACAACTCCCTAGCAACCCTGGGAATGTTTGGAGCCCTGAGACAGTGAAGATCATTTGCGACCTGCAGCTACAAGACCCTGTGGGGATGAGGGAAAGTCCTGTTTTCATGGCTGTGGTGTTGGGGTTGCCCCCTGAGGGGATCCCACAGACCTGGGTTCAGTATACCACTCTGACTCCCTCTTTGTTGCCCCAGGTCACGGCCACAGAATGGCGGACAGCGCAAGAACAGGACCCAGATGTGTGAGAGGTGCTGCGTGCCCAGAAATCAGGGAATATCCACCCTGCGACCCTTAATCATGCTACGCCAGCAGCCCACCTTCTGTTGAGGGCGTGGGAAAGGCTTTGCTTGTTTGATGGGGTGCTACAACAGGAGGTGTAGGACTGAGATGGAGGGAAATATTGGCAGCTGGTCTTCACTCAGAAGTATAAGGCCCTTGCGTTACGGGCCTTGCATTATGACTTTGGGTGCATTGGGGTGGAGTATACCATGGCACTAGCCCACGAGCGGTTCTTTTGGCCCCAAATGGCTGAAGACGTAAGGACTAAATGCTCAAACTGTGATCGGTGTTTGCGGAGGAAGATCCTGCCCTCTCAAACTGCCTATCTATACACCATCCAAAGCTCAAAACCCATGGAGCTCGTGTGCATGGATTTCCTAGCTATATAAGGGGAGGGGCACCGAAAGAGGAATGTGCTGGTTGTGACAGACCACTTCACCCGATATGCCCAGGCCTTCCCTACGTGAGATCAAACAGCAAGAGCTGTTGCCAAAGTACTGTGGGAAAAGTACTTCTCCGTGTTTGGGCTGCCCGCAAGAATCCTCTCCGACCAAGGGCGAGATTTTCAGAGCCAGTTGTTTCATGAAGTACTGACAGTGGCTGGCATACAGAAATTGAGGACTACACCCTACGACCCCAAAGGGGATCCCCAACCTGAGCGCTTCAATCGCACTCTCTTGAACATGCTGGGTAGCCTCCAGCAGGAACAGCAGGCCGCATGGAGCCAGCACATCGCATACCTGGTGCATGCCTACAACTCCTCTAGGAATGATGAAATGGGGGTCAGTCCGTATTTACTCATGCTCGGGAGGGAGCTCCAGTTACCCATAGATTTGTGCTTTGGGGTAGAATGAGTCTACCACCAACATTTGACTCATGGTCAATATGCACCCATTCTAAAGAAAGGTTTGAACATATGTCAAGCAAGATTGGTTTGCAGATTCATCCCAAGGACGTAAGTGAGCAAGACGGACCAATGTGCTAACAGTTCCTAAACATTACATATAACAAATAGATTGGCTAATAGATTTTTTCCAGGGCTAGCCAGTAGTATTTCTGCTGAAGCAGGCAAAACATCTGGAAATGAAGCTTTATGGACCAGTGGAAGTGGCTTGCAGTATTCACGGTAAGAAAAGGTTTCTGTTTAGGGACAAAGTGTCCAAACACTCAAAAAATTATCCTCAGGACATCGTAGAAAAAACACTAGGGCAATCTAAAGAAGATCAAATTTCCCTGTCCGTAATGAAGTGTTTTGGTGATGAATTTTCTCTTACTTGTGGAAATGTGGGATGTGTCCTGGGAAAGATGTACACTGTATGGCTCAGATGCTTTCACCAAGACATATCACACATGGAATAAGGCCAGCAGTCTGAATGTGAAAACAAACGTATAGCCCCGAAAGCACTGGAGAGAGGAGTCCAAAACAAGGACTTCAATAGTTGTTGTATTCTACGTGGTTCTTTCTGTTTCTTTGGGGCAGGGACCAGAACGCAAGCACTCCCCAGTGCAGTGTCTCTGAAGACTCAGGCACCCAGGTCACCCCTTCCCCGGGTGAATGCCTGACACTGTTCAAGAGGTGGGCACTAGCTCCCTCGCTGGCTGAACGGAGGCACCTCAGTGAAGTGCAAGGCAGGTGTAAAAGCTCTTGAGCTGGGTGGGAGTGCAGAACTGCCCCCTCCTTTAGCATTTCTGCTGGTGATTACTAAGTGCTTGTGGGCTGTCTAGATGGTCCCCAGCGGGGTGCCTACCATCTCCCAATTCTCTGCACACACAGCCAAGGCACCCGATGCTGAACCCCTCTTCACAGGCACCAGTGTCTCCTCATTGTCTGCAGAAAGATCCTAAACTTATACAGACTGAACCACTCTCCTTGGATAAAGAGCCTAAGGTTTCAGTGTATGCATCGCTATGCATTAGAAAAGGGGAAGTCTACATATGATTTACTTAGTCCTTTAATTAGTGTGCATTAATTCAGTACCTGTAATAACAGGTACTAATTTAATGGCAGTAATTAGCGGGTACTAACTTAATGGGCAGTAGTCAGCGCAGCTTACACCATTCTGTGCTAATGTGTACTTGAATAAGTGTAGAGGCAGCGCAGGAAATCTTCCAAATCGAGTTCTGGGGCAATGGCATTGGGCACTGCTGACTCCAATGACACGAAGACGCAGCGTCCCACAAAGGCCAGCTCTCACGCTTCTGCTTAAGATGGATTTGTCTTACTAGCAAAAGGCATTCAAACAAACCAGGGTGGCAATAGCTGGAAAGATTTGTGGATTTCCATTATCTCTCTGGAACGTAGAGAGCGCAGTATTAACAGTGCCACTTGGAGCCCAGCTGGAAGGACCAGGGGCTCAAAACGAGAAACAATAGGAACCCCCCCATTTGGGCCCAGGACACACAGACATGTTCCAGGGCTGAATTTCATCTCCGTGTAGGACTGCAGGGGAAATCGAGCCATGCTGGGTGCGGGCCTCGGTGCAGGAGAGAAATTCACCTTCACGTTTGCAAATAAGGAATGGAAGGGAGAAAAACCCAGGAGGAAATATCATGCTGCAGAGTAATTTTAATGCAGTGATGAACTTAAATATACAACAGAGCAGGGATCATGGTGAGAGAGCAAATACTCCCAAGGATTTCCAAAGGGCCACACCTGGGTTTTTGCTCCTGGCCCATTGTGTACAAGGTGTGCTTCTTTCTGTGCAATTGCTGACTTTCAATTCTAAGTTGTTTCCATCAATTTATTTACTACTTGTCTTCCTGAATAATGTCACATGAGGAAAAGCACCATGTAAGGAGGAGAATAAGCAGTTTCTACATGATAAATTTCCTGTAGCTAATATTTTAGGAGGAAGCAAAAAATAAAACAGCTTCTCTTTCATGTAGATACCAAACCCCTTTGAGAACACTGTGGCTGTGTCATGTGGTCTGCAATGGATTACACATGGACTCTAGGGAAGCAAAGGCCTCCGTTTATATAAGTGCACGGCATGAAGAGGCCTTACTGCTTAACAGTGTGGAGAATTCAAGGTTCCTAGAGTGACAAAACAAGGCATAGGAAACACGTGTCCGGGGAGGGAGTCTTCTACCAATGCAAAGTGCTCACAATGGAGGTGCTGAGTGCTTAGCCCTGCTCCCAGCCATGTTCTTCACATCAGCTGTGAAGCTGTATCTTCCTTTTCATATCTGTGTTGCTCCAATTGCTGTGGATATTCAAGCTGCATTTAGCATGGCCAGCAGCCTCCAGAGCTACCCTGACGGCACCACCAGGGAGGTACGGACCAGCAGCAACCTCGCCAGACCTGCCTTCCGCATTGGTCACAGCAACAACACGTGTATGGTGGCCTTCTACGGTAGAGGGGAGAACAGTCAGACTGGCCCGGGTAAGACAGGTCTTCGATCGTGTCCAGGCTGTCAAACATGTTGGTGTGCTGGCTGCAAACCTGAAACACATCAAGAAGTGGAGGAAAAATGACACATCTGCAGTAGTGATGGGATCAAGGCTCAAAACTTGTGTGCGACTCTCTGGGACATCTGGTAGGCACCCAGGGACCAGGAAATGGTGGGGACCCATCTGTCACTGTCAGTGCTCTCCTTTCCCCCCCTTGTCCCTTTGCTCCACTTGCCCTCAGCCTCTCACCACTTTCTTTGCCTGCAAAAGGCTGGATGGAAAGTAGGCTCCAGAACCCAAGTCTTCCTCTTTCTGTCCCCTACCACTGGGATCTCGGGGGCAAAGGTACCTCCCACATCTGATGCTTGTTGCACTGCAGGAAGGATTCAGCCTTAGGCAGGTTCCAGTTTTGGATCCCACACTCCCTGGAAGACAGGGGTGCAGGGAATGCCCCCAGTTGGGGAGAGAGGCGGGATGTTGGATATTGCTCCATATGCTGTGGGCTTTGAAAGGAGTGAAGGAACATGCTGTCTGGTTTGGATTGGAGAGGCTTGTGTGTCTTCATTCAATCTAAGGGGCTCCTGGACACCTAGCTCAGGATCTGGATTGTCACTCCTGACTGGGCACACTTATGCTTTGCACATGGCATGACACAGCATCTCCTCACCTGGTCCCTTTTCCACTCTGGCCATGCTGAGTGTCCCAAATGCCCTTAAAATGCCAACCTCAGTTGTGGGCTCCCTTCTGCCGGCCACCCACCTACTGCAACAAAAGCAGCAAAAAGAAAGAAAGACCCTGAGCAAGGCAGAAGGTGCCGTGCAGTAAGAGCCAGACCTTCGTGATGGTTGTAAAGACAGTCGTAGAAAGGCCAAAATCAGGGATGAGATGACCTACTCCCTCTGCTTGTGGTCACGTGTTCGGTCCCAGTTCTTCTGGGTTTTCTGGACATGAGTTAATAGGTGTAGTACTGGGAGGGTAGGGAAAAACTTGCTGAAACTCAAGGTTTCCTTTTTGGGGGATATTCTACAGCACTTTGAACTGGGCATTGAGCTTGATTCGGACAAGAAGTCAGTATTTGAGAACATTTCCATGATTGAATTTTGTGTATTATAGTGCCACAAAAACCCAATGAACTGCAAGGAATTGGGAGGAGTGTCCCAGAGCTCCCGACACACACTCAGAAAGTGTTCAGAGTCACTCAGACGCTGGGTTGTACCTTAGAGAAGGGTATTCACGCTCCCCAGCCCTTTTTCTAACAAGACCAACAAAATCAAATTTCACTCCACACACTTCAACTCCATCCTCTAAAAACCTGCACAGATCAAGTGTTCACGTTCCTAGAGGTACTAACGGGATATTTTAAGGAGAACAGGGCTTTCCCATTACTATTTTATTGTTTAGGAACTGTCAACCGCAGAGAAGAAGTAGAGCTATTTTTCATTTGAAAACCTGTAGCCTCTTATAAAAAAGCTTTCCACTTTGTACTGAACTTGTCAAGGTGACATCTCCCCAGCACCTAGTTCATTGCCACACTTGCTTTTTCGGTGGCAGGTTCGGCTCTTCCTGCACAAAGTAGGTGAAGTGAAAGAAGATGGCCACATGATGTACTTCCTCATCCTTTACTTCAGAAGATGGTCCAGGAGAAGCTTGACCCAAAAAAACAAGAGACAGGAAAGCCAAACATGGAAGTGGCTCTAAAATAATTATACCCTTGTTTATGACATATTTAGAAGTCCGAAATGCCAAACCTTATTTAATAGCATATAGCATAAAGTTATCTCACAAAACCATCTCAGAGGCTGAATGCTTTTTCAGGTTCACGTGTAGCACTCAGAATTATCACATTTATTAACTAATTGACTAGCAGTAACATGACTTTACCTCACCCTGTCATAGCTTAGGTTCACTGAACCTAGGGCTAATCAGTGACACGGTGGATATTCTAATATTCTCAGAATTTAGAAAATTGAAGCACTTCATTAACTGTCATTAAAGCTGTTACAGGGCAGTAACCATTACATAATTACAAAGTTCATAATTTCGTACCAGAAGACACTCCTGTATGTAGCTAGGCAGCCCCCTTAAAAATGCAAATAAAGCTCACTTGTTTTTAAGCACTAATTAGGTCATGAATAATACTCCTGGAATTGGGGGCTCTTTGATTTGCATTGAAGAAGCAGTGGCAGGTTTCTGTGTTTTTTGATAAAATTTCACTGGCCAGATCTGGTGGTGGTGTTACTTAATATAGTAATGAATTTCTAGGACATTTGAAAGAGGGAAAGATGCCTCTCCTTTCTCAAATAAATGAAAACTTTGTTTGGGTGTTGTTCTGTAAAGGGTGGGAAGCTAAAGGGTTCAGATTAGCTCAATCAACTCAACACACTTCACCTCAGTAAGAACACAAGAAATGCCACGTGGGACAGATCAGAGGTCCATCGTGAACTTTCCAACAGCTCTCTTAGTTCGGTGTGGAAAAAGTCAAGGATGTTCATCTCATACAGCTTCAAAGCTGTACTCAGACCTTTCGTAAGACCTCATGCTTTCTGTTCTCCTACAACCATGCCCTGCCATTGCCACCAAGCAGCACAGCAATAGGCTTCTGCCATGAACCCTGCCGTTGCTGCATTGGTGAAACCACTGGATATTAATGAAGAAATAAATCTCTTATTGAGATGAGGGGGAAATTGAACCCAGAGACAAAAAAGATAACCAAACCTTGACATAAAGTAAACTAATACACAGTCAAAGTTGAAGGCACTCCAGAAGTTATAAAACCCATAGGAGGGGTTCGCAAGACGTATGAAGCATGTCAGTCCTTCCCCCAGTCAATGGGCTGACATCCATGGGTTTTGGTGGGCACTGAATCCGAAAATGTCAGGTGCGCACCTGAGCATACTAAACAATGGCTCCTTCTCCTCTTTGGGTTTCAGAAACACCCCGCTCCCCACCGCATAACAGTATGGACCAAACTGGATTCATGCACAGGAGAGCAAATGGTTCCGCCAACACCTGCTCTGCGTACCCTGCAGACGTACCCCAAATCCTCCAAGTCTAATGAAGTCCATAGAGCAAGAGCAGGAAGAAGGTTGACCCATAAACTTTTAATTGAAAAGACACCTGGAGGGGTGTAATTTGCCAGTCCTAAACTAAATTAAAAACACAATAATTACAAACACAGAGTGAAACAATTACAGTATTTGGCGGGTTGGCACACGTGACACACACACGTTTTGTCATTAACCAGGACATCAAGTACAGAAGATGCCGCAAATGCTCCCGTCCGTCTGACAACTGTATAAAAGGTTGCACAGTGAGGATATTTTAATCACTTCTTGACTTCTCTCTTCAGTGAGCCAGGTAAGTCCAATTCAGCTTCGTCTCTTTCAAGCATCTTTCTTTCCGCTGTAATTTAAAAACTGAACTTGCTCTTGTGTTCATTGGTTTTCACAATGCTCAGGGTCTTTCACTTGTTTTTGTTGTTTTACTGAACATGGTGGGTGGCAGGAATTAGGGCCCCCCAGCTGAGGTTGGCATTTCAAGGGCATTTGGGACAGTAATGGCCAGAATGAAAGAGGCACCCAGCTGAAGTGATGAAGTGCCATGTCTTGTTCAAGGTGTAGGAGTGCGCAGTCAGGAGTGACAATCCAAATCCTGACCCTGATGCCCAAGGCCCCCTTAGCTCAAAGAAGAGACTTTAGGTCCTCCAATTTAAAGCAGGCAGCAAGTTCAGTCACTGAAAAGCTCAGAAGAGAGGGAGCAATATCCCAAATCCCACCTCTCTCCCCAACTGGGGTGATTCCCGGCAGCCCTGACATTTCCCGGGATTGTGGGATCCAGAACTGCCAACTGCCTAAGGCTGAATCCTTCCTGCAGTGCAACAAGCTTCAGGGGTGCAATGCACCTTCGCCCCCAATCCCAGTGGTAGGAGACAGAAAGAGGAAGACTTGGGTTCTGGGTCCTGAAGTGAAGGCACATTCCCCGCATCCCAGGACTGTGCTTGCGCCATCGGACCAGGGGTTGCCTTGGCCTGCACTAAATGCTCCCTGCCCCACTCCTGCTGCAGCTGCCCCACAGGGCCCTGGAGCCTGCTTTCCAGCCAGCATTTTGAAGGCAAAGGAAGAGAGAAGGCTTCGAAGGTGTTGTTGGGGGGAGCGGTTGATGAGAAGTAGAGGAAAGCAAGGAGGCGGAGGAAAGGAGAGCTGTGACACCGGGACAAAGGAGGGCTGAGGTCAGCATTTCCATGCTCCATTCCATAGTCTCTATGTCCCTGCCAGATTGCCCTGAGACTCGCACCCAAGTTAGGCCCCTTTGATCAATCCGCACTGCCCATGTGTCATGTTTCCTCTGCTCCCTGCTGTGTTTCAGGTTCGCCTTCATCACTGCAAGATGTCTGACAGCCTGGACATGCTGGATGACCTGTACTACCAGAGTCCAGATTGTTGTTGGAGACCCCGCCGCAGAAGGCCATGTTATTGTTGTTGCTATGATCCATGCACTGGACAGCTAATTTGGCAGGGATGGTGCTGTTGCCCCGGGTGGGGCGGTAGGGGCAGATACGGAAGGTGCTGGCCATGCTAAATCCAGCTCGGATATCCACGGCACGTGGAGCAAAACGGACATGACAAGCAAGATACAGATTCCTGGCTGACCCGACGGACATGGCTCAGAGCAGTGCTAAGTGTGAGGGCTTGGCATTGCTACAAGACTCCCTCCCCCATTCTCCTGTCTCCTACGCTTTGCTTTGTTACTCTAGGAACTTTGTATTCTCTGCACTGTTAAACATTAAGGCCTCTTCATGCTGTGCTGTCATTTCAATGGATGCCTCTGCCTCCTTACAGTCCACTTGTAATCCATTGCAGACCACTTGACACAGCCACAGACGTGTAGAAGATGTTTGGTGACAACAGATGTATAATCCCAGCTGTGACCCTTTGGAAAACCTTGGGGAAATTCGCTCTCTCATCTGTATCCCTTCCGTGTCTGTATTCTCAATTTCTTCCATACATTAAACTTCCTCTGCAGCATAATATTTGCCTCCTAGGTTTTTTGCCCTCCGTTCCTTATTTGCAGGCATGCTGGTGAAATTCCCTCCTGTGCAGAGCCCCGCACCCAGCATGACTCAATTCCTACTGAAGTGCTACACAGAGATGAAAATCAGCCCTGGAGCATGTCTGTGTGCCCTGGGCTTTCCTCCTACCCAAGATTAGGTGTTTGCACTTCTCTCTCATATAGAGCCCTTGGTCCTTTCCAGCCGCGGCTCCAGGAGTGATAATACTGCACTTTCCACATTGCAGAAACAGAGTATCAGCCCTCCAATCTTTCCAGCCCTTTCCTGATATACTATTAAAAACAGAGAGCGCTCTCATGCCTCCCTCCCAGTCATTCCTAACTTCAACATGGGTTGTGCAAAAGCATGTCCAAATTAAGACAAATCAATCCGAAGCAGATCTCATCTGCAATCCTGGATTGTAAACGCAGCTCTCTGAAAACGGGGGAGCCCAGGCCCTGTCTGCATCCTTGTGTCTACATGAACCTGGAGGCAGTAGTGCCCCATGCCATTTCCCCTGAACTGAGATGATGAAGGTTTCCTCCTGTAGGATTACAGGGGAGAATGGAGACTGCTGAGTGCTTGAAAGCCCTGGAGTGCCAGAGAGCTGGAAATGAAAAGCAACATACAAATTCACGGCTGAGTTTAATGGCATGGCTTTCAGGCATGTTGTGCACCCAGGATGGCCCCCGACACAAGTGGCAATCCTGAGGACTCAGCAGCTCTGCGAGGTGCCTGATCTATGTATTTCCAATATTCCTCAGGCATGATTGTTTCCTCAGGTGCTTTCTTTTCTTCTTGCCTGCTCTGTGATTGATGTTGACAGCCTGTGTCCCAGGTACAGTGACGCCATTTTTTCTTCTTTGGTACAATGATGGAAGCAGAAGCAGTTCCCTTCTGGGGATCATATATATCACCAAGCCAGCCTTATGGGCCCATTATTCATTTTCAGCTGGATTCTCCAACTCTCCAGTGACAGCAAGCAGAGAAGAGCCCCCAGTTCAGTCCACGCTCTGATGTGCGGGCGCGTCTGAAACTCCAAGTGGGGAAGGTGCATGAACTCGTGTGAAATCGTTATGTTGGGGTTTGGTTTTTTTGGTATTATTGTCTTAGCTTTTTCTTACTTCTCTTATGTTTCCTCGTCATTCCCTGGAGCTTGGCAACTTCATGCAACATGCTGTGGGGATAGCTATGTTAATTAATATTATTTCATAGATTGTGGAAGGATTTAATGAGCCCACCGCAGGAAAGCGTTCAGACATTTCAAATCCATGGACAGCCAGATTGCTTTTATCTCAGACCTGTATCATTAGACCTATTTTCATATCATATTTCCCTGTGATGGCGGGAGGCTGAGTTCAGGGACTGGGGAGGTGCCTGTGCCCTGTGGCCTCACATTGTTAAGAAGCTAATTCATCGTGAGTGGGCGCGTCTACACGAGACGCTAAATGCACAGTAGAGCACTTCTCCTGCTCATAGTCTGTCACGGCAAAAGCTGTGCTAATGGGCTGATGGGCAGGAGAATGAGTCTAGTGTGCATTAGCATCACTAAGAAGGCGCGTGCTGTGCTACTCTGCAGTAGTGCCCGTTACCGCGCATTGAGTTAGTTCCTATGACTACAGGTACTAAACTTAACGCACCACAACTCCGGCGCATTAATGCATAATGCTTGTCTTCTTTGCTGCTGTTTCAACTGATTGTTGACCCCTCTCTCCTGAACGTCAAGGGGAGTGGTGTGTAGAGGAAGAGGAACGCCCTCGGTGGTGAAGAGAGAATGGCGGATGTGCAGCTCTGTTGTCTGAGCTGGATTTCCAACGTGAAAGTTCATAAGGGATGTAATCCTCCTTCCTCAGGGCATCACCCAATAAGAAGGCTAGGCCTGTGTCTGTGGCAGTGAGGGGAAATAATTTTTAGGCTCAGATTATTCTATAATTATAATCCACAGGGCTTCTTACACCATTGCCACAAGCCCAAGGCATGAACAGTTTCAGGATTACAGACCATATATTTTAGAAGACATTACAACCCCTTGGCTCCCACTACCGTGTGACTGGAGTTAATGTGTACTGTGTCTCCTTTCCAAAATCTGCCTGGTATGGGTAGGCCTGTAATAGGAGAGCGGAGGAGAACGCGACAGTTATTCTAGCTATAGGCCGCCGCGAGTGACTTTACGGTGAAGATGCATCAGGATTTGTGTTTCGGGTGCACTCGTTCTAAAGAAAGGTTTGAACGTATGTAAAGCAAGATTGGTTTGCAGATTCACCCCAATGATGTAAGTGAGCAAGATGGAGCAATGTGCTAATAGTTCCTATACATTACATATAACAAACAGATCGGCTAATAGACTTTTTCCAGGCCTAGCCTGTAGTTACCGAATTTCTGCTGAAGCAGGCAAAACATCTGGAAATGAAGCTTTATGGACCAGTGATAGTGGCTTTCAGTTTTCAAGGTTAGAAAAGGTTTCTGTTTGGGGACAAAGTGTCCAAACACTCAAAAAGATATCCTCAGGACATGTTAAAAAAACCCAACACACCAGGGCAATATAAAGAAGATTAAATTTCCCCGTTTGTAATGAAGTGTTTTGGTGATGAATTTTCTCTTACTTGTGGAAAAGTGGGATGTGTCCTGGGAAAGATGTGCACAGTATGGCTCTGATGCTTTCACCTAGACATATCTTACTTGGAAGAAGGCCAGCAGTCTGAAGGTGAAAACAAGCATATAGCCCTGAAAGCCCTGGAAAGAGGAGCCCAAGAAAAGGACTTGAAGAGTTGTTGTATTCTACCTGGTTCTTTCTGTTTCTGTGGGGCAGGGACCAGAACGCAAGCACTCCCCAGTGCAGCGTCTCTGAAGAGTCAGGCACCCAGGTCACCCCTTGCTGGGTGAATGCCTGACGGTGTTCAAGAGGTGGGCCCTAGCTCCCTCACTGGCTGAACAGAGGCACCTTAGCAAACTGCAAGGCAGGTGTAAAAGCTCTTGAGCTGGGTGGGAGTGCAGAACTGCCCCCTCCTTTAGCATTTCTCTAGGTGATTACTAAGTACTCGTGGGCTGTCAAGATGGTCCCCAGCGGGGTGCCTACCATCTCTCCATTCTCTGCACACAGAGCCAAGGCACCCGATGCTGAACCCCTCTTCACAGGCACCAGTGTCTCCTCATTGTCTGCAGAACGATCCTAAACCCATTCACATGGAACCAATCTCTTCGGATAAAGATGCTAAGGTTTCAGTGATTGCATCGCTTTGCATTAGAAAAGGGGAATGGCTACATATGCATTAATGTGCTTTAAGTACTGTGCATTATATTTAGTACCTGCAGGGTAAATTGAGCCATGCTGGGTGCGGGTCTCTGTGCAGGAGAGTTTCACCAGCACGGTTGCAAATAAGGAATGGAGGGGAAAAAGCCCAGGAGGGAAATATCATGCTACAGCGTCATTTTAATGCAGTGAAGAACTTGAATATACAGACACAGAAGGGATCCGGAGGAGAGACAAAATACTCCCAAAGATTTCCAAAGGGCCACAACCGGGTTTCTGCTCCTGGCCCATTGTGTACAAGGTGTGCTTCTTTCTGTGCAACTGCTGACTTGAAATTGTGAGTTGTTTCCATCGATTTATTTACTACTTGTCTCCCTGAATAATGCCACATGAGGAAAAGCACCATGTAAGGAGGCGAATAAGCAGCTTCTATATGAGAAAGTTCCTGTAGCCAATATTTTAGCTAGAAGCTAAAAATAAAACAGCTTCTCTTTCCTGTTGATACCAAACCCCTTTGACACCACTGTGGCTGTGTCAAGTGGTCTGCAATGGATTACACATGGACTCTAGGGAAGCAGAGGCCTCTGTTTATATAAGTGCACGGCATGAAGAGGCCTTACTGCTTAACGGTGTGGAGAATTCAAGGTTCCTAGAGTGACAAAGCAAGGCATGGGAAACACGTGTATAGGAGAGGGAGTCTTGTAGCAATGCAAAGCGCTCACAGTGGAGGTGCTGAGTGCTTAGCCCTGCTCCCAGCTATGTTCTTCACATCAGCTGTGAGTCTGTATCTCCCTTTCCATATCTGTGTTGCTCCAAGTGCTGTGGATATTCAAGCTGCATTTAGCATGGCCAGCAGCCTCCAGAGCTAACCTGACGGCACCACCAGTGGGGTACGGACCAGCAGCAACCTTGGCAGACCAGCCTTCTGCATTGGTCACAGCAACAACACGTGCATGGTGGCCTTCTACGGTAGTGGGGAAAACAGCCAGACTGGCCATGGTAAGGCAGGTCTTCGATTGTGTCCAGGCTGTCAAACATTTTGCCGTGCTGGCGGCGAACCTGAAACACATCAGGGAGTAGAGGAGACATGACACATCTGCAGTAGTGATGGGATCAAGGCTCAAAACTTGTGTGCGACTCTCTGGGACATCTGGTAGGGACCCAGGGACCAGGAAATGGAGGGGACCCATCTGTCACTGTCAGTGCTCTCCTTTCCCCCCCCTTGTCCCTTTGCTCCACTTGCCCTCAGCCTCTCACCACTTTCTTTGCCTGCAAAAGGCTGGATGGAAAGTAGGCTCCAGAACCCAAGTCTTCCTCTTTCTGTCCCCTACCACTGGGATCTCGGGGGCAAAGGTACCTCCCACATCTGATGCTTGTTGCACTGCAGGAAGGATTCAGCCTTAGGCAGGTTCCAGTTTTGGATCCCACACTCCCTGGAAGACAGGGGTGCAGGGAATGCCCCCAGTTGGGGAGAGAGGCGGGATGTTGGATATTGCTCCATATGCTGTGGGCTTTGAAAGGAGTGAAGGAACATGCTGTCTGGTTTGGATTGGAGAGGCTTGTGTGTCTTCATTCAATCTAAGGGGCTCCTGGACACCTAGCTCAGGATCTGGATTGTCACTCCTGACTGGGCACACTTATGCTTTGCACATGGCATGACACAGCATCTCCTCACCTGGTCCCTTTTCCACTCTGGCCATGCTGAGTGTCCCAAATGCCCTTAAAATGCCAACCTCAGTTGTGGGCTCCCTTCTGCCGGCCACCCACCTACTGCAACAAAAGCAGCAAAAAGAAAGAAAGACCCTGAGCAAGGCAGAAGGTGCCGTGCAGTAAGAGCCAGACCTTCGTGATGGTTGTAAAGACAGTCGTAGAAAGGCCAAAATCAGGGATGCGATGACCTACTCCCTCTGCTTGTGGTCACGTGTTCGGTCCCAGTTCTTCTGGGTTTTCTGGACATGAGTTAATAGGTGTAGTACTGGGAGGGTAGGGAAAAACTTGCTGAAACTCAAGGTTTCCTTTTTGGGGGATATTCTACAGCACTTTGAACTGGGCATTGAGCTGGATTCGGACAAGAAGTCAGTATTTGAGAACATTTCCATGATTGAATTTTGTGTATTATAGTGCCACAAAAACCCAATGAACTGCAAGGAATTGGGAGGAGTGTCCCAGAGCTCCCGACACACACTCAGAAAGTGTTCAGAGTCACTCAGACGCTGGGTTGTACCTTAGAGAAGGGTATTCACGCTCCCCAGCCCTTTTTCTAACAAGACCAACAAAATCAAATTTCACTCCACACACTTCAACTCCATCCTCTAAAAACCTGCACAGATCAAGTGTTCACGTTCCTAGAGGTACTAACGGGATATTTTAAGGAGAACAGGGCTTTCCCATTACTATTTTATTGTTTAGGAACTGTCAACCGCAGAGAAGAAGTAGAGCTATTTTTCATTTGAAAACCTGTAGCCTCTTATAAAAAAGCTTTCCACTTTGTACTGAACTTGTCAAGGTGACATCTCCCCAGCACCTAGTTCATTGCCACACTTGCTTTTTCGGTGGCAGGTTCGGCTCTTCCTGCACAAAGTAGGTGAAGTGAAAGAAGATGGCCACATGATGTACTTCCTCATCCTTTACTTCAGAAGATGGTCCAGGAGAAGCTTGACCCAAAAAAACAAGAGACAGGAAAGCCAAACATGGAAGTGGCTCTAAAATAATTATACCCTTGTTTATGACATATTTAGAAGTCCGAAATGCCAAACCTTATTTAATAGCATATAGCATAAAGTTATCTCACAAAACCATCTCAGAGGCTGAATGCTTTTTCAGGTTCACGTGTAGCACTCAGAATTATCACATTTATTAACTAATTGACTAGCAGTAACATGACTTTACCTCACCCTGTCATAGCTTAGGTTCACTGAACCTAGGGCTAATCAGTGACACGGTGGATATTCTAATATTCTCAGAATTTAGAAAATTGAAGCACTTCATTAACTGTCATTAAAGCTGTTACAGGGCAGTAACCATTACATAATTACAAAGTTCATAATTTCGTACCAGAAGACACTCCTGTATGTAGCTAGGCAGCCCCCTTAAAAATGCAAATAAAGCTCACTTGTTTTTAAGCACTAATTAGGTCATGAATAATACTCCTGGAATTGGGGGCTCTTTGATTTGCATTGAAGAAGCAGTGGCAGGTTTCTGTGTTTTTTGATAAAATTTCACTGGCCAGATCTGGTGGTGGTGTTACTTAATATAGTAATGAATTTCTAGGACATTTGAAAGAGGGAAAGATGCCTCTCCTTTCTCAAATAAATGAAAACTTTGTTTGGGTGTTGTTCTGTAAAGGGTGGGAAGCTAAAGGGTTCAGATTAGCTCAATCAACTCAACACACTTCACCTCAGTAAGAACACAAGAAATGCCACGTGGGACAGATCAGAGGTCCATCGTGAACTTTCCAACAGCTCTCTTAGTTCGGTGTGGAAAAAGTCAAGGATGTTCATCTCATACAGCTTCAAAGCTGTACTCAGACCTTTCGTAAGACCTCATGCTTTCTGTTCTCCTACAACCATGCCCTGCCATTGCCACCAAGCAGCACAGCAATAGGCTTCTGCCATGAACCCTGCCGTTGCTGCATTGGTGAAACCACTGGATATTAATGAAGAAATAAATCTCTTATTGAGATGAGGGGGAAATTGAACCCAGAGACAAAAAAGATAACCAAACCTTGACATAAAGTAAACTAATACACAGTCAAAGTTGAAGGCACTCCAGAAGTTATAAAACCCATAGGAGGGGTTCGCAAGACGTATGAAGCATGTCAGTCCTTCCCCCAGTCAATGGGCTGACATCCATGGGTTTTGGTGGGCACTGAATCCGAAAATGTCAGGTGCGCACCTGAGCATACTAAACAATGGCTCCTTCTCCTCTTTGGGTTTCAGAAACACCCCGCTCCCCACCGCATAACAGTATGGACCAAACTGGATTCATGCACAGGAGAGCAAATGGTTCCGCCAACACCTGCTCTGCGTACCCTGCAGACGTACCCCAAATCCTCCAAGTCTAATGAAGTCCATAGAGCAAGAGCAGGAAGAAGGTTGACCCATAAACTTTTAATTGAAAAGACACCTGGAGGGGTGTAATTTGCCAGTCCTAAACTAAATTAAAAACACAATAATTACAAACACAGAGTGAAACAATTACAGTATTTGGCGGGTTGGCACACGTGACACACACACGTTTTGTCATTAACCAGGACATCAAGTACAGAAGATGCCGCAAATGCTCCCGTCCGTCTGACAACTGTATAAAAGGTTGCACAGTGAGGATATTTTAATCACTTCTTGACTTCTCTCTTCAGTGAGCCAGGTAAGTCCAATTCAGCTTCGTCTCTTTCAAGCATCTTTCTTTCCGCTGTAATTTAAAAACTGAACTTGCTCTTGTGTTCATTGGTTTTCACAATGCTCAGGGTCTTTCACTTGTTTTTGTTGTTTTACTGAACATGGTGGGTGGCAGGAATTAGGGCCCCCCAGCTGAGGTTGGCATTTCAAGGGCATTTGGGACAGTAATGGCCAGAATGAAAGAGGCACCCAGCTGAAGTGATGAAGTGCCATGTCTTGTTCAAGGTGTAGGAGTGCGCAGTCAGGAGTGACAATCCAAATCCTGACCCTGATGCCCAAGGCCCCCTTAGCTCAAAGAAGAGACTTTAGGTCCTCCAATTTAAAGCAGGCAGCAAGTTCAGTCACTGAAAAGCTCAGAAGAGAGGGAGCAATATCCCAAATCCCACCTCTCTCCCCAACTGGGGTGATTCCCGGCAGCCCTGACATTTCCCGGGATTGTGGGATCCAGAACTGCCAACTGCCTAAGGCTGAATCCTTCCTGCAGTGCAACAAGCTTCAGGGGTGCAATGCACCTTCGCCCCCAATCCCAGTGGTAGGAGACAGAAAGAGGAAGACTTGGGTTCTGGGTCCTGAAGTGAAGGCACATTCCCCGCATCCCAGGACTGTGCTTGCGCCATCGGACCAGGGGTTGCCTTGGCCTGCACTAAATGCTCCCTGCCCCACTCCTGCTGCAGCTGCCCCACAGGGCCCTGGAGCCTGCTTTCCAGCCAGCATTTTGAAGGCAAAGGAAGAGAGAAGGCTTCGAAGGTGTTGTTGGGGGGAGCGGTTGATGAGAAGTAGAGGAAAGCAAGGAGGCGGAGGAAAGGAGAGCTGTGACACCGGGACAAAGGAGGGCTGAGGTCAGCATTTCCATGCTCCATTCCATAGTCTCTATGTCCCTGCCAGATTGCCCTGAGACTCGCACCCAAGTTAGGCCCCTTTGATCAATCCGCACTGCCCATGTGTCATGTTTCCTCTGCTCCCTGCTGTGTTTCAGGTTCGCCTTCATCACTGCAAGATGTCTGACAGCCTGGACATGCTGGATGACCTGTACTACCAGAGTCCAGATTGTTGTTGGAGACCCCGCCGCAGAAGGCCATGTTATTGTTGTTGCTATGATCCATGCACTGGACAGCTAATTTGGCAGGGATGGTGCTGTTGCCCCGGGTGGGGCGGTAGGGGCAGATACGGAAGGTGCTGGCCATGCTAAATCCAGCTCGGATATCCACGGCACGTGGAGCAAAACGGACATGACAAGCAAGATACAGATTCCTGGCTGACCCGACGGACATGGCTCAGAGCAGTGCTAAGTGTGAGGGCTTGGCATTGCTACAAGACTCCCTCCCCCATTCTCCTGTCTCCTACGCTTTGCTTTGTTACTCTAGGAACTTTGTATTCTCTGCACTGTTAAACATTAAGGCCTCTTCATGCTGTGCTGTCATTTCAATGGATGCCTCTGCCTCCTTACAGTCCACTTGTAATCCATTGCAGACCACTTGACACAGCCACAGACGTGTAGAAGATGTTTGGTGACAACAGATGTATAATCCCAGCTGTGACCCTTTGGAAAACCTTGGGGAAATTCGCTCTCTCATCTGTATCCCTTCCGTGTCTGTATTCTCAATTTCTTCCATACATTAAACTTCCTCTGCAGCATAATATTTGCCTCCTAGGTTTTTTGCCCTCCGTTCCTTATTTGCAGGCATGCTGGTGAAATTCCCTCCTGTGCAGAGCCCCGCACCCAGCATGACTCAATTCCTACTGAAGTGCTACACAGAGATGAAAATCAGCCCTGGAGCATGTCTGTGTGCCCTGGGCTTTCCTCCTACCCAAGATCAGGTGTTTGCACTTCTCTCTCATATAGAGCCCTTGGTCCTTTCCAGCCGCGGCTCCAGGAGTGATAATACTGCACTTTCCACATTGCAGAAACAGAGTATCAGCCCTCCAATCTTTCCAGCCCTTTCCTGATATACTATTAAAAACAGAGAGCGCTCTCATGCCTCCCTCCCAGTCATTCCTAACTTCAACATGGGTTGTGCAAAAGCATGTCCAAATTAAGACAAATCAATCCGAAGCAGATCTCATCTGCAATCCTGGATTGTAAACGCAGCTCTCTGAAAACGGGGGAGCCCAGGCCCTGTCTGCATCCTTGTGTCTACATGAACCTGGAGGCAGTAGTGCCCCATGCCATTTCCCCTGAACTGAGATGATGAAGGTTTCCTCCTGTAGGATTACAGGGGAGAATGGAGACTGCTGAGTGCTTGAAAGCCCTGGAGTGCCAGAGAGCTGGAAATGAAAAGCAACATACAAATTCACGGCTGAGTTTAATGGCATGGCTTTCAGGCATGTTGTGCACCCAGGATGGCCCCCGACACAAGTGGCAATCCTGAGGACTCAGCAGCTCTGCGAGGTGCCTGATCTATGTATTTCCAATATTCCTCAGGCATGATTGTTTCCTCAGGTGCTTTCTTTTCTTCTTGCCTGCTCTGTGATTGATGTTGACAGCCTGTGTCCCAGGTACAGTGACGCCATTTTTTCTTCTTTGGTACAATGATGGAAGCAGAAGCAGTTCCCTTCTGGGGATCATATATATCACCAAGCCGAGCCTTATGGGCCCATTCCTCATTTTCAGCTGGATTCTCCAACTCTCCAGTGACAGCAAGCAGAGAAGAGCCCCCAGTTCAGTCCACGCTCTGATGTGAGGGCGCGTCTGAAACTCCAAGTGGGGAAGGTGCATGAACTCGTGTGAAATCGTTATGTTGGGGTTCGGTTTTTTTGGTATTATTGTCTTAGCTTTTTCTTTCTTCTCTTATGTTTCCTCGTCATTCCCCGGAGCTTGGCAACTTCATGCAACATGCTGTGGGGATAGCTATGTTAATTAATATTATTTCATAGATTGTGGAAGGATTTAATGAGCCCACCGCAGGAAAGCGTTCAGACATTTCAAATCCATGGACAGCCAGATTGCTTCTATCTCAGACCTGTATCATTAGACCTATTTTCATATCATATTTCCCTGTGATGGCGGGAGGCTGAGTTCAGGGACTGGGGAGGTGCCTGTGCCCTGTGGCCTCACATTGTTAAGAAGCTAATTCATCGTGAGTGGGCGCGTCTACACGAGACGCTAAATGCACAGTAGAGCACTTCTCCTGCTCATAGTCTGTCACGGCAAAAGCTGTGCTAATGGGCTGATGGGCAGGAGAATGAGTCTAGTGTGCATTAGCATCACTAAGAAGGCGCGTGCTGTGCTACTCTGCAGTAGTGCCCGTTACCGCGCATTGAGTTAGTTCCTATGACTACAGGTACTAAACTTAACGCACCACAACTCCGGCGCATTAATGCATAATGCTTGTCTTCTTTGCTGCTGTTTCAACTGATTGTTGACCCCTCTCTCCTGAACGTCAAGGGGAGTGGTGTGTAGAGGAAGAGGAACGCCCTCGGTGGTGAAGAGAGAATGGCGGATGTGCAGCTCTGTTGTCTGAGCTGGATTTCCAACGTGAAAGTTCATAAGGGATGTAATCCTCCTTCCTCAGGGCATCACCCAATAAGAAGGCTAGGCCTGTGTCTGTGGCAGTGAGGGGAAATAATTTTTAGGCTCAGATTATTCTATAATTATAATCCACAGGGCTTCTTACACCATTGCCACAAGCCCAAGGCATGAACAGTTTCAGGATTACAGACCATATATTTTAGAAGACATTACAACCCCTTGGCTCCCACTACCGTGTGACTGGAGTTAATGTGTACTGTGTCTCCTTTCCAAAATCTGCCTGGTATGGGTAGGCCTGTAATAGGAGAGCGGAGGAGAACGCGACAGTTATTCTAGCTATAGGCCACCGCGAGTGACTTTACGGTGAAGATGCATCAGGATTTGTGTTTCGGGTGCACTCGTTCTAAAGAAAGGTTTGAACGTATGTAAAGCAAGATTGGTTTGCAGATTCACCCCAATGATGTAAGTGTGCAAGATGGAGCAATGTGCTAATAGTTCCTATACATTACATATAACAAACAGATCGGCTAATAGACTTTTTCCAGGCCTAGCCTGTAGTTACCGAATTTCTGCTGAAGCAGGCAAAACATCTGGAAATGAAGCTTTATGGACCAGTGATAGTGGCTTTCAGTTTTCAAGGTTAGAAAAGGTTTCTGTTTGGGGACAAAGTGTCCAAACACTCAAAAAGATATCCTCAGGACATGTTAAAAAAACCCAACACACCAGGGCAATATAAAGAAGATTAAATTTCCCCGTTTGTAATGAAGTGTTTTGGTGATGAATTTTCTCTTACTTGTGGAAAAGTGGGATGTGTCCTGGGAAAGATGTGCACAGTATGGCTCTGATGCTTTCACCTAGACATATCTTACTTGGAAGAAGGCCAGCAGTCTGAAGGTGAAAACAAGCATATAGCCCTGAAAGCCCTGGAAAGAGGAGCCCAAGAAAAGGACTTGAAGAGTTGTTGTATTCTACCTGGTTCTTTCTGTTTCTGTGGGGCAGGGACCAGAACGCAAGCACTCCCCAGTGCAGCGTCTCTGAAGAGTCAGGCACCCAGGTCACCCCTTGCTGGGTGAATGCCTGATGGTGTTCAAGAGGTGGGCCCTAGCTCCCTCACTGGCTGAACAGAGGCACCTTAGCAAACTGCAAGGCAGGTGTAAAAGCTCTTGAGCTGGGTGGGAGTGCAGAACTGCCCCCTCCTTTAGCATTTCTCTAGGTGATTACTAAGTACTCGTGGGCTGTCAAGATGGTCCCCAGCGGGGTGCCTACCATCTCTCCATTCTCTGCACACAGAGCCAAGGCACCCGATGCTGAACCCCTCTTCACAGGCACCAGTGTCTCCTCATTGTCTGCAGAACGATCCTAAACCCATTCACATGGAACCAATCTCTTCGGATAAAGATGCTAAGGTTTCAGTGATTGCATCGCTTTGCATTAGAAAAGGGGAATGGCTACATATGCATTAATGTGCTTTAAGTACTGTGCATTATATTTAGTACCTGCAGGGTAAATTGAGCCATGCTGGGTGCGGGTCTCTGTGCAGGAGAGTTTCACCAGCACGGTTGCAAATAAGGAATGGAGGGGAAAAAGCCCAGGAGGGAAATATCATGCTACAGCGTCATTTTAATGCAGTGAAGAACTTGAATATAGAGACACAGAAGGGATCCGGAGGAGAGACAAAATACTCCCAAAGATTTCCAAAGGGCCACAACCGGGTTTCTGCTCCTGGCCCATTGTGTACAAGGTGTGCTTCTTTCTGTGCAACTGCTGACTTGAAATTGTGAGTTGTTTCCATCGATTTATTTACTACTTGTCTCCCTGAATAATGCCACATGAGGAAAAGCACCATGTAAGGAGGCGAATAAGCAGCTTCTCCATGAGAAAGTTCCTGTAGCCAATATTTTAGCTAGAAGCTAAAAATAAAACAGCTTCTCTTTCCTGTTGATACCAAACCCCTTTGACACCACTGTGGCTGTGTCAAGTGGTCTGCAATGGATTACACATGGACTCTAGGGAAGCAGAGGCCTCTGTTTATATAAGTGCACGGCATGAAGAGGCCTTACTGCTTAACGGTGTGGAGAATTCAAGGTTCCTAGAGTGACAAAGCAAGGCATGGGAAACACGTGTATAGGAGAGGGAGTCTTGTAGCAATGCAAAGCGCTCACAGTGGAGGTGCTGAGTGCTTAGCCCTGCTCCCAACTATGTTCTTCACATCAGCTGTGAGTCTGTATCTCCCTTTCCATATCTGTGTTGCTCCAAGTGCTGTGGATATTCAAGCTGCATTTAGCATGGCCAGCAGCCTCCAGAGCTAACCTGACGGCACCACCAGTGGGGTACGGACCAGCAGCAACCTTGGCAGACCAGCCTTCTGCATTGGTTACAGCAACAATACGTGCATGGTGGCCTTCTACGGTAGTGGGGAAAACAGCCAGACTGGCCATGGTAAGGCAGGTCTTCGATTGTGTCCAGGCTGTCAAACATTTTGCCGTGCTGGCGGCGAACCTGAAACACATCAGGGAGTAGAGGAGACATGACACATCTGCAGTAGTGATGGGATCAAGGCTCAAAACTTGTGTGCGACTCTCTGGGACATCTGGTAGGGACCCAGGGACCAGGAAATGGAGGGGACCCATCTGTCACTGTCAGTGCTCTCCTTTCCCCCTCTTGTCCCTTTGCTCCACTTGCCCTCAGCCTCTCACCACTTTCTTTGCCTGCAAAAGGCTGGATGGAAAGTAGGCTCCAGAACCCAAGTCTTCCTCTTTCTGTCCCCTACCACTGGGATCTCGGGGGCAAAGGTACCTCCCACATCTGATGCTTGTTGCACTGCAGGAAGGATTCAGCCTTAGGCAGGCTCCAGTTTTGGATCCCACACTCCCTGGAAGACAGGGGTGCAGGGAATGCCCCCAGTTGGGGAGAGAGGCGGGATTTTGGATATTGCTCCATATGCTGTGGGCTTTGAAAGGAGTGAAGGAACATGCTGTCTGGTTTGGATTGGAGAGGCTTGTGTGTCTTCATTCAATCTAAGGGGCTCCTGGACACCTAGCTCAGGATCTGGATTGTCACTCCTGACTGGGCACACTTATGCTTTGCACATGGCATGACACAGCATCTCCTCACCTGGTCCCTTTTCCACTCTGGCCATTAGTGTCCCAAATGCCCTTAAAATGCCAACCTCAGTTGTGGGCTCTCTTCTGCCGGCCACCCACCTACTGCAACAAAAGCAGCAAAAAGAAAGAAAGACCCTGAGCAAGGCAGAAGGTGCCGTGCAGTAAGAGCCAGACCTTCGTGATGGTTGTAAAGACAGTCGTAGAAAGGCCAAAATCAGGGATGAGATGACCTACTCCCTCTGCTTGTGGTCACGTGTTCGGTCCCAGTTCTTCTGGGTTTTCTGGACATGAGTTAATAGGTGTAGTACTGGGAGGGTAGGGAAAAACTTGCTGAAACTCAAGGTTTCCTTTTTGGGGGATATTCTACAGCACTTTGAACTGGGCATTGAGCTGGATTCGGACAAGAAGTCAGTATTTGAGAACATTTCCATGATTGAATTTTGTGTATTATAGTGCCACAAAAACCCAATGAACTGCAAGGAATTGGGAGGAGTGTCCCAGAGCTCCCGACACACACTCAGAAAGTGTTCAGAGTCACTCAGACGCTGGGTTGTACCTTAGAGAAGGGTATTCACGCTCCCCAGCCCTTTTTCTAACAAGACCAACAAAATCAAATTTCACTCCACACACTTCAACTCCATCCTCTAAAAACCTGCACAGATCAAGTGTTCACGTTCCTAGAGGTACTAACGGGATATTTTAAGGAGAACAGGGCTTTCCCATTACTATTTTATTGTTTAGGAACTGTCAACCGCAGAGAAGAAGTAGAGCTATTTTTCATTTGAAAACCTGTAGCCTCTTATAAAAAAGCTTTCCACTTTGTACTGAACTTGTCAAGGTGACATCTCCCCAGCACCTAGTTCATTGCCACACTTGCTTTTTCGGTGGCAGGTTCGGCTCTTCCTGCACAAAGTAGGTGAAGTGAAAGAAGATGGCCACATGATGTACTTCCTCATCCTTTACTTCAGAAGATGGTCCAGGAGAAGCTTGACCCAAAAAAACAAGAGACAGGAAAGCCAAACATGGAAGTGGCTCTAAAATAATTATACCCTTGTTTATGACATATTTAGAAGTCCGAAATGCCAAACCTTATTTAATAGCATATAGCATAAAGTTATCTCACAAAACCATCTCAGAGGCTGAATGCTTTTTCAGGTTCACGTGTAGCACTCAGAATTATCACATTTATTAACTAATTGACTAGCAGTAACATGACTTTACCTCACCCTGTCATAGCTTAGGTTCACTGAACCTAGGGCTAATCAGTGACACGGTGGATATTCTAATATTCTCAGAATTTAGAAAATTGAAGCACTTCATTAACTGTCATTAAAGCTGTTACAGGGCAGTAACCATTACATAATTACAAAGTTCATAATTTCGTACCAGAAGACACTCCTGTATGTAGCTAGGCAGCCCCCTTAAAAATGCAAATAAAGCTCACTTGTTTTTAAGCACTAATTAGGTCATGAATAATACTCCTGGAATTGGGGGCTCTTTGATTTGCATTGAAGAAGCAGTGGCAGGTTTCTGTGTTTTTTGATAAAATTTCACTGGCCAGATCTGGTGGTGGTGTTACTTAATATAGTAATGAATTTCTAGGACATTTGAAAGAGGGAAAGATGCCTCTCCTTTCTCAAATATATGAAAACTTTGTTTGGGTGTTGTTCTGTAAAGGGTGGGAAGCTAAAGGGTTCAGATTAGCTCAATCAACTCAACACACTTCACCTCAGTAAGAACACAAGAAATGCCACGTGGGACAGATCAGAGGTCCATCGTGAACTTTCCAACAGCTCTCTTAGTTCGGTGTGGAAAAAGTCAAGGATGTTCATCTCATACAGCTTCAAAGCTGTACTCAGACCTTTCGTAAGACCTCATGCTTTCTGTTCTCCTACAACCATGCCCTGCCATTGCCACCAAGCAGCACAGCAATAGGCTTCTGCCATGAACCCTGCCGTTGCTGCATTGGTGAAACCACTGGATATTAATGAAGAAATAAATCTCTTATTGAGATGAGGGGGAAATTGAACCCAGAGACAAAAAAGATAACCAAACCTTGACATAAAGTAAACTAATACACAGTCAAAGTTGAAGGCACTCCAGAAGTTATAAAACCCATAGGAGGGGTTCGCAAGATGTATGAAGCATGTCAGTCCTTTCCCCAGTCAATGTGCTGACATCCATGGGTTTTGGTGGGCACTGAATCCGAAAATGTCAGGTGCGCACCTGAGCATACTAAACAATGGCTCCTTCTCCTCTTTGGGTTTCAGAAACACCCCGCTCCCCACCGCATAACAGTATGGACCAAACTGGATTCATGCATAGGAGAGCAAATGGTTCCGCCAACACCTGCTCTGCGTACCCTGCAGACGTACCCCAAATCCTCCAAGTCTAATGAAGTCCATAGAGCAAGAGCAGGAAGAAGGTTGACCCATAAACTTTTAATTGAAAAGACACCTGGAGGGGTGTAATTTGCCAGTCCTAAACTAAATTAAAAACACAATAATTACAAACACAGAGTGAAACAATTACAGTATTTGGCGGGTTGGCACACGTGACACACACACGTTTTGTCATTAACCAGGACATCAAGTACAGAAGATGCCGCAAATGCTCCCGTCCGTCTGACAACTGTATAAAAGGTTGCACAGTGAGGATATTTTAATCACTTCTTGACTTCTCTCTTCAGTGAGCCAGGTAAGTCCAATTCAGCTTCGTCTCTTTCAAGCATCTTTCTTTCCGCTGTAATTTAAAAACTGAACTTGCTCTTGTGTTCATTGGTTTTCACAATGCTCAGGGTCTTTCACTTGTTTTTGTTGTTTTACTGAACATGGTGGGTGGCAGGAATTAGGGCCCCCCAGCTGAGGTTGGCATTTCAAGGGCATTTGGGACAGTAATGGCCAGAATGAAAGAGGCACCCAGCTGAAGTGATGAAGTGCCATGTCTTGTTCAAGGTGTAGGAGTGCGCAGTCAGGAGTGACAATCCAAATCCTGACCCTGATGCCCAAGGCCCCCTTAGCTCAAAGAAGAGACTTTAGGTCCTCCAATTTAAAGCAGGCAGCAAGTTCAGTCACTGAAAAGCTCAGAAGAGAGGGAGCAATATCCCAAATCCCACCTCTCTCCCCAACTGGGGTGATTCCCGGCAGCCCTGACATTTCCCGGGATTGTGGGATCCAGAACTGCCAACTGCCTAAGGCTGAATCCTTCCTGCAGTGCAACAAGCTTCAGGGGTGCAATGCACCTTCGCCCCCAATCCCAGTGGTAGGAGACAGAAAGAGGAAGACTTGGGTTCTGGGTCCTGAAGTGAAGGCACATTCCCCGCATCCCAGGACTGTGCTTGCGCCATCGGACCAGGGGTTGCCTTGGCCTGCACTAAATGCTCCCTGCCCCACTCCTGCTGCAGCTGCCCCACAGGGCCCTGGAGCCTGCTTTCCAGCCAGCATTTTGAAGGCAAAGGAAGAGAGAAGGCTTCGAAGGTGTTGTTGGGGGGAGCGGTTGATGAGAAGTAGAGGAAAGCAAGGAGGCGGAGGAAAGGAGAGCTGTGACACCGGGACAAAGGAGGGCTGAGGTCAGCATTTCCATGCTCCATTCCATAGTCTCTATGTCCCTGCCAGATTGCCCTGAGACTCGCACCCAAGTTAGGCCCCTTTGATCAATCCGCACTGCCCATGTGTCATGTTTCCTCTGCTCCCTGCTGTGTTTCAGGTTCGCCTTCATCACTGCAAGATGTCTGACAGCCTGGACATGCTGGATGACCTGTACTACCAGAGTCCAGATTGTTGTTGGAGACCCCGCCGCAGAAGGCCATGTTATTGTTGTTGCTATGATCCATGCACTGGACAGCTAATTTGGCAGGGATGGTGCTGTTGCCCCGGGTGGGGCGGTAGGGGCAGATACGGAAGGTGCTGGCCATGCTAAATCCAGCTCGGATATCCACGGCACGTGGAGCAAAACGGACATGACAAGCAAGATACAGATTCCTGGCTGACCCGACGGACATGGCTCAGAGCAGTGCTAAGTGTGAGGGCTTGGCATTGCTACAAGACTCCCTCCCCCATTCTCCTGTCTCCTACGCTTTGCTTTGTTACTCTAGGAACTTTGTATTCTCTGCACTGTTAAACATTAAGGCCTCTTCATGCTGTGCTGTCATTTCAATGGATGCCTCTGCCTCCTTACAGTCCACTTGTAATCCATTGCAGACCACTTGACACAGCCACAGACGTGTAGAAGATGTTTGGTGACAACAGATGTATAATCCCAGCTGTGACCCTTTGGAAAACCTTGGGGAAATTCGCTCTCTCATCTGTATCCCTTCCGTGTCTGTATTCTCAATTTCTTCCATACATTAAACTTCCTCTGCAGCATAATATTTGCCTCCTAGGTTTTTTGCCCTCCGTTCCTTATTTGCAGGCATGCTGGTGAAATTCCCTCCTGTGCAGAGCCCCGCACCCAGCATGACTCAATTCCTACTGAAGTGCTACACAGAGATGAAAATCAGCCCTGGAGCATGTCTGTGTGCCCTGAGCTTTCCTCCTACCCAAGATTAGGTGTTTGCACTTCTCTCTCATATAGAGCCCTTGGTCCTTTCCAGCCGCGGCTCCAGGAGTGATAATACTGCACTTTCCACATTGCAGAAACAGAGTATCAGCCCTCCAATCTTTCCAGCCCTTTCCTGATATACTATTAGAAACAGAGAGCGCTCTCATGCCTCCCTC
The DNA here is from genome assembly GCF_030867095.1 of Alligator mississippiensis. Classification (NCBI taxonomy): domain Eukaryota; kingdom Metazoa; phylum Chordata; order Crocodylia; family Alligatoridae; genus Alligator; species Alligator mississippiensis. The sequence continues at coordinate 13,873,214 of NC_081838.1, forward strand.
CCAGTCATTCCTAACTTCAACATGGGTTGTGCAAAAGCATGTCCAAATTAAGACAAATCAATCCGAAGCAGATCTCATCTGCAATCCTGGATTGTAAACGCAGCTCTCTGAAAACGGGGGAGCCCAGGCCCTGTCTGCATCCTTGTGTCTACATGAACCTGGAGGCAGTAGTGCCCCATGCCATTTCCCCTGAACTGAGATGATGAAGGTTTCCTCCTGTAGGATTACAGGGGAGAATGGAGACTGCTGAGTGCTTGAAAGCCCTGGAGTGCCAGAGAGCTGGAAATGAAAAGCAACATACAAATTCACGGCTGAGTTTAATGGCATGGCTTTCAGGCATGTTGTGCACCCAGGATGGCCCCCGACACAAGTGGCAATCCTGAGGACTCAGCAGCTCTGCGAGGTGCCTGATCTATGTATTTCCAATATTCCTCAGGCATGATTGTTTCCTCAGGTGCTTTCTTTTCTTCTTGCCTGCTCTGTGATTGATGTTGACAGCCTGTGTCCCAGGTACAGTGACGCCATTTTTTCTTCTTTGGTACAATGATGGAAGCAGAAGCAGTTCCCTTCTGGGGATCATATATATCACCAAGCCAGCCTTATGGGTCCATTCCTCATTTTCAGCTGGATTCTCCAACTCTCCAGTGACAGCAAGCAGAGAAGAGCCCCCAGTTCAGTCCACGCTCTGATGTGCGGGCGCGTCTGAAACTCCAAGTGGGGAAGGTGCATGAACTCGTGTGAAATCGTTATGTTGGGGTTTGGTTTTTTTGGTATTATTGTCTTAGCTTTTTCTTTCTTCTCTTATGTTTCCTCGTCATTCCCCGGAGCTTGGCAACTTCATGCAACATGCTGTGGGGATAGCTATGTTAATTAATATTATTTCATAGATTGTGGAAGGATTTAATGAGCCCACCGCAGGAAAGCGTTCAGACATTTCAAATCCATGGACAGCCAGATTGCTTCTATCTCAGACCTGTATCATTAGACCTATTTTCATATCATATTTCCCTGTGATGGCGGGAGGCTGAGTTCAGGGACTGGGGAGGTGCCTGTGCCCTGTGGCCTCACATTGTTAAGAAGCTAATTCATCGTGAGTGGGCGCGTCTACACGAGACGCTAAATGCACAGTAGAGCACTTCTCCTGCTCATAGTCTGTCACGGCAAAAGCTGTGCTAATGGGCTGATGGGCAGGAGAATGAGTCTAGTGTGCATTAGCATCACTAAGAAGGCGCGTGCTGTGCTACTCTGCAGTAGTGCCCGTTACCGCGCATTGAGTTAGTTCCTATGACTACAGGTACTAAACTTAACGCACCACAACTCCGGCGCATTAATGCATAATGCTTGTCTTCTTTGCTGCTGTTTCAACTGATTGTTGACCCCTCTCTCCTGAACGTCAAGGGGAGTGGTGTGTAGAGGAAGAGGAACGCCCTCGGTGGTGAAGAGAGAATGGCGGATGTGCAGCTCTGTTGTCTGAGCTGGATTTCCAACGTGAAAGTTCATAAGGGATGTAATCCTCCTTCCTCAGGGCATCACCCAATAAGAAGGCTAGGCCTGTGTCTGTGGCAGTGAGGGGAAATAATTTTTAGGCTCAGATTATTCTATAATTATAATCCACAGGGCTTCTTACACCATTGCCACAAGCCCAAGGCATGAACAGTTTCAGGATTACAGACCATATATTTTAGAAGACATTACAACCCCTTGGCTCCCACTACCGTGTGACTGGAGTTAATGTGTACTGTGTCTCCTTTCCAAAATCTGCCTGGTATGGGTAGGCCTGTAATAGGAGAGCGGAGGAGAACGCGACAGTTATTCTAGCTATAGGCCGCCGCGAGTGACTTTACGGTGAAGATGCATCAGGATTTGTGTTTCGGGTGCACTCGTTCTAAAGAAAGGTTTGAACGTATGTAAAGCAAGATTGGTTTGCAGATTCACCCCAATGATGTAAGTGAGCAAGATGGAGCAATGTGCTAATAGTTCCTATACATTACATATAACAAACAGATCGGCTAATAGACTTTTTCCAGGCCTAGCCTGTAGTTACCGAATTTCTGCTGAAGCAGGCAAAACATCTGGAAATGAAGCTTTATGGACCAGTGATAGTGGCTTTCAGTTTTCAAGGTTAGAAAAGGTTTCTGTTTGGGGACAAAGTGTCCAAACACTCAAAAAGATATCCTCAGGACATGTTAAAAAAACCCAACACACCAGGGCAATATAAAGAAGATTAAATTTCCCCGTTTGTAATGAAGTGTTTTGGTGATGAATTTTCTCTTACTTGTGGAAAAGTGGGATGTGTCCTGGGAAAGATGTGCACAGTATGGCTCTGATGCTTTCACCTAGACATATCTTACTTGGAAGAAGGCCAGCAGTCTGAAGGTGAAAACAAGCATATAGCCCTGAAAGCCCTGGAAAGAGGAGCCCAAGAAAAGGACTTGAAGAGTTGTTGTATTCTACCTGGTTCTTTCTGTTTCTGTGGGGCAGGGACCAGAACGCAAGCACTCCCCAGTGCAGCGTCTCTGAAGAGTCAGGCACCCAGGTCACCCCTTGCTGGGTGAATGCCTGACGGTGTTCAAGAGGTGGGCCCTAGCTCCCTCACTGGCTGAACAGAGGCACCTTAGCAAACTGCAAGGCAGGTGTAAAAGCTCTTGAGCTGGGTGGGAGTGCAGAACTGCCCCCTCCTTTAGCATTTCTCTAGGTGATTACTAAGTACTCGTGGGCTGTCAAGATGGTCCCCAGCGGGGTGCCTACCATCACTCCATTCTCTGCACACAGAGCCAAGGCACCCGATGCTGAACCCCTCTTCACAGGCACCAGTGTCTCCTCATTGTCTGCAGAACGATCCTAAACCCATTCACATGGAACCAATCTCTTCGGATAAAGATGCTAAGGTTTCAGTGATTGCATCGCTTTGCATTAGAAAAGGGGAATGGCTACATATGCATTAATGTGCTTTAAGTACTGTGCATTATATTTAGTACCTGCAGGGTAAATTGAGCCATGCTGGGTGCGGGTCTCTGTGCAGGAGAGTTTCACCAGCACGGTTGCAAATAAGGAATGGAGGGGAAAAAGCCCAGGAGGGAAATATCATGCTACAGCGTCATTTTAATGCAGTGAAGAACTTGAATATAGAGACACAGAAGGGATCCGGAGGAGAGACAAAATACTCCCAAAGATTTCCAAAGGGCCACAACCGGGTTTCTGCTCCTGGCCCATTGTGTACAAGGTGTGCTTCTTTCTGTGCAACTGCTGACTTGAAATTGTGAGTTGTTTCCATCGATTTATTTACTACTTGTCTCCCTGAATAATGCCACATGAGGAAAAGCACCATGTAAGGAGGCGAATAAGCAGCTTCTATATGAGAAAGTTCCTGTAGCCAATATTTTAGTTAGAAGCTAAAAATAAAACAGCTTCTCTTTCCTGTTGATACCAAACCCCTTTGACACCACTGTGGCTGTGTCAAGTGGTCTGCAATGGATTACACATGGACTCTAGGGAAGCAGAGGCCTCTGTTTATATAAGTGCACGGCATGAAGAGGCCTTACTGCTTAACGGTGTGGAGAATTCAAGGTTCCTAGAGTGACAAAGCAAGGCATGGGAAACACGTGTATAGGAGAGGGAGTCTTGTAGCAATGCAAAGCGCTCACAGTGGAGGTGCTGAGTGCTTAGCCCTGCTCCCAGCTATGTTCTTCACATCAGCTGTGAGTCTGTATCTCCCTTTCCATATCTGTGTTGCTCCAAGTGCTGTGGATATTCAAGCTGCATTTAGCATGGCCAGCAGCCTCCAGAGCTAACCTGACGGCACCACCAGTGGGGTACGGACCAGCAGCAACCTTGGCAGACCAGCCTTCTGCATTGGTCACAGCAACAACACGTGTATGGTGGCCTTCTACGGTAGTGGGGAAAACAGCCAGACTGGCCATGGTAAGGCAGGTCTTCGATTGTGTCCAGGCTGTCAAACATTTTGCCGTGCTGGCGGCGAACCTGAAACACATCAGGGAGTAGAGGAGACATGACACATCTGCAGTAGTGATGGGATCAAGGCTCAAAACTTGTGTGCGACTCTCTGGGACATCTGGTAGGGACCCAGGGACCAGGAAATGGAGGGGACCCATCTGTCACTGTCAGTGCTCTCCTTTCCCCCCCTTGTCCCTTTGCTCCACTTGCCCTCAGCCTCTCACCACTTTCTTTGCCTGCAAAAGGCTGGATGGAAAGTAGGCTCCAGAACCCAAGTCTTCCTCTTTCTGTCCCCTACCACTGGGATCTCGGGGGCAAAGGTACCTCCCACATCTGATGCTTGTTGCACTGCAGGAAGGATTCAGCCTTAGGCAGGTTCCAGTTTTGGATCCCACACTCCCTGGAAGACAGGGGTGCAGGGAATGCCCCCAGTTGGGGAGAGAGGCGGGATGTTGGATATTGCTCCATATGCTGTGGGCTTTGAAAGGAGAGAAGGAACATGCTGTCTGGTTTGGATTGGAGAGGCTTGTGTGTCTTCATTCAATCTAAGGGGCTCCTGGACACCTAGCTCAGGATCTGGATTGTCACTCCTGACTGGGCACACTTATGCTTTGCACATGGCATGACACAGCATCTCCTCACCTGGTCCCTTTTCCACTCTGGCCATGCTGAGTGTCCCAAATGCCCTTAAAATGCCAACCTCAGTTGTGGGCTCCCTTCTGCCGGCCACCCACCTACTGCAACAAAAGCAGCAAAAAGAAAGAAAGACCCTGAGCAAGGCAGAAGGTGCCGTGCAGTAAGAGCCAGACCTTCGTGATGGTTGTAAAGACAGTCGTAGAAAGGCCAAAATCAGGGATGAGATGACCTACTCCCTCTGCTTGTGGTCACGTGTTCGGTCCCAGTTCTTCTGGGTTTTCTGGACATGAGTTAATAGGTGTAGTACTGGGAGGGTAGGGAAAAACTTGCTGAAACTCAAGGTTTCCTTTTTGGGGGATATTCTACAGCACTTTGAACTGGGCATTGAGCTTGATTCGGACAAGAAGTCAGTATTTGAGAACATTTCCATGATTGAATTTTGTGTATAATAGTGCCACAAAAACCCAATGAACTGCAAGGAATTGGGAGGAGTGTCCCAGAGCTCCCGACACACACTCAGAAAGTGTTCAGAGTCACTCAGACGCTGGGTTGTACCTTAGAGAAGGGTATTCACGCTCCCCAGCCCTTTTTCTAACAAGACCAACAAAATCAAATTTCACTCCACACACTTCAACTCCATCCTCTAAAAACCTGCACAGATCAAGTGTTCACGTTCCTAGAGGTACTAACGGGATATTTTAAGGAGAACAGGGCTTTCCCATTACTATTTTATTGTTTAGGAACTGTCAACCGCAGAGAAGAAGTAGAGCTATTTTTCATTTGAAAACCTGTAGCCTCTTATAAAAAAGCTTTCCACTTTGTACTGAACTTGTCAAGGTGACATCTCCCCAGCACCTAGTTCATTGCCACACTTGCTTTTTCGGTGGCAGGTTCGGCTCTTCCTGCACAAAGTAGGTGAAGTGAAAGAAGATGGCCACATGATGTACTTCCTCATCCTTTACTTCAGAAGATGGTCCAGGAGAAGCTTGACCCAAAAAAACAAGAGACAGGAAAGCCAAACATGGAAGTGGCTCTAAAATAATTATACCCTTGTTTATGACATATTTAGAAGTCCGAAATGCCAAACCTTATTTAATAGCATATAGCATAAAGTTATCTCACAAAACCATCTCAGAGGCTGAATGCTTTTTCAGGTTCACGTGTAGCACTCAGAATTATCACATTTATTAACTAATTGACTAGCAGTAACATGACTTTACCTCACCCTGTCATAGCTTAGGTTCACTGAACCTAGGGCTAATCAGTGACACGGTGGATATTCTAATATTCTCAGAATTTAGAAAATTGAAGCACTTCATTAACTGTCATTAAAGCTGTTACAGGGCAGTAACCATTACATAATTACAAAGTTCATAATTTCGTACCAGAAGACACTCCTGTATGTAGCTAGGCAGCCCCCTTAAAAATGCAAATAAAGCTCACTTGTTTTTAAGCACTAATTAGGTCATGAATAATACTCCTGGAATTGGGGGCTCTTTGATTTGCATTGAAGAAGCAGTGGCAGGTTTCTGTGTTTTTTGATAAAATTTCACTGGCCAGATCTGGTGGTGGTGTTACTTAATATAGTAATGAATTTCTAGGACATTTGAAAGAGGGAAAGATGCCTCTCCTTTCTCAAATATATGAAAACTTTGTTTGGGTGTTGTTCTGTAAAGGGTGGGAAGCTAAAGGGTTCAGATTAGCTCAATCAACTCAACACACTTCACCTCAGTAAGAACACAAGAAATGCCACGTGGGACAGATCAGAGGTCCATCGTGAACTTTCCAACAGCTCTCTTAGTTCGGTGTGGAAAAAGTCAAGGATGTTCATCTCATACAGCTTCAAAGCTGTACTCAGACCTTTCGTAAGACCTCATGCTTTCTGTTCTCCTACAACCATGCCCTGCCATTGCCACCAAGCAGCACAGCAATAGGCTTCTGCCATGAACCCTGCCGTTGCTGCATTGGTGAAACCACTGGATATTAATGAAGAAATAAATCTCTTATTGAGATGAGGGGGAAATTGAACCCAGAGACAAAAAAGATAACCAAACCTTGACATAAAGTAAACTAATACACAGTCAAAGTTGAAGGCACTCCAGAAGTTATAAAACCCATAGGAGGGGTTCGCAAGATGTATGAAGCATGTCAGTCCTTTCCCCAGTCAATGTGCTGACATCCATGGGTTTTGGTGGGCACTGAATCCGAAAATGTCAGGTGCGCACCTGAGCATACTAAACAATGGCTCCTTCTCCTCTTTGGGTTTCAGAAACACCCCGCTCCCCACCGCATAACAGTATGGACCAAACTGGATTCATGCACAGGAGAGCAAATGGTTCCGCCAACACCTGCTCTGCGTACCCTGCAGACGTACCCCAAATCCTCCAAGTCTAATGAAGTCCATAGAGCAAGAGCAGGAAGAAGGTTGACCCATAAACTTTTAATTGAAAAGACACCTGGAGGGGTGTAATTTGCCAGTCCTAAACTAAATTAAAAACACAATAATTACAAACACAGAGTGAAACAATTACAGTATTTGGCGGGTTGGCACACGTGACACACACACGTTTTGTCATTAACCAGGACATCAAGTACAGAAGATGCCGCAAATGCTCCCGTCCGTCTGACAACTGTATAAAAGGTTGCACAGTGAGGATATTTTAATCACTTCTTGACTTCTCTCTTCAGTGAGCCAGGTAAGTCCAATTCAGCTTCGTCTCTTTCAAGCATCTTTCTTTCCGCTGTAATTTAAAAACTGAACTTGCTCTTGTGTA